>NC_134355.1:663785311-664136978 GCF_048569485.1 Anomaloglossus baeobatrachus | reverse complement strand
TCAGTGACAGCTCAGCTGATCGCTATACTCACCTCAGTTGCTGCGTGGAGCTGACCGGAGCGGCGGTGAGTAGCGCGATCAGCTGAGCTGTCACTGAGGTTACCCGCGGCCACCGCTGTATCCACCGCTGCATCCAGGTAACCTCAGTGACAGCTCAGCTGATCGCTATACTCACCTCAGTTGCTGTGTGACCGGAGCGGCGGTGTATTCTGCAGCTCCTGTCACCTTCATGCAGCACAGCTGTACGCGACGCTGGAGGTCTGTGGATTACGCCGGACATGGAGGGTTTGTCGGGGTTAATAAATTGGTGATGAGGGACTTTGTTAGTGTTTTTTATTTCTAATAAAGGATTTTTCGAGTGTGTGTGTTTTTTAACTGTAATTTACAGATTAATCATGGAAGGAATCTCGGGGAGACGCCTGACATGATTAATCTAGGATTTAGAGGCAGCTATGGGCTGCCAATAACTCCTTATTACCCCGATTTGCCAACGCACCAGGGCAAATCGGGAAGAGCCGGGTACAGTCCCAGAACTGTTGCATATAATGTATGCGGCAATTCTGGGCGGCTGCTGACTGATATTGTTAGGCTGGGGGGCTCCCCATAACGTGGAGCTCCCCATCCTGAGAATACCAGCCTTCAGCCGTATGGCTTTATCTGGCTGGTATTAAAATTGGGGGGGACCGCACGCCGTTTTTTTAATTATTTAATTATTTATTTCACTGCACAGTATACACACACACACCGGCTGCTGTGTTTGGGTGCAGTGAGACACCTGTCACTTAGCGTGGGGGCGTGTCTCACTGCAACCAATCATAGGCGCCGAAAAGCAGGAAAGTAGGGAATACGAGATTGTTTAATGAGCGGCCGGCTTTTTCAAAAGAGGAAAAGCCGCCGGAGTTTAGTGAACAGCTGTGCAGCGCCGCAGCAGTGATCAGGGAACGGTAAGTAAGAGAGAGGGGGGAGAATGACCGACAGACTGTGAGAGGGGGACAGACAAGACAGAGAGAGACCGACAGAGCGAGACCGACCGACGGGAGATCGAATGAAATAAAAAATGACCGACATCGCTAGTAAAAAGCACAAAACGTGCGTTTTGGACATCGGAGTGCCACACAATGTTTTACGTAAAATCTTTCATGTATTAATCTCAAAAAGTAACATACACCAGCTCTATCTCACTATTGGGTATGTGCCCTTAACATTTCCGACATGAAAATTCATTTTGGTGTCATTTTGGAAGGTTTTCTGGTGAGTCCGTAAAAATGGCGTAAAACGCGGACAAAATTGTTCACAGCTGTGACTTTTGAGTGATAAATGCTTCAAGGGGTCTTCCCCATGCTGTTGCCATGTCATTTGAGCACTCTTCTGAGACTTTTGTGACATTTTTAGGGTTTCTACATGCTGCCGGGGGTCATTTCATAAAAATACTCGGGTCTCCCATAGGATAACATTGGGCTCGGTGCTCGGGACGAGTACACGAGTATCTTGGGATGCTCGGCCCGAGCCTCGAGCACCCGAGCTTTTTAGTACTCGCTCATCACTAGACATTACATAAAAACATCTAAAAGGCACAAAAAATGACTGCAGCAAAACAAAATTCACGTTTCTGTTTCTTCATGTGAAGCATATTATTTCTATAGCACACAACTTAAGGTACCGTCACACATAACGAGATCGCAGCTGAGTCACTGTTTGGTGACGCAGTAGCGATCCCGTTAGCGATCTCATTATGTGTGACACCTACCAGCGATCAGGCCCCTGCTGTGAGGTCGCCGGTCGTTGCAGAATGGTCCAGGCCATTTTCTTCAAAGGCGATGTCCTGCTGGGCAGGACACATCACTGTGTTTGACATTGTGTGACAGGGTAACAGTGACTGCTGAGATTGTTATACAGGTCGCTACTGCGACCTGTATTGTTCCTGCATCGCTGGTAAGATCTCACTGTGTGACATCTCACCTGCGATCTCCCAGCGACTTACCTGCGATCCCTATCAGGTCGCATCGTTTTCGGGATCGCAGGTAAGTCGTTATGTGTGAAGGTACCTTTAGACCAGTGTCATTGTGTGCCGATGTGCGGCATAATCAAAGCTTTATTTTATTATCCCTACACTGTAAAGTGTGCTGTGTCTATGCCAGCATTTTAGCATTCTATTTTATACATAATTATTCAGTTATTACTATTATTCTAAACCTATAGGCAGGAATTTTTGTTTGTTGGGATAATATATTATAAAAGAGGTCAATTATTTCAGTTTTGCATGCATTTATTGTTGTCTATAGGACTTCTACTAACAACAACAAGTATTCCATGTTATTTGAGATCACACTGTGTAGACAGAGAGGGTCGGCAGGAGTGGTATACAGATTTGGCCTGTTTTTTGCTAAAGCGATTTTGTGTGTATTTTAAATGTTTTTATATAGTGCATTTTTGTTTCTTAAATTACAAATAAACTTTAATATTTTAAGGTGATTGCTTACAGAACTAATTGGTTTACAATTACACTACATTAACAACCTAACTGGCCTCTGCTGTCTGGGTCATGATTTTACCATAATCTGACTAATGAGGCATATGTAGCACTTCACGGGACCTGCAGGGCTTATTCTTCACCGGGCCAGTGGTTTTGTGGGTAGGGCTTCTGCACCCTGTGTGGTGCTGGTCCCGAAGGGGCTGTTGGGCTCACCCTCCGGCTACCATATGAACTCCTCTGTCTCACAGCTCCACCCAGTAGTCTACTGCTTCTCACTGTCTGCCCAGCACCCAGTCGGCCCCTCTGGTGGGAGCCGTTCAGCATCCCCCCAAGAGTCCTTGATCTTCTCTGCCTCAAGCTGTTCTCTCTCCTGTGTCCAAACTGTTCTAAAGTGAAACTAAGTGTGTTCACTCACTTCCCAGGCAGCCCCCATCTTTCTGATGACTCACCAGTGCTGGGGAAATATCTTTGCTATGGTGCCCACCTGTGTTGTGTAACTGCTGGCTAGCTGTAAGCCACCTAAGTGTTTTGTGTAAGTGAAAACCAGTGGTTAACCTCTTCCTTACCCGGGATGAGCATTGCATTTTAAGTCAGATACAATACTCTGTGGCGACTGAAGCCTTAGGAACATCACACATACACTAAACCTTATCAAATATGCACAGTGGTAAAGGACTCACAATCCCGCTGTGGCGAGTCAGGTCCACTTCCGGGAGTTTGACACTGTGTTGTTCGAGTGGCTTGTTGGGGCACACTCTCCTTCCAAGGCAGGGGGAACCTCTCCGATTCCACAGGCCCAGGGTTGATTGATGGATGGCAATGCTTCTTGTATTCGGGATCATCGACCTCAGGAGCTTCCCAATCCGATATTGGCTTGGCGAATATCAGGGCTCAGTCACAGTCCGGCTCGCAGCTTGGCACCATGCCTATCTTCCAAGTCTTGTTCTCGGGCAGTCTCTAAGGTAGCGTCTCCTCACTTACACAGCCTCTGGCAACCCAACTTCTCCTGTTCCTGCCCTATGCTTTTCTCCTGCCCTTTCTCAGCTTCCCTGCAATTTTTGGGCAAGTTTAGTCTAACTGCACAGTTTAGAGGCAAGCACCGACTCTGCCGGCTAGCCCCCCCAAAATACAGAACACAAGGGAGCACTGTCTCTTAAAGTCATAGCATGTGTAACCATTCATAGGGGTATACCCCTACATATACCCAACTTCTATTTCTTTTTTGCATTTCTTGCAATCTCAGGGTATGAAAAAGCCTAATTTCTTTAGATAGGTGGTTCCCTCCTAAAACTTTTTTTATAAATCCGGAATAGAAACAATTAGATTTAGAGATGAATGGACCAATCCACTAAGGATCGACTTCAAGAAAAGAATCCCGAAATTTGCAGGTCCTCGTGAATTCAATCTCTCTCTGACTTCGATTTTTGACGCTCGCAGTATATAAAAAAAATAACTGGCACCATTTCAAACACTACTGATCAATCAGAAAGCAGGCTAATGACTACACAGGCTTACACATAATGTCTGTAATGCCTGATTGGAGCCACAGACTCAGACTGGCTGTTAGGGGAGTTTAGAGAAAAGCCGCTCACAAAGCAGGACCCCAAGAACTATGCAACCCTTTAACCCTTTTACAGGGATTTGGAATTACACAGCGTCCCAGAGATCACTACCTGTGGTAGGCTGTAGTCCGTGGTCATCAGGCAGGGTCAAAATCAAGGAGATGCAAAACAGGAACCGAATCGGCAGGTAAGGGCATAGTGAAGAGACAAAGCAGAGGTCAAATCCGGAACTAGCAGCAAGGTACAAAAACGACAAGCAGGAGGGTAGTCAAAAAACAAGCAAAGGTCAGCGCACAGGAATCAACATACAAACAGCACATGAGCCAGGAGTACAGAACTATCTCTGGCAGTGGTCATGTGACAGGAGGGGGAATAAGAAGGGTGTGGTGTCTTCCCATTGGCTGCAGGTGAATGTTGGCAACTTCAGCTGGAAGACACACACGCCACCTAAAGTCAGCCAGTGGTACTGCAGGTTCCAGGGAAACCCAGCCTAGTGGATGAGCGGAGCCTGTACTCCGCAGAGCCACGGGCACCGACTCCTCTCCCATCACCAGCACTATCCATGGTGGGAACATGGCGTCGTCTGGCGATCGGAGCAGAAGTCGCAGGAGCGGGCTCCGGTGGGGACGTGACAATGTCCTGCAGCACATTTGAGAGCCCAGCCAGGGTGGACTATTACAACCAGTATAATAGATTGTGGCCAGATAGGCACCGCCATTTTAGGTTTTTACGGAGTAGGTATAGGGATTCAGAGTGCACAGCTCATCTCACATAGGGATAGAAAAAAGCCTTAAGTGATTCTGATGTACTACCATGGTGTATAAAACAGATTGATGATCATCAGTATGTGAATATTAATGGACAGATTCAAGTGATAATATATAGGGAGCTGCAAAAGGTGTATTCAGTCAGTCAGTGTGACTGTGAATTGATTACGATCTGTTATCCCTTTAGCCAGACAGGTCGAGGTCACTTGGACATTACAAAATTTGTGTTTGCATTACGGAGCTCAAAGCAGGTTCAATATAGACCTAGGACATCTCCTGTGTTATGCCCATATTTTCAAATCAGTTAAAGGCTTTCTATCGTAATTTAACCCTCGGATGGGATTAATGTGCCTGACAGGCGCTTCTCTTTTACTTTCATTTCTCCCTCCTGCCCAGATTTTCAGGAAATCCCCTCTCTCCAGGTAGTCTCCTGGCTCTAGCTGCTGTGTGAAACCTAATATCACAGTTGGTCTGCAGAGCTTCAGGAGGGCAGATATACCTGTGCTGGCTTCTCAGGCTTATTGTTCCCGAACACATCACACATTATAAGGTTGTTCTTGCTCTTTGCTCTGCAAATGTGTTTTTTCTGGGGAAACTTCAGGATCCAATTTTGAATAATTATGTGTGTAATATTATTTTAGGTGCCTTGAAATTATATTTTTTTTGCCAAATTTTTCTCTTTTTAATAACCGTTATGTGTTATAACTGGGGGCTATTTGGTGGGAGTTTTGAAATGTGTGTATTTCAGAGTTATTACTTTTATGTTGAGTAAATGGGTTTGTTTTGCACCTGATAATGTGTAGTCTCTTTTACTGCATCCCTATGAAGGTCTCTGATCACTTTTAGATCACTGAAATTGCAAAAATTAGATATTATAGGTATTTTTATAGCCTGCGCCTGACAGGCACATTATTCCGAAACTCGTTATTAAAGATATTCTTCCCACCAGAGGGATAATTAGAATCCAAATAAATTTGCAGTGAATCAAAATTTTGGAGAAAGCTGTTAAATTTGAATTTAAATCTAGTATCAATAAAAATGTCAACTTGCTCCTCAAATTACAAGCACTGATACATCTCAATTGACAGAAAAAAATGAAAAGCTTACGAATCTCAGAAAAAATTGATGCAAATAACAATCTAATTTTTACAAATTTCTAAAATTTTTTATTAACATTAAAATTATTTAAAAAATGGACACTTTTGGTGTTGCTATAATAATTCAGACCCGGAAAACCATGTGGCCAGGTAAGTTTTACAATACAACGAATAAACTGAAAACACCAAAAACATACTTATGCAATGGCATAAAATATAATATCTTTATTGAAAAAAAGTAAAAACACATCAAACTTGTCTCATGATAGAACCCCCCTCCAGGGGACAGGTGATAAGAATTAGGAACACCTGACCAAACCCCCTATAAAGAATGTTAGAAATTGAAAAAAAAGTAAATTTGGACCAATATAGTAAATCACCATGCATATGACTAGATATACCGTATTTTTCGGACTATAAGACGCACCGGACTATAAGACGCACCTTGGTTTTAGACGAGGAAAATAAAATTTTAAGCAAAAAATGTGGTCATGTTATGGGGCGAGGATCTGCTGCTGACACTGTTATGCGGGTAATGTCTCCAAATTTCCCACTAAGGCACCCCATCCTGGTCATGATCCTCCTGCCTTGTATATAATCCCCATCCTTGTATATATGTCCCTCATCCTGGTATAGCCCCCATCCTGATAAATACTCCCATCCTGGTATAGCCATCCTGTTATATACCCCGATCCTGTTATATACCCCCATCCTGCTATATACCCCCATCCTGCTATGTACCTTAATTCTGCTCATAATGTACCCCCATCCTGGTATATGCCCTCATCCTACTATATACCCCATCCTGCTTTATGGCCTGTATCCTATAGCACAGAAAAAAAATAAATGTTTATACTCACCTTTCCTCACTCCCTGCAGCATCTATCATCTTCCTCTCTGTGTCAGCAGCAGCGCCACTGACCTGTGTGGAACCGTTCCCCTGCAGCATTACGATGTCCTCCTGTCTGCCGGCCCACTGATGTGTGTGGAGAGCACGCACAGTGGTGACGTCATTCCTGTGCTCACCATTCTCTACACAGATCAGCTGGCCGGCAGACAGGGGGACATCGCGATGCTGCAGGGGAACGGTGAGTATACAGTACTTATTCATTGCTCCCCGCACTGATGATGATGCATGGGGGGCAGTGAATACAGCCGCTGCACATGATCACTCCAGGCTGTAGTTGCCAGGGGAGATCATGTGGGCCGGCACTTTACTATGCGCGCATCTACCGCCCATCATCCCGCCCACCTGTCAGCGCCGCCTTCAGCGCTGAGAGATAATGGGTGGGAGGATGGGCATGCATATGAAATAAGCAAACCCACATGGTCTCGGCAGGTGCTGCACAGCCTGCTTGTGCCGCCGATGACCCGCTCCACCACAGCACCCTCGTTCCCCGCAGCCCTACATTCAGACTATAAGACGCACCCACCACTTCCCCCCCAACATCTGGGGGGAAAAAAGTGTGCCTTATAGTCCGAAAAATAAGGTAATTTAAAAAAAGACACAAGTGTGTCATAATACTTTAAACATGTGTCAATCACATAATACATATACCATCTCACAGAAGACACGAGTGTCAAATTCATATTAAAAACAATAAGATATATTGTCAAAATGATAGACATGGAAAAGGTCCCAATGTAACAGACTATCACGGTATATACCTACATAGGGGAGTCAGCAAAAGGGTAGAATATGGAATCCCTAAACACCCGACGTGCGTTTCGCATAAAAAAAGGTTCATCCAGGAGTCAACGAACCAAAAAGCAATAATAACATTGTTTTTACTATTTCACAGGATTTGGAATTTTTTATCCATTTTTTTAAAAATAATAAATGGTGAAATCAATGATTCTATTCAAAATATTGAACTCTTCCCAGAAAAAGCCCTCATATGTTTTTTGTGGACAGAAAATTAAAAAAGCCGTGGCTCTTGGAAGAACAGGTGGAAAAATGACAATGGCTTAGGTGGAAAGTGGATAATATATTCTTTATCTTATTGTCAGCTCTCAAAGAAATTCGGCCCAGTGTTCAGCGTGCAGATAGGAAGCGAGAAGGTGGTTGTACTTTGTGGATATGAGACCGTGAAGGATGCTCTTGTCAACCACGCAGAAGAATTCTCTGAACGACCTTATGTCCCTATATTCCAAGACATATCAAAGGGATATGGTAGGTTTTAGTTTTTTAATCTAAATTTACCAACCTGTGCTAGAGATTAAATTCTCCTCTTTCTGAAAGAGGCTATTTGCATATTTAATTTCCCCTGAGGAGCATTGCTTGGCCTATAAGTCTTCTTATACCAGCATTTAAGGCATATCACTCTCCAGAAGAAGAAATGCTTCCCCTTAGTCCATGAATCAGATACTGTACCTCTCATCTAGCCAGATCTCCTGCTTTGCACTTAGTAGGGAAGCACACCAAAACACGTATCTGTAAATGGAGTGTCTGGTTTGGCTTCTTTTCCTAAGTCATGCAGCAAAGCTCGTAAAAGGGTACATATTGACTTCTAGAATTGTTACAGCAAATAGATAATGCAAGAGATCAAGTCCTCTTCTTTCTGAAGAGGCTGTTTGCATATTTAAGTTTGCAAAAGAGCATTGCATGGCCTAATAGACTCCTTACACTGGCATGTTAGGCATAATATTCTTCACAAGGAGAAATGTTTCCCCTTTCACCACCAGGTAAAGGTGAGAAAATTATGTTACTTTTTTGGATCTGAAAATAAAGGCATTCACAGTTTTGGGGGTTTTTTTACAGCCAGGGGAAATAAGTCACCAATATTTTAACATTCAGAAATTAGATGATTTTCAAACCGGCTGACAGTGTGTGCATTGAGGTACAAATCCAAATCAACCTCCAATACTAAAGGTGCACCACACTTGGCCTGACACCTGAGGCTTCAAATGACTTTTAAGTCTCTCCCATGTGTTACAAATAATTATTCAATTTTCTTTTTGCTTTTTACATCTCTGTTTTTGACCTGAGAAAGAGAATTCACTAGAACATACTGTGGAGACACGGAGGTCTGTGAGTACTCTCATCCGCTGGCCCGGCCAACTTTAGAAAGACCTCATGGACCAGGGCTCATCCTAACTGAAAGCCCAAACTCCTTACCTGTGGTCAAAACACTGCTCAGACAACACAGGGTGCGGGAACCACAATAATTAGACTTTATTGGATCCCCAAGAGTCAAAGGCATATAACACAAAACCAAGCAAATCACACAATGTAATAGGCAACAGAATCTCACCCTTCCGCTGGCCCACCCGTGAGAAGAATATTTGTGCCTTCAGAGCTTCCAGGGCCACATACCCCAAATCAGCAGTACCCTATTTTTGGCAGGTAGCCACCAAGAATAGGATAGTGACACGCGTAGGAAGCTTCACAAGCACAGCATAGTCCGTAGCCAGGTAACCGAACTGTCCCAACCTGGATTTCTTCCAGCCGAATCCTAGAATCCTTGGCAGTGCTCCTGCACAATATAATCCAGTTTGATTCTCTAGCTGGTGTTGAAATGCTCAGGCTGGGTAATGGACTTCCAATCAGGATCAAAACCCCTAGATTAAAAGCATGTAGCCAAATAACACCCACTGGTGACTCAAACAGACCCTTTTTATATCTCCCGGGCACTCATTCCAGGGAATGTGGTCTCACCGGTTTGGTGGAGTAAGGCTGTGATCTTATTGGGTGGCATTCCAATCTGCATAGTTAATTCTATAGGATTCTCATCTGAGTTAGGTAGACAGAGAGGCTGAGGGGAGGTTACATTAAATTAGCAATCCTCATTCTCAGACAATGGCTGGCTCCAATAGTCCTAGGGAACACAATGACTAAGCAAACAGGAGTTAACACACTTCAGGGATCCAGGTCTGGCCAATTAAGAATATTAACCCCTGACAGACATTTTACAGGGCCCTGTCTTCACACATACATTAACTATTTTGATCCAGAAAGTATCTCCGTTAAGAACTGTATATTAGAACCCACATTTTTAATATTTTGTGATAATTTCATTTAAATCAAATAGATGACTTTTCCACTATGGTGTAGGTTAAACATTTTCATATATAAAGATCTGTAGGAAAAAATAATTGGATATTTCACACAGCGTACCATAACTTTACCATTTTAACTGTCCAACCAAAAAATTGTGGGACATGTGGTTATCAGATTACTAAAAGTATGGATTTCAAAAGTCCTCATTTTGCTGACACAATCTCAAGAACTGATCTTATAAAAATACACCGACTATTAAGGTGGATTTTCTAAGCCATAGGCCAGGCTGAGCAGCATAGACCATAAACGATAGAGTATCAGAGTGGGTTTTGCTAGATAGCAGGTCACTCAGCAAAGGGCCAGGACAGGAGGGTATGCAAAATAGCAGACATAGATGTGGAGCAAGAATTACCAGATAATTCAAAGCCATGTATGAAGATACAGATGAGAACAGTATATTATAGGAATCTAATACCTGTCAGCATGGATGCAGTTAAAGGCAGGAATAACAGCATATGCAGTCTGAGTTTTTTTTCCTTATGAAGAGATTGGATGACTTTGCAACACATTAAGAAAAAAAAAAAAAAATGCATCGCCATCCCTACTACTTCCTTGATTCTTCCTTTGGAACATCACCAGCAGTGCAGAATATCTATCTATTACTACTTGACTCAAGACTTGAACATTTCGAATCACAGATGCCTCTATCCAATCTCACTAAGCTAAGAGCTATTTTGCAAAAAAGAATGGCCAAAAATGTCAGTACTTAATGGCACTTTGCTCGCTGCGACATCATTAGCCGATGGTAGTGATGCTGAGCGCAATAGTCCCCGCCCCCGTCGCACATGCGATATCTTGTGATAGCTGCCGTAGTGAACATTATCGCTACGGCAACTTCACACGCACTTACCTGCCCTGCGACGTCGCTCTGGCCGGTGAACCGCCTCCTTCCTAAGGGGGCGAGTCGTGCGGCGTCACAGCGATGTCACACGGCAGGCGGCCAATAGAAGTGGAGGGGCGGAGATGAGCTACTTCCTTCCGCATTGCAGGCGGGATGCAGGTAAGGAGATGTTCCTCGCTCCTGCGGCTTCATACACAGCGATGTGTGCTGCCGCAGGAACGAGGAACAACATCGTACCTGTCGCTGCAGCGAAATTATGAAAATGACCGACACTACACAGAACATCGATTTTCGACGCTTTTGCGATCGTTTATCGGTGCTTCTAGGCTTTACACGTTGCGACGTTGTTACCGGTGCCGGATGTGCGTCACTTTCTATTTGACCCCAACGAGATCGCAGTAGCGATGTCGCAACATGCAAAGCCCCCCTTAGATGTGAAAAGATGGTAAAAACATCCCCAAAAAACTTGCTGCAGTAACTGCAGCGAAAGGTGGTCTTACAAAGCATTGACTCAGTGGGGCAGAATAAAAATGCATGTCACAATTTTCAGATTTATATTTCTCAAATATTTAGAAAACCAGGTATCATTTCCTTTACGCATCACAAATACTTGGTTCTTTGTGTTGGTATATCACATAAAAATACATTATATATATATATATATATATATATATATCCCAATAAAGTACATTTAAATTTGTGTGTAATGTGAAAAATTGTGGAAAAGTTAATGGTGAATGAATAATTTCTCAAGGCTCTCTTAGGGGGGCTTTAAACGTTGCGACATCGCTTCCGAAATATCGTCGGGGTCACGTCGTTAGCGATGCACATCCGGCGCCGGTAGTGACATCGCAACGTGTAAATCCTAGGTGCGACGATAAATGATCGCAAAAGCATCGAAAATCGGTGATCTGTGTAGCGTCATTCATTTTCATAATGTTGGGTCGACCGCAGCTACGATGTTGTTTGTCGTTCCTGCAGCTCCACACATCGCTTTGTGTAAACTTACAGGAGCGACAAACATCACCTTACCTGCATCCCGATGGCAATGCGGAAGGAAGAAGGTGGGCGGGATGTTATGTCCCGTTCATCTTCGCCCCTCCGCTTCTATTGGCCGGCTGATTAGTGACGTCGCAGTGACTCTGAACGCACCTCCACCTTGAAGGAGGGATATTTCGGCGGTCACAGCAACGTTGCTGCACAGGTATGTGCGTGTAAAGCTGCCATAGCAATAATGTTCGCTATGGCAATAATCACCACATATCACACGTGCGACGGGGGTGGGTGCTATCGCGCTGGACATCGCTAGCAATTGCTAGCGATGTCGCAACGTGTAAAGGTTACCTTACTCTGAATTACTAAATATATATAGACAAGGAATGCCTACATAAGGTACAACATGAGGAATTCTTTAGCTTCTAGTTATCTCTGCTAACAGCCCTGGCCCAAGGTCTCATGCCAGGGGGTAAAATGCATTAAAAGTGTAATGAACGTCACCCGCTATCTAATTCAATATCAAAATGTCTATTGCTCAAAATCGTTTGTACTAATGATTAATTTTTTTTTCTGTTCGAACTTTTATCATTATAAAAAAATAATAGAAAAATAACAGTTTTTACTGTTTTTATTTTTCCGTGACATGAGAATTCATGACCTTGTATAGCAGAACAGCTGATGAAGATTAATTTATTGATCTGAGGTATGATCATGTTGCTTTGTGAATGATTTCTACTAATGCACTGCAAAGCACAAATTCACAGCAAATTTGTTGCAAAATGTTATTGATAATTGGTTTTAGACATTAGAAATTCAGTATTGGAGTTTTGGATCTTAGACATTATCAGCGTTCCCTATTGTTCAAGGATTATTTTCTCTTTTGACAAGGCGGTCAAACATGGTATTGGGACGTCCTGGCGCCGCCAGGTGGTCACACACCAAATAGGCCCCCACATAACACCTTCACTCACAGGGGTTACACCAGCCAACAACCTTAGTCACCCCCCTTAGGGTAGGACAGACACACCTGTGGGCGGGACCAGGCGGATGGAGAACGCCCACCTAGGGGTCAAGAGATCCCGTGGCGGGAAAAAAGTCAGTTTGTAGTTCAAGTTTGGAGTTAAGCAGTTAGGTGAGGTGGAGTGGAGTTCAAGCTTGAGTTAAGTGAAGGTGGAAGTGAAGTGAAGAGAAAGTGAAAGTTCAAGCAAAGTCAGAAAGGAAAGTCGTCAGGGTTTGAGCCCCGGCGTGCTGACTAGGTGGCAGATGGTGGTCGGTGTCTGTTAGGAGACGGGAAGATGGCTACCGGAGATCCGAGGTGGACCGGGACAGGGTAGGAGCCGCCGGTACTGACACCAGAGAACCGACCTGGAATCCGTTCACAGAGGGGGTACCTGGACCCTGAAGCAGAGTACGGAACCACTGGCTTTGTTAATTGACCAGTTGAGGACAGGATTACAGGTCCTGTCCCATCCAAAGTCCCATAAAACAGACAACAACCCACCGCGGGGGATAGGGCATCCGCCAGGGCCAGTTAGATCCCAAGGGTCAACGTCTGAGGGTAAGGCTCCCAACCGTAGTTCTGGGAGCAGACTCCCGAGTTTCACACCGAGAAGTCCAAAGAGAACTAAACACAGTGCAGAGGAAAGTGACACAGACCATCACCCCAGGTGAGGGACCAGAATACACCTAGCCGCGGCGGCCGGCCACCAACACCTTGGTTTACCATTTGGACTCGTGTGATTCATTCAATTGTGAGTAAGCTAACATCCCCCGGTCTAACCGGGCGCGCTGGCCCCTGCAAGTCACCATCCGTGCACAGAGACATTGGGCCCCGGGGCATCCATCCCTACCTACAGAGGGGTTAACATCCAGCTGCCATCCCATCGCCCCCGGGTGCTCCTCAACAGCAGCGGTGGTGCCACATCTCACCACACACCGTGGGTGGCGCCACAAAGTATCTACAGCAATCCCTGTATCTAAACGTCCCCCCTTTTATTTGAAGTGTTCCTCGCGACCCCCGGGTCCGGAAGATACCTTGAGCCACATTGCGGGTCCGGATCCGAGCAGCCCGGCTGCTGGCGTGGGGGCGGCACAGTATTATATATTACTCCTAAAATATATATTACATACATACATATTATATATACAATATGAGAATATTCTGTATAGGTTATCCCCAAATAAGGTTTTATTGTTTTATTTCTCTTTTTTTGCATAATTAGTAATTTTATCTTTTTTACTTTATCCTTTGTCATCAAGTTTCTTTCCAGGTGTTACTTTTTCTCATGGTGAGAACTGGAAAGTGATGAGAAGATTTACAATTTCAACTCTAAGGGATCTGGG
Source organism: Anomaloglossus baeobatrachus (assembly GCF_048569485.1). Classification (NCBI taxonomy): domain Eukaryota; kingdom Metazoa; phylum Chordata; class Amphibia; order Anura; family Aromobatidae; genus Anomaloglossus; species Anomaloglossus baeobatrachus. Next base: position 664,122,839 of record NC_134355.1, on the reverse strand, counting down.
GATGGGGAGGAAAACGATAGAAAACCAGATAAATGAAGAATGTGATTTCTTAGTAAAGAAGTTTAAATCATACGGAGGTTAGTGATGGGATTCTATTCTTTTCTGGACATAATAATTAAAAATTATAAATTATATAATTGTTTTTTGGATACTCTGTTAGAAGATGTTTATGCTATATGTGCATATAATAAGCCACTCAGGGGTTGTGAGGTGAATTGTAGCCTGTGAAGTAATTTGCTCATAATTTGCAATAGACTATTATTATTTTTATGGTAAAAAATGTGTTTTCTTCATAAAAACTAGCAGAAACATAAGAGTTGACACATTTATAATATAAAACTAAACCTTACCAACCTTCTGTAGCCCTAGATCCATCTCAAATACGATACCCAGTGTAAACATAATGAAGATACTGTATTTAAAACTACACCTTACATAAAAAGAGCACATGAGACGAAAGAAGGGATTACACGGACAGATTTATGGCCAAAAAACACCGATTGAAAAGTTGTCCGGCACTCGTTTAAAAGCTCTTTCATAGCGACCTATACAAAATGTATGGGGACAGAATGTGATTAATGTGATCATTATGCCTTTATGCAGTATACATATTTTTGCCACCATATTTTCTTTTCACACAGGGGAGATGTACTGTAAACAATGATGACAATGATGTCATGCGCTGTCCAGTTCCGCACACGCAGATTGCTACTACTGCGTTGGGCTCTGTTCATATTGCAGAGTCCGACATGCAGCCTGGTCTCTGTTAGTGCTCAGCTTGACTGGGCGTCGGCTGAGTTGTTTCACTGCTTCCAGCCGTTCAGCAGTTAATCCTTTTTGGAGTAGTATTTTACTCTTCTGTGAGCTAGGCTGCTGATTACCATCTCCAGCTGGTCTCTCCCTATTTAAGACTGGGGAGTTTAGTAAGAAGCTGCCGAAGATAGCTTCAGCGATCCTGGTCTCTGTGGAGTTCTGTTTACGGTGAACAGCATTATCTTTGTTGTGTGGTATGAATGCTCCCTTGTAAGTTTTTCAATGCTCTTTCCTTTATTCCCCAAGCATTCATATTGTCTCACTTTTGTGTGTGAGTGCAGTGTGTATGAGGTTTCATTGTCCCTTGTCCGTGTCTTTTCTGTAAGGGTGTGTTTCTGGGTTTCTAGCCCACTCCCAGAGTTGGGGGTAGTAAGATCAGGACTGGACAGGAGACAGGGCCAGGTTGAGAACCCAGGCCTCCCTACCATCAAGGGTACCCCTGGGGTGAGGGTGAGCATAGGGGCCCCAGTCTTAGGGCCAGCTCAGGAACTCCTGGTCTTTCAGTACCACCCCCATGACAGATAAGCTTTGAATTAGGCATCCACTTCCTTTTACACCAGTCCTTAGGTGTCCTGGACAGTCCCATTTCTCATATCCCATGCTTTCTTCTATCCCTTTGTCTCTCTCCCCTCCAAATTCTCATCCTTCTTATCCACTTTCTTAGATCCTGGTCATATCTTTACATTGAGCTGTTTGTGTTATGCTTTAATGTTCCACAGCCCTAAAAGAGAAAGAGACTTGTTCCAAACCAAACCTACCATTATCGGAGTAATTGGCCGTTAGTTAAACATCTGGTACATGGAAAACCGTCAACTCACCTGCCAGATGATGCTGTGGGTGATAAGAATCAGACAGTTGAAATTCAGGTTCCTTGGAAGATGAGCTGCTTCCAGAGTTTTCTCTGTACTTCCTTTTGAAGACAAACATGGGGGATTCAGAAGAATTAGCGGACAGCTGAAGAGTGCTTGGCTGTAAATTAATTCATGTGTACGGGGGCCTTTTAACATTGTTGTATATTTTGCCAATTAAAGTCTTAATCTATAGACTTGCTCTCTTCACTCAGAATGCCCTAATTGTGGTTTGGACTTACGACACTCATCTTGAATTTATCTATCAATTTTAAAATGAAACCTGTCATGTTGTACACGCAATCTGATCTGGGAACTGCATGGTCTAGAAAAGGAGACGCTGAGCAGAGTGATATATATGAGTCTTAGAAAGGATTCAGTATTACTCACACTTAATTCTTTAAAATCCCTAGACCATAAGTGCCTAGTGGGCGGTCTTATTGATTTACAGCTATCTCTACATACACAGTCATACATAAAAGACATTCAGTTACTGAAAAGGACCACCCACTTGACTCAGTTGCACTGGCTGGGAATTTCAATGACTAAAATTAAAGTTTAGTTTTAATCTTTTCCCACAAAAAAATCTACATCCATCTAATCCGTTCCTCCTGCTCTATAATATCCTGCCTGCAGATCGGAGACCATTTTCAACATGACAGGTTCCCACTGGGCAACAAATTTATTTTTTTTTAATTTTCTGTTGAATGAGGTTTTAGAACTTTTTCTATATATTTCTGCATCACTGATTCCAAATTTGAAATCCATTTTTAATGCATGCTCTAGTTTTTTGGCAATTGTCATTTATGTTTGTTAGCGTTTATGGTATGCATTGGTTTTTAAATTGGAGTTAAAGGGCAACGACTCTCGTATTGAACATAACCACAAGGCAATTAAAGAGGACCAGTCATCACTTTCTCATGACATATGATATCACTGATATCACTAGTCTTCTCAGCCAGCTTGGTGTTACCACTAGAGATGAGCGAACCGGTCGCTGTTCGGCTCGAGCTTGGTTCGCCGAACGGAGGTCTCGTTCGAGTTTGGTGCGGCGAACCGGTTCGGTGAACCACTTGAACCCCATAGGAAACAATAGGAGGCAATCACAAACACATAAAAACACATTCTAAATGTACACATACAGTTAATAAACATTGCCATAACACTTACCGGTCCCCACGATCCGTCCTGCACTCTGTCTCCTGCTGCTATTCCATCCGATGATCGCTGCATCCTCCCGGTAACCAGCACTGACAGGACCTATCATGATGTCAAAATAGCCATGTGACCAGTCACGTGTCTGTTATCTCATTGGCTACAGACTGGTCACATGACTGGGACGCGTCATGTAGGACCTGCGAGTGCATCTCTCCAGTACGCGTTGATCGTTTGTGTATCGCCGTGTACCGGGGACATGCTCTTGCACGCGGTCGGGTTCCCGGTCTGCTTCCCCGTTCCGTTATAATCCAGCTGCCACAGCCGGTCGATAATGGAGATCACCATTGCTATAGCAATGCGCCTGTTAGTGGTGACGTCACCGCTCACAAGCAGCAGCTTCTTCTCACTGAACACTGCACGGGGAATAGCACCGCCTTCTTCCTATGCAGCGCTGCTGATGGAGCAAAGCTGCATGTGTTCAAGGAGAAAGAAGACAGAAGAGCCGGATCGTGGAGGGATGCGAGGGAGTAATAAACATGGAGTCTCTAATGTGCCTGTGTATTTATTTCTATTAAAGTATTTTTTCTCTGTGTGGTGTCTTTTCTAAACCCTTTATTGGAGATTCTTAATGGCCGTGTCAAACTTGCCTGACATTAAGAATCTCTGGCTTAATACTACCTAGCAAAACAAAGCCAGTATTAACACTTATTACCCAGCAAGCCACAGTCACCAGGGCTGTTGGAAGAGTTGGACACAGCGCTAGATGATGGCGCTTCTATGAATGCGCCATTTTCTGGGGTGGCTGCGGATTGCAATTCTCAGCAGAGGCGCCCAGAAACCTTGGGCTAACCTGTGCTGCGGATTCCAATCCCCAGCTACCTAGTTGTACCTGGCTGGACACAAAAATATGGCGAAGCCTACGTCATTTGTTTTTTAATTATTTCATGAAATAAGTGAAATAATAAAAAAAAACGGGCTTCCCTATATTTTTAGTTCCCAGTCGGGTACAGATAGGCAGCTGGGGGTTGGGGGCAGCCCGTAGCTGCCTGCTGTACCTGGCTAGCATACAAAAATATGGTGAAGCCCACGTCATTTTTTTGGTGGGCAAAAAACTCCTGCATACAGTCCTGGATGGAGTATGCTGAGCCTTGTAGTTCTGCAGCTGCTGTCTGCTCTCCTGCATACACTAGTGAATGGAGCATGCTGAGCCTTGCCTGTTATGATCCGGAACCATGGAAGACCACCACAAATCATTGGCAAAAAAGGTGACAAGAGCATTGGCAACTAATCTGGCCGCCATCCCCTTACTAACCAACACAACTAGAAGTAGCCGAGGGGTGAACTAACATCCTGTGCACCGCGAACCCAGCCGGAGAACTAGCTATCCTAAAGGTAGGAAAGATGAATAACTCTCTGCCTCAGAAAATAGACAAGAATAACAAGCCCCCCACATTCAAAGACTGCGGTGATATAGGAAAAACACAATACACAGGTAGATGACAGGATTAGCAAAAGGTGAGGCCCCCGCTGACTAAAATAGGAAAGTACAGGAAAGGAACTGATGGTAGCCAGAGAAAAACCCTACAAAATACCAACTTCCTGATACTACAAAAAGGCCCTCAGATCGCTTGATCTGAACTCCATCCTATACCAGGTGCCCTTGTCATACCAATGAACAGAAAACAAGAATTATAACAAATTCAACAAGCCATAAACACATGGACCCAAAGGAGCTAAACTCCACACAGAACTGCAGGGAGTTCCTCAACAATCCCCTGAGGGGGAAAATCCCTGGAAGGAAATAAACTGAAACCAACCACAACAAATGACAAACCCAGATAAACAAAAGAACCAGACAATAAATAAAGAGCAAGCACTTATCTGGGGAAGATGTGGTGTAGAGCAGGATTAAGCAGGCTGAAAATACAAAGTACAACTGACATCCGGCAACAGCCTGCAATATGACCAGGACTTAAATAAGCAGAGAATTAGGAAAGGAAACACCCACTGCACAACCCACCTGGTCTCTGTCCAAACCCTTCCTGGCCACCAGAGGGAGCCTCCCAGCAGCCAAGACATAACTAACATTCACAACAGTACCCCCCCTTGAGGAGGGGTCACCGAACCCTCACCCATGCCACCGGGTCGCTCGGGATGAGCATGATGGAAGGCGCGAACCAACCTGTCCACATGAATGTCAGAAGCCACAACCCAAGAGTTATCCTCCTGCCCATAACCCTTCCATTTCACAAGGTACTGAAGCTGACGCCTACTGCGACGGGAATCCAGATTTTTTCGACTTCATACTCTAGTTCCCCTTGTACCAAAACAGGGTCAGGAGGCGCTGCTGCAGGAACTGCCGGCTCCACATGTTTCTTCAACAAGGACTTATGGAAGACATTGTGAATCTTAAATGACGCAGGAAGAGTCAAACGGAAAGATACAGGATTAATAATCTCCGAAATCTTATAAGGTCCAATAAATCTGGGCTTAAATTTAGGAGACGAACTCTCATAGGAATATTTTTAGAGGACAACCACACCATGTCCCCTGCTTTAAACCGGGGACCAACAGTCCGACGCCGGTTGGCAAACTTTTGGGCAGTTTCTTGGGACTGAAACAATTTATCCACTACCTGCCCCCAAATCTGCTGCATTCTGTCGACCACCGAATCCACCCCCGGACAGTCAGACGCCTCAAGCTGCCCTGAGAGGAACCTAGGGTGATACCCAAAATTGCAGAAAAAGGGGGACACCAACATGGTAGAGCTAGCTCTATTGTTAAGGGCAAATTCAGCCAAAGGCAAAAACGAAACCCAGTCATCCTGATCCGCAGAAACAAAATACCGTAAATAGGTCTCCAGGGTCTGGTTAGCCCTTTCAGTCTGACCGTTTGTCTGGGGATGAAACGCCGAGGAGAAAGACAGCTGAACACCCAATTTGGAGCAAAAAATCCTCCAAAACCTGGATACAAACTGCACCCCTCTGTCAGAAACAATGTTTTCGGGAATACCATGCAAACGGACAACGTGTTGCAAAAACAAAGGCACCAACTCTGATGAAGACGGCAACTTAGATAGGGGAACCAAGTGGACCATCTTGGAGAATCTGTCACAGATCACCCAAATCACAGTCATTTTCTGAGAGACGGGAAGCTCTGAAATAAAATCCATAGAGATGTGCGTCCAAGGTTTCTTAGGTACAGGCAAAGGCAATAATAGCCCACTAGAACGTGAACAACAGGGCTTGGACCTAGAACAAACTCCACACGACTGCACAAAATGACGGACATCTCGGGACAGGGAAGGCCACCAAAAAGAGCGTCTCACAAGATCCCGAGTACCAAAAATGCCAGGATGACCCGCCAAAACAGAGCAATGAACCTCAGAGACAACTCGGTCTCTCCATTGGTCTGGGACAAACAGTTTCCCTGTAGGACATCGCTCAGGTTTATCCCCCTGAAATTCCGCCAGTGCCAACCGCAGATCAGGCGAAATAGCCGAGAAAACTACACCATCATTCAGGATAGTAGACGGTTCGACAACCTCCAAAGAGTCAGCGCAGAAACTCCTGGAAAGGGCATCGGCCTTAACATTCTTGGTGCCCGGCAAAAAAGAGACCACAAAAGTAAACCGGGTAAAAAACAAAGTCCACCTGGCCTGCCGAGGATTCAACCTCTTGGCCGATTCCAGATAGATGAGATTCTTGTGGTCCGTAAGCACCACCACTTGATGCCTAGCCCCCTCCAACCAATGCCTCCACTCTTCAAATGCCCACTTCATAGCCAATAATTCCCGGTTCCCCACATCATAATTCCATTCAGAAGGAGCAAACTTCCGAGAGAAAAAGGCACAGGGCTTAAGTTTACCCGAAGTAGCGTCTCGTTGAGACAGAACAGCACCTGCTCCGATCTCTGAGGCATCGATCTCAACTTGAAATGGGCGAGACACATGAGGTTGCTGCAGAACTGGGGCAGAAGTGAATCGCCTTTTAAGCTCCTGGAAGGCCACAATAGCCTCAGGGGTCCAATGTTCAGCATCAGCTCCCTTCTTTGTCAAATCTGTCAAAGGTTTGACAATGGCAGAAAAATTGGCTATAAATTTACGGTAAAAATTAGCAAACCCCAAAAACCGCTGCAGGGATTTTAGAGAAGTCGGTTGCACCCAGTCGTAAATAGCCTGAACCTTAACCGGGTCCATTTCAATAGCGGAGGGAGACTGGATGAAGCCCAAAAAGGAAATCCTTTGCACCCCAAAGAGGCACTTTGACCCCTTAACGTACAGTGCATTATCCTTAAGTATCTGAAAAACCTCCCGTACTTGCCCCACATGAGAGTCCCAATCATCAGAAAAAAATCAAGATGTCATCCAAATACACAATCAAAAATTTACCAATAAGGTCCCGAAAAATTTCATTCATGAAAGCCTGGAAGATGGAGGGTGCATTAGTGAGCCCAAAAGGCATCACTAGGTACTCAAAATGCCCCTCAGGAGTATTAAAAGCCGTCTTCCATTCATCACCCTCCTTAATACGGATGAGATTATACGCACCCTTGAGATCCAGTTTCGTAAACCATTTGGCACTCTGCACTCTAGAGAACAGATAAGACATCAGAGGCAAAGGGTACTGATATTTGACTGTAATTTTATTAAGAAGACGGTAATCAATAAAGGCCTCAACGAACCATCTTTCTTAGCAACAAAGAAGAAGCCAGCACCCAAAGGAGAAGATGAGGGCTGAATGTGCCCCTTCTCCAATGATTCTCTGATGTATGACCGCATGGCATCATGTTCGGGCACAGACAAGTTGAGAATCCGCCCCTTGGGAAATTTACAACCGGGCACCAACTCAATGGCACAGTCACAGTCCCGGTGTGGGGGCAGAGAATCAGACTCCTGGTCATTAAATACATCACGGAAATCAGACAAGAAAGCTGGAACATCAACTGCCTGAGCAGACGTGGATGACACGGAAAGGTCCTGATGCAAATCTTGAAAACCCCAACTAACTACCGATAAGGATCTCCAGTCAAGAACCGGATTATGGGTCTGCAACCACGGAAATCCCAGTACCAAGGTATCCTGTAGATTATGCAATACTAAAAATGTACAAGTCTCCTGATGCGCTGGTGCAACTCTCATAGGCACCTGGGTCCAAAATTGGGGTTTATGTTCTGCCAAAGGGGTAGCATCAATGCCCCTTAAAGGAATAGGAGTTTGCAAAGGAACCATGGGAAAACCACAATCCCTAGCAAACCCAAAATCCATCAAATTGAGGGCTGCCCCTGAGTCCACAAAGGCAAATGCAGAAAAGGAAGACAAAGAGCAAATCAATGTGACAGACAAAAGAAACTTTGGTTGCAAAGAACCCACAGTAACAGAAGTAGCCAATCTCCTTTCACGTTTAGGGCAGACAGAGATGTTATGAGAAGCGTCTCCACAATAGAAGCACAGTCTATTCTTCCATCTGAACCCCTGCCGACTAGCATTAGAAAGGACCCTATCACACTCCATAGGCTCCAAAGGCTGTTCCACAGGCACAAAACCAGAAGGTATCTTCCTGCGCTCACGTAAATGCCTATCAATCTGAATGGCCAAGGTCATAGAGGCATCAAGACCAGAAGGGACGGGAAATCCTCCCATTACATCCTTCACAGCATCAGCAATACCCTTCCGAAAAAGAGCCGCAAGCGCATCATCATTCCATTTGGTAAGGACCGCCCACTTACGAAATTTCTGACAAAACGTTTCTGCAGAATCCAAACCCTGAGTTTGTACGGGATTCCCTGAGGACTTAGGGCGCAGGTCAAAAAATAATTTACAATTATTTTTGAAGCTCAAAAATCTCGATCTATCTCCCGAAAAAAATTCAGGAACAGGAATCTTAGGCTCTGCAAGGGGAGTCTGTGCAAGATAAGACTCTATATGATGAACCTTAGCATCAAGATGAGCAACACGCTCACCCAATTCATCCATGCTAGACAAAAGGAATCTTCCACAGAACCCAAAGAAGAAGAGGAAAAACACCAAAAAAAAAAAAATTCTCAGAAGCTTTTTTTTTTTTCCCTTCTTAAGAGTACCCTTTAAATTTGTAGGCCGGATGTACTGTTATGATCCGGAACCATGGAAGACCACCACAAATCATTGGCAAAAAAGGTGACAAGAGCATTGGCAACTAATCTGTCCGCCATCCCCTTACTAACCAACACAACTAGAAGTAGCCGAGGGGTGAACTAACATCCTGTGCACCGCGAACCCAGCCGGAGAACTAGCTATCCTAAAGGTAGGAAAGATGAATAACTCTCTGCCTCAGAAAATAGACAAGAATAGCAAGCCCCCCATATTCAAAGACTGCGGTGATATAGGAAAAACACAATACACAGGTAGATGACAGGATTAGCAAAAGGTGAGGCCCCCGCTGACTAAAATAGGAAAGTACAGGAAAGGAACTGATGGTAGCCAGAGAAAAACCCTACAAAATACCAACTTCCTGATAGTACAAAAAGGCCCTCAGATCGCTTGATCTGAACTCCGTCCTATACCAGGTGCCCTTGTCATACCAATGAACAGAAAACAAGAATTATAACAAATTCAACAAGCCATAAACACATGGACCCAAAGGAGCTAAACTCCACACAGAACTGCAGGGAGTTCCTCAACAATCCCCTGAGGGGGAAAATCCCTGGAAGGAAATAAACTGAAACCAACCACAACAAATGACAAACCCAGATAAACAAAAGAACCAGACAATAAATAAAGAGCAAGCACTTATCTGGGGAAGATGTGGTGTAGAGCAGGATTAAGCAGGCTGAAAATACAAAGTACAACTGACATCCGGCAACAGCCTGCAATATGACCAGGACTTAAATAAGCAGAGAATTAGGAAAGGAAACACCCACTGCACAACCCACCTGGTCTCTGTCCAAACCCTTCCTGGCCACCAGAGGGAGCCTCCCAGCAGCCAAGACATAACTAACATTCACAACACTTGCCGTTCTGCAGCTGCTGTCTGCTCTCCTCCATACAGACAGACAGCAGCTGCAGAACTACAAGGCTCAGCATACTCCATCCAGGACTGTATGCAGGACTTTTTGCCCCCCCCCCCCAAAAAATTATTTGGGCTTCGCCATATTTTTGTATACTAGCCAGGTACAGCAGGCAGCTATGGGCTGCCCCCAACCCCCAGCTACCTATTTGTACCCGGCTGGGAAGCAAAAATAAAGGGAAGCCCTTTTTTTTATTAAATATTTCATGAATTTCATGAAATAATTCAAAAACAAATGACGTGGGCTTTGCCATATTTTTGTATGCTAGCCAGGTACAGCAGGCACCTACGTGCTGCCCCCAACCCCCAGCTACCTATTTGTACCCGGCTGGGAACCAAAAATATAGGGAAGCCCTTTTTTTATTATTTCATGAAATAATTAAAAAACAAATGACGTGGACTTCGCCATATTTTTGTGTCCAGCCAGGTACAACTAGGCAGCTGGGGATTGGAATCCGCAGCACAGGTTGGCCTGAGCTTTCTGGGACCCTCTGCTGCGAATTGTAGTCCGCAGCTGCCCCAGAAAATGGCACTTTCAGAGAAGCGCCATCATCTGGCGCTATATCCAACTCTTCCAACAGCCCTGGTGAAGGTAGCTTGCTGGGTAATAATGGGGTTAGGGCTAGCTGTATATTATCAACTGGCCCTAAGCCCGAAATTCATGGTGGCACGCCAATATTAGACATGGCCACCATGAATTTCTAGTACCAATAACAAGAACCACAACACACAGAAACATATTTTTATTATAAATAAAACACAACACAATTAGTGACTCCATCTTTATTGAAATAAAGAACCCCCCTCCGCAATAATCCTGGGTCAAGGGTCCCGCGCTGTCCAATCCGAATCCAATATTATCTGATCAGTTTGCTGGAAGGAAAAGTGATCAGATGATGTGTCAGGTTCAAGGGCCTGATTCACATGACACAGCAGCTGATTGTATAAATGGCTTTTATACAATCAGCTGATGCATCAGTGCAAAAAAAACAAAAAACAAACTACACTCTTCAGTGCAGACTCCTGTCCGACAGCATCAGCTGATAGTTTAGCCGGCTAGGCGGTAAAAAGCCGGCCTCACCGTTCGACTTATAGTGTCAGCTGATTCCGTCAGGTGACCACATCAGCTGATCATCGCCAGGTCTGAGAAAGAGAGAGAGAGAAAGAAGAGAGAGAAAGATGCAAAAGAGGAGAAAGAAGAGAAAGAGAGAAGAAAGAGAGAGAGTGAGAGAAAGAAGAAAAAGAAGAAAAAGAGGAGAAAGAAAGGAGAGAGAGGGGAGAAAGAAAGGAGAGAGAGAGGAGCAAGAAAGGAGAAAGAGAAATAGAGAGAGAAAGGAGAGAAAGAAAGGAGACAGAGAAAGGAGAGAGAGAGAGAAAGAAAGGAGAGAGAGAAAGAAAGGAGAGAGAGAGAAAGAGAGAGAGAAAGGAGAGAGAGAAAAGAGAGAGAGAGAAAGGAGAGAGAGAAAGAAAGGAGAGAGAGAAAGAAAGGAGAGAGAGAAAGAAGAGACAGAGAGAAGGGAGAGAGAGAAAGAGAGAAAGAAAGGAGAGAGAGAAAGGAGAGAAAGAAAGGAGAGAGAGATAGAAAGGAAAGAGAGAAAGAAGAGAAAGAGAGAAGGAAGAGAGAGAGAGAAAGAAGAGAAAAGAGAAAGAGGAGAAAGAAGAGAAAGTAGACAGAAGAGAAAGTAGAGAAAGAAGAGAAAGAAAGGACATAGGGAAAGGAGGGAAAGAAAGGAGAGAGAGAAAGGAGAGAGAGAGAGAGAGAGAGAAAGAAAGGAGAGAAAGAAAGTAGAGAAAGAGAGAAGGAAGAGAGAGAAAGAAGAGAGAGAAGAGAAAGAAGAGAGAGAAGAGAGAGAAGAGAAAGAGGAGAAAGAAGAGAAAGAGAAAGTAGAGAAAGAAGAGAAGGAAAGGAGAGAGAGAAAGGAGAGAAAGAAAGGAGAGAGATAGGAGAGAGAGAAAGAAAGGCGAGAGGGAATGAAGAGCAAGAGAGAAGGAAGAGAGAGAGAGAGAAAGAAGAGAGAGAAGAGAAAGAGGAGAAAGAAGAGAAAGTAGAGAAAGAAGAGAAAGAAGAGGAAGTAGAGAAAGAAGAGAAAGAAAGGAGAGAGGGAAAGGAGAGAAAGAAAGGAAAGAGAGAAAGGAGAGAAAGAAAGGAGAGAGAGAAAGAGAGAAAGAAAGGAGAGAGATAGGAGAGAGAGAAAGGAGAGAAAGATAGAAGGAAGAGAGAGAGAGAAAGAAAGAAGAGAGAAGAGAAAGAGGAGAAAGAAGAGAAAGAAAGGAGAGAGAGAAAGGAGAGAAAGAAAGGAGAAAGAGATAGGAGAAAGGAAAAGGAGAGAGAGAAAGGAGATAAAGAAAGGAGAGAGAGAAAGGAGAGAGAGAAAGAAAGGAGAGCAAGAGAGAGAGCTCACAGCTGATGTCCGGCTCCTCCCCTCAGTGCATAATTAAATTATATTTATAAATATATTATAAATATAATTTATTAAAAATAAATAAATAAATTTACCGGGTCTAGCACTCGTGTTCTGTAGCAGAGATGACAGTGTCGTGTGGATTACGTCGGACCTGAAGGGGTATTGGAGGATTTTAATAAAATGGTGAAACTGTGTTTTTTTGTCTTTTATTCCAAATAAAGGATTTTTCGCGGTGTGTTTATTTACTTTCACTTTATAAATAGATAATAATTTTAATTTAAAATTATAAATAAAAAAAAAAAAATTATTTACCGGGACTAGAACTCCCAACGTTATACTTCTTAGGCAGGCGCTTTATCCACTAGTCTATTGCCTGTTACAAAACCAATAGGCAGATTTTCTAATCTTGAAACCTGCTGTGCTGACTGAAGTCTCTGCTAACTGCATGAGTCATTTCATTGCTATGGAGCCACTACATCCCGAGAGAGCAGAGCTGACCTTGTTGTGTGGATTACTTCGGACCTGGAAGGGTATTTTTGGTATTAGTAAAGGGGTGAACCAGGGTTGGTTTTTTGTCTTTTATTCCAAATAAAGGATTTTTCGGTGTGTGTGTTTCTTTACTTTCACTTACAGTTTAATCATGGAAGGTATCTCGGGGAGACGCCTGCCATGATTAAACTCATTATTACCCCAATTGCCACCACACCAGGGCAATTCGGGATGAACTGGGTAGAGTCCCGCAGGACTGTCGCACCTAATGGATGCGGCAATTCTGGGCTGCTGCAGGGTGATATTGTTAGGGTGGTGGGCTCCCCATACCGTGGTGTTAGGGCCAGGTGGACGGGCAGACCCAGGAGGTGGATCCACTGGGCCGAACTCCTTGATGAAGGCAAGGGGTCTGGTAGCCGGAGCACTATGGGTAGCAGGACAGTCCGTGTACAAGAGTAGAATGGTGAAGTCCCTGGGACCACGGAGTCACTGATGGTAGTCCGGGTGACGGAGCTCAGGTTCGGAGGCCGAGATGTTGTCAGGCGGAGTCCGGAACCGATGGAGCGAGAGGACGGGTCACCACAGGGATCAGAGGTGGTACGGACTGACAGGATGGCAGATAGTCAGCGTTCGGGGTTCGGGAATCGGCAGGACCGGATGGTGAGGCAGGAACGGCTCTAGAAGAGAGATAGATAAGTATGGCACAGAGACACAAGGAGACCTGACTCCTAGCTTGGAAAACACGAAGAACAGGCCCCGCCCACTTGGACACTAAACCCCTTTATACCCTGTACCTGTGTGCTCAATTTCCTGTCAGTGGACGCTGGCCCTTTAAGAAAGGGTCAATGACCGCGCGCGCGCCCGAATGCGCATGCGCGCGGCCCGGGTGCCAGAAGCCAGGGCAGGGAGCGGTGAGCAAGAAGCAGGAGAGCCGGGCTGGGGCTGTGTAGCCGACGGGCGCCGGGAGCGGGGACCGGGACGCCTGGAGACCGCGGGCAATGGAGGCTGGAGACTGGGGAGAGAAGCAGGGAAGCCGGGGAGCGTGGCAGGTGAGCCGGGGAGCAGGGCAGGGGACCCGGAGAGCGTGACACGTGGCACTCTCCATCCTGACAATACCAGCCTACAGCCGTGCGGCTTTATCCTGACTGGTACCAAATATGGGGGAAACCGCATTTTATTTATTTTTTTATTTATTTATTTATTTATTTTAATGCACGATACCGGCGACTGTAATTGGTTGCAGTGAGACAGCTGTCACTCAGCTTGGGGACGTGTCTGACTGCAACCAATCATAAGCGCCGGTGGGTGGGGAAAGCACGGAATAACTAATTGACTAATGAAGCGGCAGCCATTTTCTAAAGAGGAAAATATGCTGCAGATTTGTGACAGCCGTGGAGTGAGACACCCGTGATCGGTGAGTAGGAAAGGGAGAGGGATTGTGCTGGGGATGCAGGATACATGCAGATAGCAACATGTGCACATAGCCTTACTGTGAAAAGCCACATTTATAGTGATCAAACTGTTCTCGAACGTAACTCGAGCTGCTGAACTTTTAGCAAAAAGCTCGAGTTCTAGTTCTATCTAGAACACCCCCCAAAATCACTCGAACCGCGAACCACGAACCGCGCTCAACTCTAGTTACCACTTACAGTTCAACAGAATGGCGGCTATTTCTTGACAGCTCTAAAAAGAGTCTGAAATGTGTTCTCCTACATAACGGTAATATTAATGCAACGGTTCTAACTGGTCATTCAATTCATCTACGAGAAGATTATAATGACATAAAAATTGTCCTCAACTAACTCAAGTATGAGGAGCATAATTGGATCATTTATGTAGATCTTAAAATGTTAAATCTCCTGCTAGGACAACAGAGATGTTTCACAAAGTATTCTTGTTTTCTGTGTTTGTGAGACAGTTGAGCTCGGAAGAAACACTGGACACAGAAGGAGTGGCCGAAACATGAAGCTCTGGGAGTAGGGATGCAAAATATTGTGAATGAACCTGTAGTTGACCGAGACAGGATCATTTTTCCCCCACTTCAAATCAAACTTGGTTTAATGAAGCAGTTTGTTTGGGTTTTAAATAGAGAAAGTGAATGCTTTCAACTTATTATTTCTGTTTTTCTTGCCTTGCCTTTCAAAAAGATAAAAGCAGGCGCATTTCATGGATCTCAAATTAAACCCTCATATGTGACAAAGAATTTGCAAAGAAGATAAATAAGGAGGAGAAAGCAGCATGGCAGTCTTTTGTGGCAGTTACAAAGAACTTCCTTGGCAGCAAAAAAGCAGAAAACTATGAACTTCTGGTTCAAAAGATGCTGTTGGCTTTCCGTGACATTGGATGTAACATAAGCATTAAGATTCACTTCTTGAACAGTCACCTTGATAAGTTACTTACGCTTTCATCAAGATCTAAAGACAATGGAAGAGCATTATTAGGGGCGATGAGACAAAAATATGCTGGCAGACTACTGCTGGAGCATCAAACGAGATTGTCCTCAACAAGTACACAAACGCAACATCTATACATGCAAATTTTTGCCTGAATAGCAATTAAATAAGTTTTGCACAAATTTTAAGTGTTTTAATATGTTCTATTTTGAAATTGTAGACAAACTCTGATGCAATCATATCTTTTAGTGTATTTACTGCATTACATTATTACATTTTCACAAAGATGATGCCCAAGAAGACGTTCTACTTCATAATGTTAAACTAAATGTTGATATTTGTTCAATAAGATGAAAATCTTGAATTGCAAAAAAACTTTAGCTTACAGAGAAAAACAAATCTCGTTTTGAGATCAGAAGACTTGAATTAAGTAAGAACAAGTGTTTTTGTGGATGCAACAAAATGTTTGTTCCCTAATGTAATCTTTTCACATAGTGGAAGTTTTGATTGATTGAGGACCGGTGCTCAGACCCTCACCGATTCCTCAAACAAGAGGACTGTAGTGCTTGGTTGACTATTGTGCCACCTCTGCGTAGCTCTCCTTGGAGATTGAGGTTGGTGGTTCATGGATCTATAGACCTGAAGACCTAAAATGCTATGAATAATATATAAAGAGCAGTTTTCATTTTTGGGCATAATTTATACTATACAATATTCTTAATCTCTCTCAAATTTCCAGGAAAACCATTCGAGAACACAATGATAATGAACGCAGCCGTCGCCAATATCATTGTCTCCATATTACTGGGTCATCGCTTTGATTATGAGGATCCAGTATTTTTACAGCTAATGAGTTATATAAATGAAAACATAAGACTGGCGGGAACCCCAATGGTCATGGTAAGTTCTTCTACATTGCCAAAAACATTTCTATTCATCATCACGAAGCGTAAATAGGCACAATAAACAGGATAACAATGCTGATCTTGGCCAGTGAAATTGTTACAAAATCTTGTGTTTTGTATTTATATTATTACTATTAATGGTTGATGCTGGCAGTGCATTGCAGACTTTAGTTACGCTGACCTTCGCTGTGACACATGGCGGATAAGCTTTGATGCCTCATAAGGCTGTTATATGACAAGTACAAAATACACTTTGGGGCTTGTCGTTGCCTCCTCCTCATTGTCAACATACAATAAATTGCAGCTTATGTATTATTCTCAGCTTGACCCACTACGTGACTTAAAGGATTAGAATTATTATTCTAGCCTTAGCAAGTTATAACTTATGACCTATTCACCTGTTAGATGATAATGATGCTCATCACTCTGCGTTCTGTGGCCAATGAAACTCTCACCGGTCTCTAGGCAGGGGGTTGATGAACCTCTATTAAATGGAGCAATTGCCATGCACATGCATCAGCTCTCCATTCATTGTCTTTCAGTCTGTAGGACATAGTAGAGTAAAGAACTTAGCTTACCTCTAGGAGCTGCAGATATGTGCCTCTATCAATCAGCAAGCAATATGTATATGTACATTATATACTTTATTTATACAGTATATGTGTTAAGGAAAATTCCACAGTTTTGGGAAATCTCCTTCTTAACAGTGAATGTGTGCTAAATCTCAAACTTAAGGTCACTGAGAGCCGCTGGAGAAATTCAGACCACACAAGATAGCTGGTATGAAATCCTTTCTCAGTAAGGTGCCAAAGTGTGACATGCCTCATTATCACAAGCCTTTTTATAGAACAGTACTGGGCTAATCTTTTAGAAAAAATCATAAGCAAAATATATTGTATTCTCACATTTATGTGTGTATATATAATATACTGTATATATACTAGCTGTAGTACTCGGGTGTTGCCCGGGATAGTAACTGTCTCTCTCCCAGTCTCTGTCTCTGTGTCGCTGTCTGTCTCTTTCCTTGTCTGTCTGTGTCTGTCTCTGTCTGCCTGTTTATATATCTCTGTCTGTCTTTGTATCAGTTTATCTGTCTCTACATCTGTCTCTGTGTCTGTCTCTATCTCTGTGTCTCTCTCTATCTCTCTGGCTGTCTGTCTCTCTCTTTCCCGGTCTGTCTTTTTCCCGGTCTGTCTTTTTCCCGGTCTGTCTCTTTCCCGGTCTGTCTCTTTCCCGGTCTGTCTCTTTCCCGGTCTGTCTCTTTCCCGGTCTGTCTCTTTCCCGGTCTGTCTCTTTCCCCATCTGTCTCTTTCCCCATCTGTCTCTTTCCCCATCTGTCTCTTTCCCCGTCTGTCTCTTTCCCCACCTGTCTCTGTCTGTCTCTTTCCAGGTCTGTCTCTTTCCAGGTCTGTCTCTTTCCAGGTCTGTCTCTTTCCCCATCTGTCTCTTTCCCCATCTGTCTCTTTCCCCATCTGTCTCTTTCCCCGTCTGTCTCTTTCCCCACCTGTCTCTTTCCCCACCTGTCTCTGTCTGTCTCTTTCCAGGTCTGTCTCTTTCCAGGTCTGTCTCTTTCCAGGTCTGTCTCTTTCCAGGTCTGTCTCTTTCCCAGTCTGTCTCTTTCCCCACCTGTCTCTGTCTGTCTCTTTCCCAGGTCTGTCTCTTTCCCAGGTCTGTCTCTTTCCCAGGTCTGTCTCTTTCCCAGTCTGTCTCTTTCCCCACCTGTCTCTTTCCCCACTTGTCTCTTTCCCCACTTGTCTCTTTCCCCACTTGTCTCTGTTTGTCTCTTTCCAGGTATGCCTCTTTCCAGGTCTGTCTCTTTCCAGGTCTGTCTCTTTCCAGGTCTGTCTCTTTCCCAGTCTGTCTCTTTCCCCAACTGTCTTTTTCCCCACCTTTCTCTGTCTGTCTCTTTCCCAGGTCTGTCTCTTTCCCAGGTCTGTCTCTTTTCCAGGTCTGTCTCTTTCCCAGGTCAGTCTCTTTCCCGGTCTGTCTCTTTCCCCACTTGTCTCTTTCCCCACCTGTCTCTTTCCCCACCTGTCTCTGTCTGTCTCTTTCCCAGGTCTGTCTCTTTCCCAAGTCTGTCTCTTTCCCACATGCGTCTCCCCGTATCTTTTCCTGTCTCTTTCCCTGTCCCTGTCTGTCTTTGTCCATCTCTTTATCCATGTCTTTTACTGCCTGTCTCTTTCCCTGTCTGCCAGTCTCTGTCTGTCTCTTTCCTTGTCTATATCTATTTCTCTGTCTCTTTCCCTTTCTGTCTCTATCAAGGTCTGTATCTTTCCCCATCTATCTTTGTCTGTCTCTCTGGCTGTCTCCTCTTTCCCTGTCTGCCTGTTTCTGTCCCTGCCTTCCTGTCTGTCTGTCTCTTTCCCCATCTGTCTCTTCCCCCGTCTGTCTCTTTCCAGGTCTGCCTCTTTCCAGGTCTGTTTCTTTCCCTGTCTGTCTCTGTGTGTCTTTTTCCCTGTCTGTCTGTCTCTTTCACCATCTGTCTGTCTGTCTATCTCTATCTGTCTCTTTCCCTGTCTGTCTCTCTCTGTCTGTCTCTTTCTCTCTCTGTCTCTTTCTCTCTCTATCCATCTCCCCACTGACATCATATTACCTCACACATAATGTCTTTTGTTCCTATAGCAACCAATCACAGCTGCTATTAAAACCAGTAGTTCCAGGCTTCATTTACTTTAATGGAGGCAGGTTTTTGGAGAGTAACTGTAAAGCGCGGGGTTAAAATATCCTGTCAAAAATACAGTGTATATATATATATATATATATATATATATATATACAGTACAGACCAAACATTTGAACACACCTTCTCATCTCTAGAACAACTGTTAAGAGGAGACTTTGTGCAGCAGGCCTTCATGGTAAAATAGCTGCTAGGCAACCACTGCTAAGGACAGGCAACAAGCAGAAGAGACTTGTTTGGGCTAAAGAACGCAAGAAATGGACATTAGACCAGTGGAAATCTGTGCTTTGGTCTGATGAGTCCAAATTTGAGATCCTTGGATCCAACCACCGTGTCTTTGTAGAAAAGATGAACGGATGGATTCTACATGCCTGGTTCCCATCGTGAAACATGGAGGAGGAGGTGTGATGGTGTGGGGGTGCTTTGCTGGTGACACTGTTGGGGATTTATTAAAAATTGAAGGCATACAGAACCAGCATGCCTACCACAGCATCTTGCAGCGGCATGCTTTTCCATCCGGTTTGCGTTTAGTTGGACCATCATTTATTTTTCAACAGGACAATGACCCCAAACACACTTCCAGGCTGCGTAAGGGCTATTTGACTAAGAAGGAGAGTGATGGGGTGCTACGCCAGATGACCTGGTCTCCACAGTCACGAGACCTGAACCCAATCGAGATGGTTTGGGGTGAGCTGGACCGCAGAGTGAAGGCAAAAGGGCCAACAAGTGCTAAGCATCTCTGGGAACTCCTTCAAGACTGTTGGAAAACCATTTCCGGTGACTACGTCTTGAAGCTCATCAAGAGAATACCAAGAGTGTGCAAAGCAGTAATCAAAGCAAAAGGTGGCTACTTTGAGAGTCATGTTTTACTGGAGCTTTGAAAGTTGAGAAATTGTAGAAATATAAGTGTTTAGGCCCCATACACAATAGACTGATGTTGTCAAAATACAGCAATATCAATTAATTTGATAGACAGATGATCGGGAGACATGATGATCACGTATATCCGTATATCCGATTTCAGACCTCCAATCGCGTTCTCTTTTACATACGGTGTCAGCTGACATGTCAGTCGGTGGCTTTCTCATAGAAAATACAGAAGTGCTTGGCTGGACCACCGCTCCTGTGTATGGGTTTTCGGTAGAGATGGTTGTAGACCAAACAATCAACCAAAGCATTGTTCAGCTGACAGTCATTTAACATGCATAACCAGCTTTAAGGGCGCTTTACACGCAGAGAAATCGCTAGCGATGTCGCTCGTGAAAGCACCCCCCCCCCTGTCGTTTGTGCATCATGGGCAAATCGCTGCCCGTGGCGCACAATATCGCTAATACCCGTCACATGGACTTACCTTCCAAGCGACGTCACTTGGCCGGCGAACAGACTCTTTTCTAAGTGGGCGGTTCGTGCGGCGTCACAGCGACATCACACAACAGCCGTGCAATAGAAGCGGAGGGGCGGAAAGCAGCCGCATGAAAGACACGCCCACCTCGTTGCCAGAGGACGCAGGTACGATATTGTTTGTCGTTCCTGGGGTGTCACACGTAGTAATGTGTACTGCCTCAGGAGCGACGAACAACCTGCGTCCAAAAGCAGCAACGACATTTGGGAAATAGACGACATGTCGACAATCAATGATTTGGTAAGTATTTTGCATCATTATCGGTCGCTCATACGTGTCACACGCAACAACGTCGCTAACGAGGCCGGATGTGCATCACGAATTTCGTGACCCCAACGACATCTCATTAGCAATGTTGTTGCGTGTAACGGGCCCTTAAATGGTACATAATCAATCCTGGTAGATTGATGAGAGATAAAATGTCCCAAAGAAAAGCTGTTCATACCCGTTGTTAAAGAGTTGATGAAAGCCATCAATCTTAGCAGGATTGACAAACAATATTTGGATTTTAAAATGGGTGATCATTTTCTCTCTCTAGTTAAACGGAACCAATCACCAGGATTTTCGTATATAAGGTAAAGCCAGTGCTATACTGGTACTATCAGGTTAATTCTATACAGACCTGCAGTGGTCAGCTCGGATGTGTAGGTTTTGAAATCCGAGAAAGTAAAGATTATAAAATCGGCAGCTTCTTGAGTGACAGCAGCTGAGGAGTAGATAATATCTGGGGGAGAATTCATAGTTATCCCCTTCCTCTGTTACAGTTAGCATAAGTATTCTACAATTGATGTAACTTTTCACTTGTAGGACCTGTGGTGAGGTCATACCCATGTGACCAGACCAGGGGTATGACCTCACCACAGGTTCTGGATGGGAAAAGTTATATCGATTGTATAATACTTATCCCCTTCACTGTTAGAATTAGCATAACTATGAATTCCCCCCCAGATATTATCTGCTTCTCAGCTGCTGTCACTCAAGCAGCTACCGATTTTATAAACTTTACTTTCTTGGGTTTCAAAACCTAAACATCCGAGCTGACCACTAATGGTATATATAGAATCAGCCTGATAATGCCAGTATAGCACTGGCTTTAGATTATATACGAAAATCCTGATGATTGGTGTGCTTTAAGTCATCATACATGTAGGTAAATCCAAGTTGTTTATGTTGAATTCAGGTGGTCTATTGTGTATATGTGCAGCCAAAGCATTTCCAATGTTATTGCCTTTTGTGGAACTTATTGTTGGACAATGTTCACTTTTAACCTCTGTGTAGTTATGAAGTATCAAATTGTTGTAAATTTTTCCAAAATTTCATGTTTGGTAGAATCCAAACCTTTAAGGATTTGATATGCAAGAATTTAGGATAGTACCATGTGTTTTTACAGCCAGAATTGTCAAGTCATTGATGTTTAACTTCTTGTTGGGCAATGTTTGTGATCACTGTCTAGTAGAGATGAAGGAATTTAATCATTATGAAATTAATTTGCCACGAATTTCCACAGAATTTCAGATTTGCCAGAATCCAAAATGTTTGGCTTTGATTTGCACAAATCAATCAAAATGGCAGCCAGTTGTTTAAGCAGCAAGTAATTGATGTCAGGCCTAGTCAGCTTTGGAAAACATTCCTATCTGAAAGATAGGACAAAGAGGTGAAGGATGCACTGGGCGGCAAGATGAGGCTGCAGAACAAGTGAGAGGCAGGAGTAATCTTTTATTACTTTCAACACCTTCTTGGTGCTCTCAAATCAAACCTAATGTATTGGAACTGAATCTACTTATTGTTATTATTTATTATTATTATAGCACCACTTATTCCATGGTGCTTTACATATAAAAAGGTATACCTAACAAAAACAAGTTCAATATTCATGAACAAAACAAGACACATACTGGTATAGGGGGAGAGAGGACCCTGCCCATGAGGGCTCACAGGCTACAAGGGATAGGTGAGGGTACAGGAGGTGAGAGGACCCTGCCCACGAGGGCTCAAAGGCTAAAAGGGATAGGTGAGGGTACAGGAGGTGAGAGGACCTTGATCATGAGGGCTCACAGGCTACAAGGGATAGGTGAGGGTACAGGAGGTGAGAGGACCCTGCCCGCGAGGGCTCACAGGCTACAAGTGATAGGTGAGGATACAGGAGGCGAGAGGACCCTGCCCATGAGTGCTCACAGGATACAAGGGATAGGTGAGGCTACAGGAGGCGAGAGGACCTTGATCACAAGGGCTCACAGGCTACAAGGGATAGGTGAGGGTACAGGAGGTGAGAGGACCTTGATCACGAGGGCTCACAGGCTACAAGGGATAGGTGAGGGTACAGGAGGCGAGAGGACCCTACCCATGAGTGCTCACAGGATACAAGGGATAGGTGAGGCTACAGGAGGCGAGAGGACCTTGATCACAAGGGCTCACAGGCTACAAGGGATAGGTGAGGGTACAGGAGGTGAGAGGACCTTGATCACGAGGGCTCACAGGCTACAAGGGATAGGTGAGGGTACAGGAGGTGAGAGGACCATGCCCGCGAGGGCTCACAGGCTACAAGGGATAGGTGAGGGTACAGGAGGCAAGAGGATCCTGCCCGCGAGGGCTCACATGCTACAAGGAATAGGTGAGGGTACAGGAGGCGAGAGGACCCTGCCCGCGAGGGCTCACAGGCTACAAGGGATAGGTGAGGGTATAGGAGGCAAGAGGATCCTGCCCGCGAGGGCTCACAGGCTAAAAGGGATAGGTGAGGGTACAGGAGGCGAAAGGACCCTGCCCGCGAGGGCTCACAGGCTATAAGGGATAGGTGAGGGTACAGGAGGCGAGAGGACCCTGTCCACGAGGGCTCACGGGCTACAAGGGATAGGTGAAGGTACAGGAGGTGAGAGGACCTTGATCACGAGGGCTCAGAGGCCACAAGGGATAAGTGAGGGTACAGGAGACGAGAGGACCCTGCCCGCGAGGGCTCACAGGCTACAAGGGATAGGTGAGGGTACAGGAGGCGAGAGGATCCTGCCCGCAAGGGCTCACAGGCTACAAGGTATAGGTGAGGGTACAGGAGGCAAGAGGACCCTGCCCGCGAGGACTCACAGGCTACAAGGGATAGGTGAGGGTATAGGAGGCAAGAGGATCCTGCCCGCGAGGGCTCACGGGCTACAAGGGATAGGTGAGGGTACAGGAGGTGAGAGGACCTTGATCACGAGGGCTCACAGGCTACAAGGAAATGACGAGGTTACATTAAGTGAGGGTAGAGCTGCCAGTTGATTCAAATAAACCAGCCCAAAATAAGTTTCGGGATATTTGCTTATCCCTATTGTCCTGCAAAAACAAGGCATAATAATTACACTAATTAAATGTGATTTATGGGATTAAAAGGAAATAACTGCTCCATTATGTTTTTCCTCTACAGTTGTACAATACGTTTACATCTCTGATTCGGTGGTTACCAGGATGTCACAGAAAAGTCAATCAAAATGCTGTAGACACCCAAAAGTTTATTAGAGAGACCTTCAAAAAGAAAAAGGAGCAGCTGGATGTAAATGACCAGAGAACCTTGATAGACACTTTTCTTGTCAAGCAGCAAGAAGTATTGTACATAGGACTTTCTTAAAGGGAACTTGTCAGGTGCAATAAGCACCCAGAACCACGAGCAGTTCTGGGTGCATATTAGTGTTTCCTGCCTAACAGTCCCTGTTTACACTAGTATAAATGAACAGATCTTTAGAAAAAGTATTTCTAAAGATGGTTTATGATATGCTAATGAGGCCAGAGACTAGTCAAAAGAGCATTACTTCCCTTGTCTAGTCGGCCCCCTTAGCATGTTTACATGCCCCTGTGAGCGTGCTAACATGCTAATGAATGCGCAGTGACACTGCAAATTCCTCACTACTGATGGTGACCGGCAGAGAATGGATGTGCACTTCTCCTGATCCTGGGACTTCCGATCGTGCTCACTAAACTGGTGCAGGGTGTAAGGTTCCTGGCTTCAAATAGGTTTAGTGTGCATGACTGGAAGTCCTTGGGACTCTTGATTATGTGAAGTGTGCATCTATCCACCGCCATCCGCCATGAAGAGTGAGGTATGTGCAGCGTCGCTGTGCATTCATTAACATGTTAGTACACTCATAGGGGTGTGCTAACATGCTAAGGGGGCCGACTAGCCAAGGGAAGTAATGCCCTTGCAACTAGTCTCTGGCCTCATTAGCATATTCTAGTGGGTGAGCATACCCCTACAAAGGAAGCTGAAGTTGACCGGAGATGTTATTAATAAAAATGTTTTATTTGTATCTGCATGTACATTGTGTTAGGGTACCCCTAGTGGCCGGGTGGGACGGCTGTCACCACAGTGAGGAGGAGGAGCCGGCAGAAATCAGGGGGGAGGAAAGGAGAAGTGTATGTGTGTGTGTGTGAGAAAGGCAGTTGGATCCGGGACGTGAGAGAGTGAAGATCAAGGGGCAGAGTGTGGGGGCTGAATTAAGAGGGGACGCCGGAGTGAACAGGAGTGTACGGAACCTCGGAGAGTGAAGCTACCGGTGTGGGTCCGGTGTGTGTGTAACCGCCAGTGGGAGCCCAGCGAAGTGGAATAACCAGGGCACATCCCCACGTGAGGGTACGTCAGGGCAGGTTGTCCCCCAGCCCCAGAAAGTGTTTTTTTCTGCTACAGCCGGATTGTGACTTCGTGTGTAAATAAAGATGTCTTTTGTTTTCACCACATCCTGCCTGAAGACTGTTTGTACAACGGCCGACGATGACATCACCACACTCTGCCCCACCAAGTTAGTTCCCGACCTTGAAGTAGTGATGGAGCCAGGGGAGAGCCTTGAATCTACAAAGGCCACGACTACAAGGCTGGAGGCCCCCCTGGCACATCAGTACATGTGGCGTAGTCGGCAGGATGCGAATTCCCTGCCGGGGACCCAAGAAGCCGGAGATCAAGTGGTGCCTAGGGCACAGGATCCGGACTATGCGAGAAGATTTCCAGTCCCATGGTGGGAAGAAGAAACAGTGCCTGTAGCGTTGGACCAGGCACAAGATGGCGGCAAGATGGCCGTCGTCTATGAGGAAGAAGAAAGCGCGCGAAAAGTTGGCGCCAAAAGAAGAGCCTGGGGCTGGCCGGTGCTGAAGAAGAAGTTCGGAGTACTCCGCCCAAAGAGGGGAGGCGCCAGTCCCAGGGCACACAGAAAGACATGTGAAGTGGGCGGTGTTTTGAAGAAAAAGAAGAACCGCCGCGGAGGGGTCAATATGATGTGTGAGGCTGGGGGTGGAGTATGCTCAAGAGCGGGAAAAATAGACCCGCCTCCACTTCCTCCAGTATCTCCACTGACCTCGCCGCCATTGCGAGAGCTACCAAGCGTTTGCACAATGGAGACCTCCAGGCAGCAACAGGAGATAGAAGCAGCGATGGCACTCACCCACCTGGGCAGAAGGCGCCCCAAGCAGTCTGCGGCTGCAGCTGCGAATGTGTCATCGCTTGCGTTACCGGCCGCTCCGGTATCCGGTTTTATCCGGTGACGATTATTTTTATAACCGGGTACATTTGGATGTTGAGGGATTACCTCAGCGGCTACACACGCTCTACCCAGGAGAGAAAGTCCAGTTTATACCTGAAGTGGGGTGCCACGGCCTCTTTGCGGTCAGCGTCTCCCGTATGCCCACCTCCCAAGAAGCTATTCAGTGGCAGCAGGAGTTAGAGTGGGAGGAACACCAATGCCGGCGGCGGGCGCAGTCAAGACCGGTGCTGGGTGAATCCTCTCAGGCAAGACGCACCCTAGCCGTCGCTCCAGAAGTAAAGGCCGGACCACCTACCGACTCGGAGAGGGGAACCCCGGCGGTGCTGGCTATCAGCCAGAGTCTTAACAGCAATCCGGTTATCATCTTGGATATACCACCACCGCCTAGGGTAGCGACCCCATCGCCTCCATCGGTGACTGAGGAGACCATGACACCGAAGCCTGCCGTTGCCTACGAGCCTTTTCAGCGGCTGCGCCGACAGCCCGGGCAATCTCTGTCCGATTACATCAGGGCTCAGAGAGCCGAGTGGAAGCGGGTGTTGCACCCCGAATAGAACATTTTGACCAGTTTATTGGAAGACCGGGTTTTCGTTTATAGTTGAAGTTCAGCAACGTTTAAGTGACTGAGCCCGGAGAGAGTCTGCTGCCGGACTGGGCCAGGGGCTCCTCCGCGTCATGGAGAAAAAGTTTTGTGTTCCTGCTGCTCACAACCAAGACCGGGAGCGCTGCTAAGCCTCCGGGCACCACCAAAGACCGGGAGCGCTGCTAAGCCTCCGGGCACCACCAAAGACCGGGCGCTGAACTGGTGCCCCTTCTTCTGGGCCGCCGGTTGTGGACTGGTTCGTAGTTTGTTCATCATGATGTGCCTAGTTTTAAACATGTGTGTTATTTTATGTGGAGCCGTGCCGGGAGGCTCGGGTTTTAAGAGGGGAGGTGTGTAGTGGGTGAGCATACCCCTACAAAGGAAGCTGAAGTTGACCGGAGATGTTATTAATAAAAATGTTTTATTTGTATCTGCATGTACATTGTGTTAGGGTACCCCTAGTGGCCGGGTGGGACGGCTGTCACCACAGTGAGGAGGAGGAGCCGGCAGAAATCAGGGGGGAGGAAAGGAGAAGTGTATGTGTGTGTGTGTGTGAGAAAGGCAGTTGGATCCGGGACGTGAGAGAGTGAAGATCAAGGGGCAGAGTGTGGGGGCTGAATTAAGAGGGGACGCCGGAGTGAACAGAAGTGTACGGAACCTCGGAGAGTGAAGCTACCGGTGAGGGTACGTCAGGGCAGGTTGTCCCCCAGCCCCAGAAAGTGTTTTTTTCTGCTACAGCCGGATTGTGACTTCGTGTGTAAATAAAGATGTCTTTTGTTTTCACCACATCCTGCCTGAAGACTGTTTGTACAACGGCCGACGATGACATCACCACACTCTGCCCCACCAAGTTAGTTCCCGACCTTGAAGTAGTGATGGAGCCAGGGGAGAGCCTTGAATCTACAAAGGCCACGACTACAAGGCCGGAGGCCCCCCTGGCACATCATTACAATATAATAAACGATCTTTAGAAATACTGTTTCTAAAGATCTGTTTATTTATACTAGTGTATACAGGGACAGTTAGGCAGGAAATACTAATATGCACTCACAGCTGCTCGTGGTTCTGGGTGCTTATTCCACCTGCCAGGTGGGTCAAAATAGGCCTCAATGTGAATAAGGGCTAGGAGTGACTGGGTCCCAACATTGGGGCTTATTTTGGCCCATGGTAAGGTTTTAATATTAGAGAGTGTAGGTACTGTCCCAACTGGGTACACCTTGTCGTGGTGGGATGGTTTTATGCTTTTTTTGATCAAACACAGTGTTTACTAAGTACCCTATGTTAATTTATATGCATTATGCTATTATTCAGTTACAGCAGGATATACGTCCATATTATTTTTGTATTTGTTTTTTCTTTGTCTTACAAGCTGCATGTATACCAACTCATATTCTAGCTCACTTTTTTGTTTTTAAATATCCCACAATGTTTGCTGTCTGAGGATTATTTAGAAGAGTTTTATATATCTATTGCGTAATATCTGTTTAATATTATCTATGGCCTACATTAGGATCCACTTGTTTCTGAAAATGTTTTTTTTACATTATTTTAGGAAAAAGCAGAATTTGCATCATATTTCCACAATGAAAATTTAGTAATCCTTGTCGGCAACCTTTTTGCTGCTGGAATGGAGACAACTTCAACCACTCTACGATGGGGTCTTCTTCTGATGATGAAATATCCCGAGATACAAAGTAAGAAACTATTTCTTTAAACAATCTTACACTAACAATTGTTTATTTTTTCAGAATTGTATTTCTTAAATTAGATTATAACTAGGAAAATAATATCATGCCACCAGTCAGTGTCATGGCAGTCTCCCTGTTGTTGGAGACTAGTGACAGGAGCCTCTCATCTTCACCTGGCTGTGTTTCGTTACTTTTAGTACTGAAATGGTTAATGTCAATCTTGCAGCTGGCAGCTTTTCCAGCAATTCCTAGCTGGGAGTGTTTCAGCTGCAATTATTTTTTAGTCACACCCTTTAGGTTTAAATAGAGGTGTTACCCAGCAATCCCTGCTGAAGATACAAATTCATTTGTATACTGGCCCCTTTGGTGGAAGGAGCTGAGTTGGAGCATTCCAGAAGCCGGAATTTTTGTTGTGTTGCTGTTTATCCCCTGTTTGTCTCCCCTACTGTCTTATCTTATTAGTGCAGTGGTGGGTTTAGTGAACCTCACCTGCTTCACACTAGTCAGAACACCTATAGGGTTTTCTCAGGGTTGGCGATAGTTACGGAGACTGTATAGGGACTGGCTAGGAATGTAGGGACAGCTACAGGTGAGGATAAGAAGTGTCTCATCTCTTACTAGCACCAGGGCCCTCCATTATTGTGTCCCCGATGTCCCCCCTTTGTTTGTGGTGGTGTTTTGGTGATTTTTTTGTTGTGTGTCAGACTCTTTTTGGTTTTAACACTCTCGCCACGCTTACTGTGTGACAGTAAATTTACTTAACCAAACCTTTACCTTTACTTTTGGCTTGACATCTTGAAAAGAGTAGTATGAGATTACCAGCTTTGAAAAAAAACACGACTTTGTAATACTGTGTCTATGTTAAATATGTCTAAATGTGGCCAACCATTGATTGTAGTCTGAATTCAAGTGCGCCTCCCAAAAATGCCTTAAAGATATTGACTAGCCTGTATAAAAGCAAAGGCAGGGAATGCAGCAGACAGTTGCTATTGAATCTGGCTAGTGAGAGGGTTCCATAGCTCACAACTTAGTGATAGCGATAGAGAGAAAGTAAAAGAAGATTAAATAAACTGTGGAAATCATGTGTGTGACAGCAGAACAGTGAAGAAAATTAATGTGTGCGAAAAAGAAAACAGGTTTTTCAGAGCACTTAGTGGCTTTGAAGTACTTTTGATTGGAAAATTTCTGCAAGTCTGACAAATTTGAATTTCAAAAGATTCATTATCTTTTAGTTATAATGTTAATAATTAACCTTATTAAAATCTGGGTGAAAAATAATAAAAAAATAATTGCCCTTTTTTTCAAGAAAATGTACAAATTGAAATAGAAAAAGTTCTTGGATCATCTGAACCTCAATCAGAGCACCGGAAATTAATGCCCTACACAGACGCCGTCATCCACGAGGTGCAAAGATTTTCCAACATAATTCCAACTAATCTCCCCCATGCCACTGCCCAGGATGTCACATTCAAAGGATTTTTCATACCAAAAGTAAGTGAGCTTATAGTCAAAATTGAGGATAAAAAGTAGTGTGATAAAGATGAACTAAACTATATTATTATTATTATTATTATTATTATTATTATTATTATTATTATTATTATTATTATTATTATTATATTATTATCATTATTATAATTTTGCTCAGAGAGGAAAGTTATGAAACTTTAACAATCATTTATTAGGCGATTTATCTTCATTTCTGTAAAAGAAAAAAAATAATTTGTGACCTCCAATCCCTGCTTTTTCCTAGTTTATTTTCCTGTCTTCAGTTGCTCTAATATCAGAAAGTACTTATTTGGAGTACAGATGATGGCAGAGATAGGGTCAGCTCCTTTCTCCCCCTCTGAGTGTTGCAATTTTCAGAAGTCTCCTGCAACAGCTTATAGAATTAAGGCCCAGTCACACTAAACAACTTACCAGCGATCCCAACAGCGATCTAACCTGATAGGGATCGCTGGTAAGTTGCTTGGAGGTTGCTAGTGAGATGTCACACTAAGCGACGCTCCAGCGATCCCACCAGCAACCTGACCTACCCGATGTGTACTGTGGCTACGTGTGCAGGGAGCAGGGAGCCAGCACTGGCAGCGTGAGAGCGGCGGACGCTGGTAACGAAGGTAAATATCGGGTAACCAAGGGAAGGGCTTCTTGGTTACCCGCTGTTTACCGTGGTTACCAGCGTACGCAGAAGTCGGCTCCTGCTGCCTGCACATTTAGTTGTTGCTCTGTCGCTGTCACACACAGCGATGTGCGCTTCACAGCGGGAGAGCAACAACTAAAAAATGGTCCAGGACATTCAGCAACAACCAGTGACCTCACAGCAGGGGCCAGGTTGTTGCTGGATGTCACACTAAGCAACATCGCTAGCAAGTTGTGCCTCAGCAGGGATGTTGCTAGCGATGTTGCTTAGTCTGATGGTACCTTTAGTGAGACAGAGGTGTTGAGCAATATCTTTCACTGTTATCATCTGTACTTTGAATGAAATAAATCCAACTTTGAGATCTTCACCTATCAAGTATTTATTACATATATTGTCTATCCCATAAATGTTGATGTGCAACTTTTTTCTCAACTCTAGGTATTAGGCTAGGTTCACATTTCCATTGTTTTGCATCAGTCACATGCGTTGCTTGACGCTTGTGACTGATACGTTGTACAACGGATGACAAGTTTTGTATGAGAAAGCGGATTCCGCCGGCCGGCCGGCTTCTGTGAGCGATCAGCTGATCTCCCGGCCGCCAGCTTTTGAG
The DNA here is from genome assembly GCF_048569485.1 of Anomaloglossus baeobatrachus. Lineage (NCBI taxonomy): Eukaryota > Metazoa > Chordata > Amphibia > Anura > Aromobatidae > Anomaloglossus > Anomaloglossus baeobatrachus. Next base: position 664,092,187 of record NC_134355.1, on the reverse strand, counting down.
AGCGATCAGCTGATCTCCCGGCGACCGGCTAATGAGAGCGATCAGCTGATCAGCCTCCGGGAGATCAGCTGATCGCTCAGGCTCAGATTAGCCGGTCGCCGGTAGATCAGCTGATCGCTCTCAAAAGCCAGCGGCCGGGAGATAAGCTGATCGCTCACAGAAGCCAGCCGCCGGCTTATAAGAGCGATCAGCTGATCGTTCACAATAGCCGGTGGCCTGGGCGATCAGCTGATCGTTTGGCAGCCGATGAGCATGCGCAGTGAAAACACACGGATTGCGCTGCTCAAAAAACGTTACAGGCTGCGTTCCTGATGCCTGACGGTCAGTCGTTCCACGACTAATCAGTCGGGCGGAGGATGCAACGCACAAGGGCATCAGTCGCAATCCACCGCTCATGCAAGTCTACGGGAAACAACGGAATCCGCCAAACGGATTCCGATGTTTACCAGAGCCGCAGATTGTGACTGATACAAATAGCCGGAAGTGTGAACCTAGCTTTAAGGGGCTTTACACGCTGCGACATCGCTAGCAATTGCTAGCGATGTCGAGCGCGATAACACCCGCTCCCGTCGCACATGCGATATCGTGTGATCGCTGCCGTAGCGAACATTATTGCTACGGCAGCTTCACACGCACTTACCTGGTTGGCGACATCGCTGTGACTGCTGAACAATTCCTACTTAAAGGGGGAGGTGCGTTCAGCGTCACAGCGACGTCACCACAACGTCACTAAGCGGCCGGCCAATAGAAGAGGAGGGGCGGAGATGAGCGGAACATAACATCACGCCCGCCTCCTTCCTTCCTTCCGCATTGCCGGTGGACGCAGGTAAGGAGATGTTCTTCGCTCATGCAGTGTCACACATAGCGATGTGTGCTGCCGCAGGAGCGATGAACAACATCGCTAATAAGCAATTAACGATTTTTTGTTTCAGGACGACCTCGCCATGGTGAACGATTTTCAGCACTTTTGCGATCGCTTAAGGTCGCACATACATGTCACACACTGCGATATCATTAATGATGGCGGATGTGCGTCACAAACACTGTGACCCCGACGATAATTCATAAACGATATCGTAGCGTGTAAAGCCCACTTTAGTGTTTAGTGTATTTTATGCAATGTCTTCGGGGTTACACTCTTGATGCGTCTTCTTTTTCCAGGGTACATATGTCATGCCGCTATTGACTTCTGTCCTTCGAGATGAGGCCTACTTTGAGAAACCAAATGAGTTTTACCCACAGCATTTTCTTGACTCCAAAGGGAATTTTGTAAAGAACGAAGCATTTTTGCCATTTTCAGCAGGTAAGTCAAGAAGCTTTAGCACATACATTATACAATGTGTATTCAAACAAAAAGCCTCATGGTCATAACCTTAAGGTCTCGTATAGGTCACACTGGGAAGGGTATACATTGACCCTCCAGTGTGGCCACGAGACAGCACACTCCAAATAGCATATAACAAAACAAGAGCACAAGGAGTTTTAGTGCAAGTATAGAAAAATTTTATTTCAATCTCAATAAATAACAGGAATAGAATAAAGGACATATCAAGCGCAAGGTTAGGGAATTGAACACCTAGGTCCCGAACACCACCATTTATAAGGAATTGATTAATGTAGTGGGACTCAAATTTAAAGGGGCCAAAAAAGAGTCCCAAGGCATTTTGAAAGCTTAGGAAAGACACAAAGGGTATTCTATATCTGACATGCACTTATATGATGAAGGCTATATATAGAGTAACAGTGTACAGGGAGTCAGTAGTAGTCACAGCAGCCTATATCAAAACAAGTGTAAGTTTAAATAGAGTGCTTGCCTGCTCACAGCGTTGGTGCAGGGGAGCCAGATCAGAGAAAGTTTCTCCATCTGGGTCTCATGAACCCCAGCTATGAATTCAAAAGTATTGGATATTAAATAAAAGGAGCCCACATAAAGTATCAAGTATTTTTCGTAATGGAAAAGGCAATGCGTTTACAGATAGTCCACTCCAAAGGGGAGCCCTTGAGACAGGTGAGAGTGAGCAATATGTATTATATGTTTAGAGAGTCTCTGCAGCAGTCCTAATACAGAATGGGTTGTAGAAAAAGTAAATCGCTTACCGATTCAATAGAGTGGTGTAGGGGAACCTGGCCAGAGGGGACCTCCAGACCTCCGACGGCCATTTCGCGGTAAACTACCGCTTCTTCCGGGAGGAGTGAGTGCGATGTGAATAGGCCGCGCCGCCCTTTTGAATGTTCACCACCCGGTTACATGATCGCGATCACGTGACCGGATGTCAGGGAGTCCAGAGACGCCCACGCTACCGCACAACAGTGCCCAGCGCCGCACACAATATGTGTATACTTGTAAGATGGTACTTGTCTTATAACTGTCAATTCTGGTACCAACTTAAGATAATATCCTTTATTGACATGGTTGGCCTAATTTCAATAAAGTGTAAATATCTGGACAATGTGTAGAGTTGAGCGATGTTCGAGGTTCGAGGTTCACCAATTTCATGTTCGAGTGATTTTGGGGGTGCTCGAGATCGAACGCGAACGCGAGCTTTATGCTAAAAGCTTGATAGCTCGAGTTACGTTTGAGAACAGTTCGATCAGCAAAAAGCCTAGCTACTTACTAGCTGGCTTTTCACTGTAATAGTGTGAGTCACTCTATGATTCACACTATTATCTAATTTCAGCGTATAGTGTGTGGGTGGCGGCACATTTAGATCAGTGCTGCTGGGATAATGGCGATCGCCATTTATTTTTCTTTTTTTTCCCCTAAGCACGCGTGCAGTGGGGCAGGCCAGCATGTCAGCCAATCCCAGACACACACACAGCTAAGTGCTCTTTTTGCCAGACAAGCAAGGGCATGTGTCATAGGCTGTCCATGTCACATGTCCCTGCATTATAAATATGGGCATTTTCTCTCACGGCGCCATTATCTGCTTTCTGCGTGTAGGGGACAGTCACTGCTCACGCAGCTCCTGGCGCCTCTCCGGCTGTGTACGCTATACACACAGCGCTCTACAGATTAGGGACAGAAGTTTATTTCAGTCCTTTTCAGGGCTCATTTTCTCGGGCTTAGAGCCATAGGTGACAGTCAGGTCCGTGGAAATGCTGTATACAGCTTCAGATAACAGTGTCTGTGTACCTAAGCTCAGGGAATTCCTTGCTGCATTTCACCATTAGGAGGGAGGCTTCCTTTCATGTCCACTGACCCAGAGAACCTGGCCACTGTCCCCATCTGCCCACTTTTGCCACGCTATTTTTATAGCAAACAGTGCTAGACATAAGTGGCATCCAAAAAGTGGCTGCTCTACTAATTTTATGTCCCACTGGTGCCAAGCATTTTCCAGCACCTCTGCATTAAACTCTGATGCACATTTTGCTACGCTATTTTTATAGCAAACAATGCTGAACATAAGTGGCATCAAAAAAGTGGCTGCTATACTACATTGCTGTCCCACTGGTGCCAAGCATTTTCCAGTACCTCTGCATTCAACCCTCATGCACATTTTGCTACGCTATTTTTATAGCAAACAGTGCTGCCAGTTTTAGGGCCATAGTTGCATTGTCAGGGATTGTCAGTGTTTTGATTCTTCAGCTGTCAATAAAGTTAGACCACCTCTGAAATCTCCACCACCTCTCAATTTTTGCTACCACATTTTAAGTGACTAATCTTGTCGCTAACAAAATAAGTGGCAAAAGGACAGATGCTGGTGGAAAGGGGAACAGGCGTGTTGGGAAAGGAAAAAAAGTTTGTGTCCGTGGGGAAGGTGGCAAAGCTACATTAACATCTGCTGAAGATTAGCCATCTTCCGGCAAAAGTAAGATGTCTACTACTTTCTGTGGACAATCCGATGTGCTCCCTTTTTTACAGACCCGAACAACTGTAAGAAAGGTAGATGATGCACAAAAAAAGAACATGTTTGAATGGATCTCAAGTGCTCCAACAAGTGCCCTCTCCTCTATCTCAACTACCACATAAAAAAACCAGTCCTCTGAGTTGTCATCCCAATGACAATTGCTTTCTCCCAGCTCTCAAGTCTCCACCCGCCCTGCACAGTATGGTGTACCAGAGATGGCTGAGTCTGCAGAGCTTTTCAGTCACACTATAGAGTGGGAATGAGAGGTTTGCTCCCAAGCTACAGTGAGTACAGACCAGGAAATGGTCTGCAGTGATGCCCAGAACCTTTGTGACTCAGATTCAGGCCCTGATGACCAACTTTCTGAGCATAATGTGGACCCTCATACCCCCAAACTGTAACACCTGTTGGTGGAGACAATGAGGAACATACTGATGACGATTAGACGCAGATACCAGATTGGGATGACAACTTAAATATTCGGTCAGGGCAGGAAGAGGCTAGGTCTGAGGGCGAGGGAAGTGCAAACACAACGCTTGATGATGAAGTTCTAGATCCCACTTACTGTCAACCCACAGTCAGGCACTTGAGGAGGTCAACACAGAAATTTGATCAATGAAAATGACCGTGCACCACACTAAAGAGTATAAAGTGTAAAGAAATTAGTACATATTCAAAATAATAGTGTGCGAGTCAAATGGATGTAATTGACCTACGGTAACATAAACTAGGCACCGAAAAATAGAACAAAAAATTCTAAAGGAAACCGATTAGGTCAAAAAGTATAACAATTTTATTATTAAAAATGATTGCCAACTGGCAGAAAACCTAAAAACAGGGGCATCACATGTATAAATATTGTGTGCAGTAAGGGCAGGTATTGATGTACAGGTATTACAAAGTTAATATTGAGGCTGATTAAAGACATACAAAAATGTAAAATCAATTCACAATACTAAAGCTGATGGTTGCTAGAAAAATTAAAAAGGATTGTAATATCATATCAAATTGACATCAATAGTATATATATGGTGTTTGACCATCAGGTAGCTCCTTTAGTAAAAGATAAACATATATAGTACTAGCCATAAAGAAAAAAGCCAGTTGGCAATCTTTTTTAATAATAAAATTGTTATACTTTTTGATCTAATCGGTTTCCTTTAGAATTTTTTGTTCTATTGTTCGGTGCCTACTTGAGGAGGTCAACAGAGGCGGTGGATGAGGATGCAACTGATGACGAAGTTACCTTGCGCCTTCCTGGATAGAGTCGGAGTACTGATAGCACATCTACAACTGCATCCTCAGCCACCACTCTGCCTCTGAGCACTAGTCGGGGTGGCTCTACAGGTCGCATGCCCTCTAAGCCTTGCCTAGCCTAATCCTTTTTTGACCTTGCAAAGGATCTCCCAAATCATGTGATCTGTAAAATTTGTCATGAATCTACAAGTAGAGGCAAAAAGCTCACTAGTTTGACTAATTCTTCCATGAATCGTAACATGAAAACCAAGCATAATTCCCAGTGGGAAGCTCACTGTGCTGCAATGCGGCCTAGCATAGCGGCCCAACCACTGCCTGCCCCTTCCAGTGCATCCGCACACTCTTCATCTTCTATTACTGGGGGGACAGCTGTCACACCTGGTTTTCCACGCACACCTTCCACCACTGTAACCGCAACAGGCAGTTTGCTTGTTAGGTCGTCAGTTGGTTTGGAAGGGAAAACAAGTGCGTGTGTACAGCTCTCTCAAACATCAATAGCACCAACGTTGGATGAAGGCAATATCATGTCTACGCCTGCACTTTCCTCACAAACCTGCATTTTTCCAGGGACACCCTACTCACCACCATCTCCACACAGCAGCCAGATCTCTGTCCCTCAGATGTGGATAAATAAAAGGCCATTTCCTCCAACCCATGACAAAGCTAAGAGATTGACTTTATCCCTCTGTAAGCTGTTGGCTACCGAAATGCTGCCTTTCCGCCTGGTGGACACAGAAGATTTTCAAGACATTATGTCCGTCGCAGTGCCCCAGTACCAGATGCCCAGTCGCCACTACTTCTCCAAGAAAGGTGTGCCTGCGCTACACCAGCATGTTGCACACAACATCACCGCTTCCTTGAGACGTTCTGTGTGTGAACGGGTGCATTTCACCAGCGATACTTGGACCAGTAAGCATGGACAGGGGCGTTACATGTCGCTGACTGGGCACTGGCAAACTATGGTGATAGATGGAAAAGGGTCTGCTGAACAAGTCTTGCCGTCCCCACGACTTGTGCGTCAATCCTCTGTATGTATAAGTTCTTCTAACGCTTCTGCCTCCTCAACCTCGTCTGGGTCCTCCACCTCAGCCCCAAACCTGCATGGTCTGGCCACTAGCGTTGTAACTGCGCACAAGGAATCACGCACACCTCTTTACTATGCTGGAAGCAGAGCGCAACGGCATCAGGCGGTCTTTAGCTTGAAATGTCTTGGAAATAAGAGTCACACAGCTGAGGAGTTGTGGTCAGCTCTGCTGTCCAAGTTTCATAAATGGTTGTCTCCACTCAACCTGCAGCCAGGTAAGGCCGTGTGCGACAATGCTGCAAACCTGGGTGTGGCCCTTCGCCTGGGCAAGGTGACACATGTGCCTTGTATGGCTCATGTGTTGTTTTGCAGCAATTTTTAACACACTATCCCGGCCTAGATGGCCTTCTGCACAGGGCACGAAAACTGTCTGCTCACTTCCGCCGTTCAACCGCCGCAGCTGATCAACTTGCATCACTCCAGAAGTCTTTCGGCCTGCCAGTTCATCGCCTGAAATGCGATGTGCCGACACGCTGGAATTCGACTCTCCACATGTTACAGCAACTGTGGCAGCACCGCAGAGCCCTGGTGCAATACGTCATGACGTATAGCCTGGGCCAACGAGATGCAGAGGTGGGGGAGATCACCCTGATGGAGTGGTCTCAGATCAAGGACCTATGCACCCTTCTGCACAGTTTCGACATGGCGACGAATATGTTTAGCGCTGACAATGCAATTATCAGCATGACAATTCCAGTCATTTACATGCTGGAGCACACGCTAAACACTATTCGGAGTCAGGGGGTGGTTCAACAGGAAGGGGAGGAAGTACATGAGGATTCATATGCGCAAGGGATAACAACATCACCAAGGTCCAGACGTTCATCATCACCAAGGCGGCAGGCATGGGATGGTGGGGGAGAGGGATTAACAAGGGCGCATGGTAGCATGCAAAATGTTGAGGAAGGTTCAGGAGAACATGAAGAAATGGAGGATGAACTGTCCATGGACATGGAAGACTCAGCAGATGAGGGAGACCTTGGTCACATTTCAGTTGAAAGAGGTTGTGGGAAGATGTCAGAGGAAGAAAGAACGGTTAGCACCTCTATGCCACAAACACAGCAAGGACTTGGTCCGCATGGATGCGTAAGACACATGAGCGCCTTCTTGCTGCACTACCTAAAACATGACCCTCGGATTGTCAAAATTAGAAGTGATGATGACTACTGGGTTGCCACACTATTAGATCCCTGGTAAAAGTCCAAATTTTGTGAAATAACTCCAGCCATAGAAAGGGACGCACGTATGCAGGAGTATCAGCAGAAGCTGTTACTCGATCTTAACTCGGCTTTTCCACCAAACACCCGTGATGCACGGAGTGAATCTCCCAGTTGTAACTTGACAAGCATGGGACGGTCTCGTCATCAACAGTATAACCATACCAGTAGCACCGTATCTGGTGCTGGTAACAGCAATTTTATTGAATCTTTTCATAATTTTTTTAGACCATCCTTTGCAAGGCCATCAGAGACAAGAAGTCTGACACATAGTCAATGGCTGGAGAGGATGATACAGGAGTATCTCCAAATGAACCTCGATGCCATGACTTTGCAACTGGAGCCTTGCTCATTTTGGGCATCAAATCTTGAAAAATAGCCAGATCTCTCCACTTACGCCTTGCAGATTTTGTCATGTCCAGCTGCCAGCGTTGTCTCTGAATGTGTCTTCAGTGTTGCTGGGTGTGTGCTGACAGATAAGCGCACGCTTCTGTCCAGTGACAATATGGACAGACTAACGTTCATCAAAATGAACAAGTTATGGATCCGCAATGACTTTACTACCCCTGTGTCATCCTGGTGAGAGTAAAGGCTTGTGGATTTGGAATGTGCTTGATGCAAATGTACCTGTCAAGTTTGCAACTGGGGCACAAGTGCTGCCACTGATGGGGTGTCTGTGGGGCCCAATTTTTGGAAAAAAGGGAGACTTCGCTTGGAGTAACCCTTGCGTTGTTTTTAAAAAGGTTCCAAGATGAACAGATCTGGGATCAGCAAAGACTTTTCTCGACCTTTCCCGGTGTCATCCGGGCGACAGCTAAGGCTTGCGTATTTTTGAATGTGCTTGATGCAAAATTACCTGTCAAGTTTGCCACTGGGGCACAACTGCTGTCACTGAAGGGGTTTCTGAGGGGCCCAATTTTTGGAAAAAAGGGAGACTCTGCTTCGAGTAACCCTTGCTGAGTTTTTAAAAATGAGCAAGATGAACAAGTCATGGTTCTACAAAGACTTTGCTACCCACCCCGGTGTCATCCTGGGGACAGTTAAGGCTTGCGTATTTTTGAATGTGCTTGATGCAAATGTACCTGTCAAGTTTGCAACTGGGGCACAAGTGCTGCCACTGAAGGGGTGTCTGTGTGGCCCAATTTTTGGAAAAAAGGGAGACTATGCTTGGAGTAACCCTTGCGTTGTTTTTAAAAAGGATCCAAGTTGACCAGATCTGGGATCAGCAAAGACTTTTCTAGACCTTCCCCGGTGTCATCCGGGCGACAGCTAAGGCTGGCGTATTTTGGAATGTGCTTGATGCAAATCAAAACAACCTTTTTGCAACTGGGGCACAAGTGCTGCCACTGAAGGGGTGTCTGTGGGGCCCAATTTTTGGAAAAAAGCGAGAGTCTGCTTGGAGTTCCCTTGCTGTGTTTTACATGATTTTAGAAGGGCATGCCATGCCTATATCTGTGTCTCCTCCTCTTTTTCCTCGTCCAGCTGTTTAGTTTTCGCATGAGTATTTGTCCTTGTTACTTTCCCATGTGTTTGTGTTGTCTTGGAAGTTGTTTGGCACCTTTTGGACAACTTTGAGGGTGTTTTCCAGCTGTTTTTATGTGTTTGTGATTGCCTCCCATTGTTTCCTATGGGGTTCGAGAGTTCGACGAACGGTTCGACGAACGGTTCGTTGAACGGGGCACCGTTCGACGAACCGAACTCGAACTCCAGGGGGGTGGCTCATCTCTAATAATGTGCCAGACTTGGTGTCAATATATCTTCAAAAAACCCATAGCACACAATGTTTGTTAGGCCTAGGACACACGGCGGACAATACGGAGCAAGTGGAATGCGATAAAAACTCACATTCCTCTCGGACTAATATTACTCTATAGGACAGTTCCCACGAGTGATTGTTTTCTCAGTCCTCATCGGACCGAGGAAACAGTCTCAGCATGTTGCAGGTGGAATGCGATATTGTTTCACTCGCACCCATTCAAGTCTATGGGGCGAAAGAAACATCACACTGCTCTCACATTACACCGGTGTACCATGAGTGTAGTGAGAAAATTGCATCAGCTGGCAACAGAGGAGAGAGGGAGATAAATCCCTCCCTCTCCTCCGCAGCTGTAGTCTGATCGCACAAACGGACCACAGTCGCATATCACTCGCAAGACACTCTGCTCCCGCTGTGCTGAGAGTGTGAGCCAGCGTGTCAAAGTCTCGGAATGGCTGCACTCACAATAGCTGTCTGTTTCTCCTAATGGAGTGTAAAAATAAAGAAATAAAAAAAAAATGTCACAGCGTCCCCCATACATAGATACCCAGCATAGATAAAGCATATGACTAAATAAATATTTTTTTTTTAAAAAGTGTGTGATCTGCCTTAATTTTGATACCCAGGCAAGATAAAGCCGAAAGTGGGGGGCTGATATTCTCAGGCTTGGGAGGCCTATGACTATTGGACCCCCCCAACCTAAAAATAGCAGCCAGAAGCCACACAGAATTGTCACACCAATTAGATGCAATAATTCTGGCACTTTACCCACCTCATCCTGATTGCCCTGGTGTGGTGGCAATCGAGATAATATAAGGGGTTAATTACAGCTCACAGCTGCCACTAAGCCCTAGATTAGTATTGGGTAGGGATCTATGAGACCCCTATTACTAATACTGTATGTAAAAAGAAATAAACACAAAACACAGAGAAAAATCCTTGATTTTAAACAAACAAGCACCTTATTGCTCCAAGTTAATAACCCCAGAACACCCAGATCTTACATAAACTACAACACGACATACTATGATTATCCAGGCTCTGCTACATACTGAAGTTGCAGTTCACGGGCACACTTTAAAACATGACTGCCTCAGGCAGACACTGGCTGAGCCGCAGCTGTGAGCGGTGAGATTACTGAGTTTATCTGCGATGACAGCTGAAGGTTCCCATGGTACCCCACCTGTGACTGCAGGTTAATTCTCCTCAGGTTAACTGATTGAATTCAGTGACCTTACCTCAGATGAACTGAATTCAATCAGACCTCCATTTCCTGGGAGAAAACCGTATTTTCTTTGCCAGAAGCAGATTTGGTAATGAAATTTATGCACAACAGTGTTGCACCAAATCTGCATCTTTTGGTATAAAACACATCAAAATGCAATGCCAGGCAAAGATGCAGATTTGGTGCAGAAATTTAGTGTATAAATATTAGCACCAAATTTGAATATCCTGGCCAAAAACTACACTAAAGCTGTTTTGGTGTGGTTTTCTACTAGAAGATGCAAATTTGATGCTGAAATGTCTGCATCAGATTTTAGCACCAAATTTGCATCTCTCTGGCAAAAAAAGCGCACCGTAAAGGCGTCAAATCCGTTTTTGTTTCTTTGTTTTTTTCTAAGAGATCCAGATTTGGTACTGAAATTTATACACCAAATTCCTGCGCCAAATCTGCATCTTCTGGAGTTGCAGTGGATTCCACTTGCATTGAGAGTAGTGGGAAGCCCAGATTGTGACCTCTAGTGACCTGACTGACATCACCACTTCTCAACTCCGGATCCCCCCGCTGCCGGCAGTGTTTCCCTGAGTCTGCAGTGATCAGTTATATTATTTGTCACTGCAGAGTCTGGATGTAGCAAAGTCGGGATCATCGTGTGTCCTCATGTGGATTATGTAGGACCTGCGGGGGTGTTTTGAGAGTTAATAAATTGGTGAAAAAGGATGTGCATTTTATTTAAAATCAATGATTTTTCTTTGTGATCTTTCTTTGTAAAGGATAGATCCCTCCCATTACTATTCCAGGGTTTAGAGGCAGCTGTGATTTTTGACAGATCATGAATGTCATTAACCCCTTATATTACCCCGATTGCCACCACACCAGGGCAATCGGGATGAGTCGGGTAAAGTGCAGAGATTGTTAATTTTAATGGATGCAACAATTCTGGGTGTCTTTGGGCTGTTATTTTTAGCCTGAGGAGACCAAATAATGATGTGCCTCCCCAGCCTTAGATTACCAGCCTTCAGCTGTTGGTTTTATCTTGGCTGGGTATCAAAAATGGGAGAGATTACACACTGTTTATTACAATTATTTATTTAAATAATTTTAAAAAGTCTCATGGGGTCTCTCTGACTTTGATACAGAGCCAGGATAATGCACATGTCTGGTAGCTGCAGCATGTAGCTATATGCTTTATCTGTGCTGGGTATCTATATATGGGTGACCCTTAAACATCTTTATATTTATTTATTTATTTTATTTTTACACTCTTTTAGGGAACTCAAACAGCCTCTGTGAGGGCAGCTAATCAGAGACGCCGCCACACCGGCAGTCTTGACTGCAGCCAATCACAGATGCTGGCAGAGAGGGTGAGTAGGGGAAGCAGTGCATAGATTGATTTTTCTGTAATAATGTCCTGAAGAAGGAAGTTGCACCCTCCGAAACGCGTAGATCTGATTAAATAAAAAGGAAATTAATCAGCTTCTGGATATTTGATGTCAGCGTGGCATATCCCGGTTTCCTTCTTCTACATCTGTAACACGTCTCTTCGCGGCTGCAGCAGATGCCATTTTATGCCTATGTAGGAGTTGTGACTGGCACAACTTCTACAGGCGAGTACCTTACCTGTTTGTCTTGTCAAATCCCACCAGATAAGACCCTATCTGCGCTTCTTATCCACAGCATACATCTATTAAATGACTGGGGTCAGACGTTTCCAGCCATCCATCTATTATATCAAGAGCCCCTTAGACAACTACTCCTTTCATAGCCCCTTTCGCTGTTTCAGAAAATTAATACTTCTTCTTGAAAATAAGGTCATTGTCAGCAAATGTGGAAAGCAATACTGTGATCCAATAGAACTGCTGGCCACAGTTATGAAAATGCTCTCCATTGCCAGCCCCAATGGCTCTCAGTGCATGCTCCAATGTACCCACCATACAATTGTAACCAAAGTGAGTCCCTTAACGTGAACTACAAGTCACAAGTTTCTGCAGCCAAGAGCCAACCAAAGCCCACCAAAAGGCTTTGATGTCCCAACATGCATTCCCCTCCTCCAATTCTATTGCAATAGTTCACAGCTCACTGGTATATTTACTTGTACTTTAGGAGAACTCTTTTGAGAAGTCTTTCAACATAATAACTCTGTCGGTACATGACAGTAGTATAATAATATATATAAAAGAGTGAGTAATTCATATGTTTCCTTTGTGGTTTCTCTTCTCCAGGAAAGAGAAGTTGTGCCGGGGAGAAATTGGCCAAAATGGAGCTGTTCCTCTTTTTTACAAGATTGCTGCAAAACTTCACATTTCATGCTCCTCCTGGAGAAGAACTAGACCTCACTCCAGCTGTTGGGTTTACAACGCCCCCAATGACCTATTTGATTCAGGCCATATCTCGTTCCTAAGGACAGGTCTATAAAAAAGTGGACAACGTGGGGAAAGGGATGAAACGATGTTCTTCTGAACTAGTTTTTGATAGCAAATTTATACTTCAAACTAATATTCTTGAGGAATCCAGGGAGTTGTAGCTGAATGAAAACTAGAGAACCAAGACGGGAGACCACTTCCGTGCACCTGAAATTTGTTAGTGACCATAGTATAATTTTTTATATTAAAGTTGATGCCTAGGTTCCTTCTAATTATGTAAATAAAATGAAGACTTAAACCTTAATATTTGTTTTAGTATTTTTAGGGGGTGTCTCGAGATCAACTGCAATGTCCACTGGGAGCATATGGTAGTCTAAAAATCACTCATTGTCATATCAAAGGCTCAGACTGCTGCTTCTTCCATCAGTTATCTTTGGACCCCAATATAAATTCTGTACCAGGCGCCATGTATTTTGTGCTATTTATCATCACGGTGTCTTTTTATGATTTGTGTGCCATATACTTAACATCGTGATGCTGATTCTTATTAGATTCCATTGTGATTGAACTTTCCACTATTTAGTGCAATAGATTTGAGAATACGAGTCATTATTTTCTGTAGATAATCAGCTCTGCGGATTAATTATGATTTGAGTTTGGTCTGGGGGTTTGAAAAAGAACTAAATCTTTGAGGTGGGGTCTGGGATTTTCATTCTGTTTGGAGTCAGTTGTGGGGTTTGTAAAACGTTTGGGGAATGATCTGTCCGCTGTCTTAAAATAAGGATTTAGAATGAGAACTGTAACAAAAGTTACAAAGTTGTGGGAGAGCTCCACTGTTTAGTCACTTTTGGGGTAATCTCAGAAGAAATTGCACAACAAATTGTAAGGTGCATTATCTCCTGTTACCATTATAGATATAAAATATTTGGGGGAGGTGCTTTGTTTCAGCACATCAGGGGCTCTTTAAACACGACATGACATCCGCTAACGATTCAAGCCAATTAAAGTCAAAGGGCGCTCCTTCCCCTCTGAGCCCTACCGTGCGCCAAAATAGTAGATTTCTATAGCATAAGGGGTATCAAAGTACTCAGGATAAATTGCACAACAAATTGTATGGTGCATTATCTCCTGTTACCCTTGTGAAAATAAAATACATGGGGCAGGTCCCTGTTTCAGCATATCAAGGGCTCTCCAAACGTGACATGATGACAATGATTTTAGCAAATTTTGCATCCAAAAAGTCAAAGGGTGCTCCTCCCTTTCTGAGCCCCACCATGCACCCAAAAAGTAGATTGATATCCCATAAGAGGTATCAGTGTACCCAGGAGAAATTGCACAGAAAATTGTATGGTGCCCTTTCTCCCGTTACCCTTGTGAAAATGAAAGTTTTGGGGTTAAAGCAACACTTTTGTAGTAAAAATGATTTCTTTATTTTCACAGCTCAACATTATAAAGTTATGAAAAAAACAAGAAAGCCAGCACTAAATGTGCACTACTGAACTAAAAATTCCAATCTGTACTTATTATTAAAATTGAGATTTTGGGAAAAAAATTGCAATTTCTTGACCTACCCCGCCACGTCACGGCAAATCTCATTGGGACAGTGCTACTCTAACTTATAGTTATATAAAATGTGCCATACGGCCTCACATGAAAAAGTAGAACTGTTCTTAGATGCACTTACTTGATGTTTTTCAAGCCCGTACACATGACTCAATCATGGCTGTGGGCAGGACAGGCCCAAGAAAATGCTGCTTAAAGTAAATAGCCTGTGGACAGGGCCTGATGGCTGAATGTGAACAGCCACCAATTGCCAAAATCAAGACAGGTGGAATACATCCCAAATTAGAGTGCACGGCAAGGTGGGGGTCAGCCACCGACCAATTCAGTGAAGAAAGAACAAGATAGCCAGCACTAAATGTGCACTACAGCACTAAAAATTCCAAACTGTACTTATCATTAAAATTTGAGATTTTTGGCAAAAAATTGCAATTTCTTGAGCTACCCTGCCACGTCATGGCAAATCTTATTAGGGCAGTCCTACTCTAAAATATTTTTATATAAAATGTGCCATGCGGCCTCAGATATGAAATAGTAGAACTGTTCTTAGCAGCACTTACTTGGTGTTTTTCAATCCCATACCCATGACAGAATCATGGCTGTGGGTGGGACAGGCCCAAGCAAATGCTGCATGGACAGGGCCCGATGGTTGAATGTAAACAGCCACCAATTGCCAAAATCAAGACAGGTGGAATACAACCCAAATTGGGGTGCACGGCAAGGTGGGGGTCAGCCGCCGACCAATTCAATTAAAAAAAGCTCAAGAAATTGCAATTTTTTGCCAAAAATCTCAAATTTTAATAATAAATACAGTTTGGAATTTTTAGTGCTGTAGTGCACATTTAGTGCTGACTATCTTGTTTTTTCTTTATTATAAAATTATGTCGAACACATGAGAGTTAAAGGTGCTCAGGAAACATCTCGGTAATTTCCTTGAAGGGTCTAGTTTCCAAAATGGGGTCACTTGTGGGGGAGCTCCGCTGCTTAGGCACATCAGGGGCTCTCCAAACGTGAAATGGCATCTGCTATCTATTCCAGACAATTTTGAGCTCTAAAGGCCCCATTACATGCTGCAATATATCGCTAGCGATCGTCCCCGCCCCAATTGTTTGTGCGTCACGGGCAAATCGCTGCCCATGGCACACAAGATCGGTAGGAGCCGTCACCTGCCTAGTGACATCGCTGTTGCTGGCGAACCGCCTCCTTTCTAAGGGGGCGGTTCATGCGTCGTCACAGCGGCGTCACTAAGCGGCCGCCCAATAGAAGCGGAAGGGTGGAGATGAGCGGGACGTAACAATCCGCCCACCTCCTTCCTTCCGCATTGTCGGCGGCTGCAGGTAAGCTGCAGTTCATCGTTCCCAAGGTGTCACACATAACGATGTGTGCTGCCTCGGGAATGATGAACAACCTACGTGCTCAAAAATTCAACGATTTTTTAAAAATGAACCACGTGTCAACAATGGACGATAAGGTGAGTATTTTCCATTGTTAACGGTCGTTCCTTGCTGTCACACACAATGACATCGCTAACGATGCCGGATGTGCGTCACGGAATCCGTGATCCCGGCGATATATCGTTAGATACATCGTTGCGTGTAATGGGGCCTTAAAATTCAATTGGTGCTTCCATTCTGTCCACCATAATAGAAGTATTGCTGTGCTCAGGAGAAATTGCATAACAAATTGTATGGTTCATTTTTTTTTCTACCTTACATTTGGGGCTAAAGTAACATTTTTCTGGAAAAGTGAAATTTTCATTTTTTTCTTTTCACACTGCTTTAGGTTCTGTGAAGCACCTGAAGGGTTAATAAACTTATTGGGTGTGTTTTTGAGCAATTTGAAGGGTGTAGTTTTTAGAATGGTGTCACTTGTGGGTACTGTCACTTAGACCTCTTAACCCCTTCAGGACCGGCCGATTTTGAGCTTTCCGTTTTTTCCCGCCATTTTTTTTCCTAGAAACGTAACTTTTTTATTTTTCAGTCAATATGGTCATGTTAGGGCTCGCTTTTTGTGGAACAAGCTGTACTTTTAAATGAAACCATGAGTTCTACTATATAGTGTACTGGAAAATGGCAAAAAAATTCCAAATGTGGAAAAATTGCAAAAAAAGTGCGATTGCACTATTGTTTTTGAGATATTTTATTCACTGTGTTCCCTATACGGTAAGACTGATGTTTTGTGATGCATGAGGACGATGGTAGATGATAGATGATAGACACCAAACATGAATAGGTTTACTTTTATCTAAGGGATTAAAAAAAATTCAGAAGCTTGTCCGAAAAAAGTGGCGAACATTTTGCTACGTTTTCCGCGAACCGTAGCGTTCTTATTTTTCGGGATCTATGGTTTATTGATGGCTTATTTTTTACATCTTGAGCTTACGTTTTTAACAGTACCATTTCTGTGCAGATGCTACATTTTGATCGCCTGTTATTGCATTAAGCGTAGAAATTGTGGCGACCAAAAACATAATTTTGATGTTTGGAATTTTTTTTACCACTATACCGTTTACCGATCAGATTAATTGATTTTATATTTTAATAGATCGGCCTTTTCTAAACACGACAAAACCAAGTGTGTGTATATTTTTTTTTTTTTTTTAATCTTTTAGTTTTCAATTGGGCGAAAAGAGGGTGAATTGAGCTTCTAGGTTTTTTTTGTTTTTTTTTAATTTTTTAAACTTTTTTAAAACTTTTTTTAATTTTACTAGGTCCCCTAGGAGACTATAATGATCAGCAATCTGATCGCTCATTCATTTATCCCAATCAGAGCAGCATCACACAGACCGGGATAAATCATCATCTCTTGTAACAAGCAGCACTCGGCTGTTTCTTACAGGATCTGAGTCATGTGAGCACAGGAGTCATCACATGACCCTGTATTACCATGACAACCATCGGATCCACATGATCTCGTCACAAGACTTCCAATATCGGGCGGTGAGTACGAATTTGCTGTTATCGCAGTTAATATGGCACTGTCTTACCGGAGGGGGCTGGCAGTTGTGGTGGAGCAGGGTCACAGATGGCAGGAGCGATGCTTGAGTAGGGTGATGCTGCAGGCGTTGTGGTGGTGGCTGTGCTGGCTGCACTGTGGGTTGTGCTGGCAGTGTGGAGCAGGGTGGTGCAGCGGGTGTCACAGGTGCTCTGTTGGTGAGGCGGTCTTCAAAGAAATAGTGCTCAGAGTCGGCGCATGTGCAGATTGAGCTCTCTGCTCAATGACAAGATCTCATCTGCATCTGAGTGTAATCTGATTTTAGCCTGCTTTAGATGTTACGATTTCGTATGCGATCGTAACCGCCCCCATCGTATGTGCAGCACATTCAATTTGTTGAATGTGTCACACAAACGAATAACCACCGTCACACGTACTTACCCGTCCATAAGACCTCGATGTGGGCGGCGAACGTCCACTTCTTGGAGTGGGAGGGACGTTCGGCGTCACATCGACGTCACGCGGCAGCCAGCCAATAGAAGCGGAGGGGCGGAGATGAGAGGGACGTAAACATCCTGCCCACTTCCTTCCTTCTGCATTGACGCCGGGAGCCGCGGGACGCAGGTAAGCTGCAGTTCATCATTCCCGGGGTGTCACACACTGCGATGTGTGCTACCCTGGGTACGATGAACAACCTGTCGTTAAATTTTTAGGAATTGAACGACGTGCGTGCGATGAACGTTTTACCGTTCAATCACAATCGCACATAGCTGTTACATGCTACTATGTACCTTACGATGCCGGATGTGCGTCACTTACGACGTGACCCCGCCGACACATTGTAAGATATATTTTAGCGTGTAAAGCGGGCTTTACAGAGGCAAATTGTGCATGCTGCAATTTTTTTCATTGGACAAACTTAAGGAGGCTTTACACGCAATGACATCGCTAACGAGATGTCGTTGGCGTCACGGAATTCGTGATGCACATCCGGCCTCGTTAGCGACGTTGTTGCGTGTGAAATGTACGAAGGACCGCTAACGGTCAAAAATACTCACCTTATTGTTGACAGTTGACGGGTCGTTCTAATCCCAAATATCGTTGATGGTGCTGGATACAGGTTGTTCGTCGTTCCTGAGGCAGCACACATCGCTACGTGTGACACCCCAGGAATGACGAACAGTACCTTACCTGCGTTCTGCGGCAACGAGGTGGATGTCACTTTCTTTTTTCTGCTCTCCACCTCTCCGCTTCTATTATGCGGCCGCTTAGTGACGCCGCTGTGACGCCGCACGAACCGCCCCCTTAGAAAGGAGGCGGTTCACTGGCCACAGCGATGTTGCTAGGCAGGTAAGTCCGTGTGACGGGGACTAACGATATTGTGCGCCATGGGCAGCGATTTGTCCATGACACACAAATGACGGGGGCGAGTGCTTTCATGAATGACATCGCTAGCGATGTCACAGCGTGTAACGCCCGCTTTAGTCCAAGGAAAAAATTGGACTTGTGCACTGCCCCAAGAGCGATGTGTTGTTTTGTCGGATCGCAGTCGGACCAAAAATAGTCATCTGCACAAGCCCATAGACAGCGAAAATCACTCACTTTGTCACCCCATTAACACACTTCTTACATTGTAGGCTCCTCGCAAGGACGACGGCCGAAGCGTACACATACGCGAAATGGCCGTCGTCCTTGCGAGGAGCCTGCACTCAGCTCCTCCTCTGCCTTTTATGTTGCACCGTTTGCAATAAAGAAGTTTTTCACTGGCTTCCAGGATTGTACGGTCTCTTTCTTCTCACATGAACATTCTCTGGACGTCTCCTGTTGGACGAGCACTCGCCTGCCGTGAGTGATTGGTGCCCAGGCCATATTCCACCTTAGTGTTTGACCCCCGCAAGGTAAAACCCAGTGGTGCAGGGCTGTATTTTTCCATTTATTGATGCTCTAATTATAACAAAATTAATAAACTATTTTAATACCACCACAGCCGGCATCTTCTGACAACAGTGGAGACCAAAGCTCAGCTCTAGCTGCATAGTTTAAATATTTAAATGGCACTTTCAGTCTTTGATAGCGGCAGTTAAATGGACTGATTGGCGGTGCACCCTTGTAACGGATTCTACAATATGTCTATCAACTCCTTTGCAATGGATTATGATAGTTTGGAGACTGATAGATCCCTTTTAGCTTCCATATTTTGTCCTCCTGTGTAACCCAATCTGTGGCTGGACTTCATAGGTGAACGTAATTTTTTCTATATTTTGCATTACTAAATAAATAATAAATAATACTAAACTAGAAGAAGATCTCCAACAATTACAGGTCCAAGTCCACTAGGTGGACTAAAATAAAGTAAAAAAAAAAAATGGAATTATCCACCTTTCCGTCATAAATATATACAAACAATAAAAATGTGTACCGCCCTGCACTCGACTGCAGCCGAGCCACTCGGATCCGGGCCTGTTTGTTGGAGGCTCAAGCTCTTCCGCACCGGGGGTCACTTCACTCTGAAAGGGGCTGGCGCTTTGAAGGGGGTTTAGGATTACGGCCGAGGCTGTGGTTTTTGTTAGAGTTCGTGACGCCACCCATGGGTTGTGGTGAATGTGGACACCACCGCTGCTGTTCACTAGGCACCCGGGGGAGATGTTGTGCAGCTTTGGTGTTAACCCCTCCGTTGGCAAGAAGATGGCCCCGGGACCCGTTTGGTGTGATGTGTCGGTGCTTGGCGGTGCAGGGAGATGCGTGGCCCAAGGGCACAGTTTTACTCACTATTACAGATGCACAATAGTCTCTGGTAAACCAAAAAGATGGTGGTTGATGCCCGCAGCCGGCTGCGTCTGGTCCCCCAGTCAGGTTGGTGGTCTCCGCCTTTCTCCTGCACCTTCTGTGTAGCTGTGGGCAGCCCATGCTTCAGCAACGGGAGCCTGCTCCCTGGCATTATGTGTTGGGAGAGCCCGTTTGCCCGCAGACGCTAGCCCTTTAGATCTCTTTGCCTGAGCGGTGGCTTTTTATCCCCTTTTTGATGGGCTGTTGTCTTCAGTCGGCACTTGGGTGGGAAAGGACCTAAAGTCCAGACCTCAATCAGTTAATTAACTGTGTCCACTGGTTTCTGGACCGAGTTTCAGGGTCTGAGTACCCCCCTTTGTGCTCCGGTTTCCAGTCGGTTCCCCGGTTCGGTTCCGGCGGGCCACTACCCTGTCCCGGTCCCTTACAGTTCCACCAAGCCATCTTCCCAGCTCCTGCAGACTGAGGCCACCATCTGCCTCCTAGCCAAAGGTGACTGGGCTCCGACCCAGACACCTGGATTTAGACTGGGGCAGACCTGGGCACAGGCCTGCCTCTGCACTTGAACTTCACTCCTCCACTCTCAAACTAATCTAATCTCCCTTTCTTTTCCTGCCTCAGGACCTCTGAACTCCTCGGTGGGCATGGCCAACCGCCCGGCTCCGCCCCCCTGATGTGAACATCAAATCCTGAGGGAGGTGACTAGGGTTTTAAGGGTGGCTGATGACACCTTTTTGGGGGATGAGTGTTTGTGCAAGGGCCTACCTGTGACTACCTGGCTAGTCCAGGGCGTCAAAAATTCAATAAACTATAAAAAAATAAACATATTTATAGATATGAGAGAATTGTTTGGCGGCAAAGAAAATTGTTTGGGAAAATTTGTCAATCTCATGACTGCAAAGCTTCTAATTGCCTGTAAAATATGTGCATAAAACTCGGAGGTCAGTGTTGATCTTCTTTACAGCTATGTAATGCAAACACAGCTTTATTAATGTGGCCTCGTTCAATCTCCCTACAGGAAACAGAGAGTAGTAATCGAGTGGTGTGTACAGGTATAATATTAGACGCATAAAACTAGGAGATTTGCAAGTAAAAAAATGACAACACACATTTTATTGGTAGACATTTGTGTTTAAAGGGCTTACTTGAATAATTTAATAAATTAAATACCATATTTTTTTGGACTGTAAGACGCACCTTACTATTACACATACAGGTTTAGACCGTAAAAGATAGGTAAAATATTTTTCCTTTTAATTAAAACTTCCCTAGTGGTGTAAAGTGAAGAGGTGGAATCGGGAGATGATAAATCTATTGTTAATTTATCTCTCCTATGTGTATTATATGTATACCGCCCTTGTAGCAGTCAGACTGCTCGGATCCGGGGTTGCCGTGGCTCAAGAGTTTCCGCACCCGGGGGCTTGAGGCCACTCGAAAAATGAAAGGGGGTTATTTGCAGGGGATAAGTGTTCGTGACACCACCCGTGGTTCGCGGTAAGGGGAGTACCACCGCTGCCGATGGAAGTACCCAGGGGAGATGGAGTGGGGCAGCCAAATGACAATCCCTTCATGGGTAGAAGAGACCCCGGGACTCTGAATGGTGAAGGTATAGGGAAGCATGGTGCAAACTATGCAGCAGGCAGGACGCAGGGGAGGGCAGCGTACTCACTCAGGCCGTGTGGGTGTTGATGCAACCATTAAGTAGACTCTGACACAGGAGTAAACCAAGTCTCTGGGTGCCGCTGCCACTTCAGATGAGCTCGTCCGGGAATCCGTCCCCATTGGTATTGCTGGCGATCTGATCTGGAGCCTGCCTCCATGCACTTGTGTTTAGACGTTTCTGAGTGGCCCCTCGGCCTAAAGCTGTCGGGGTCCCGCTCCCTACAATTAAATAGAGTAGCTGTGCTCTCGATGGCTGACACTTGGGATCTTTGCAGGCTGCATAAGCTGGAAAGCCCTATCCCCCTCGTTGTGTTGTTGCCTTCGATCTCCTGAGATCTTGGGAAAGTTCATAAAGAGACTATCCTCCACAGGTTAATTACCAGGTTGCGTGAAGCTACTCCCTAATCTAGGGTCCAGTACCCTGCCATACTCGGTACCAGTCCGGTTACTAGATTTTCCAGTGCCGACCATTCTCCAAAACTAAGTCTGGGCACCTTCTCCAATACCCTGCGACCGGGTCTCCGACTCCTCCGGTCCCACACCACTGTCTGCGACCTAACCAAACGTCCCACAGGGAGCTCCAACTCCCAGCTCCTTACTTTTTGGGAGCTTCTTCTCGACTGACTCTAAGCTCTGACTTCCTCCCTCCCAACTGTCTGCCTGACCCCTAGGCGGGTGGCCCTGTTCCAACCAGACCACCTACTGGTGTGCCTGACAGGGTGTGGTGTGAGGTGTGGTTAGGATTTGAATCCTGATGGAAGCAATAACAATAGTTAGGATCCCGGAACCATGTAGAATTGAGCTCTGCACCAGAAGAGAAAGGAGTACAATTCCCTATGACACCCTGATAGATTCAGGGGCGTCACATATGCACACATGTCTGTTACATGCACGTGTACATACATACACAGCTCTGTTACATAATCATATATAGACTTATAACTCTGCTACATGAACATATAGACACACATAAATATCTGCTACGTGCACACTATATGCAAATGCACACACAGCAATGCTACATGAACATATAGACACACATAATTCTCTGCTACATGCACACTATATGCACATGTACACACAGCAATGCTACATGAACATATAGACACACACATTCTCTGCTACATGCACACTATGTGCACCTGTACACACAGTAATTCTACATGCACATATAGACACACACACTCTCTGCTACATGCACACTATATGCACTTGTACACACAGCAATGCTACATGAACATATAGACACACACATTCTCTTCTGCATGCACACAATATGCATCTGTACACACAGCAATGCTACATGAACATATAGACACACACATAATTATCTGCTACATCTACACTATATGCACCTGTACACACAGCAACGCTACATGAACATATAGACACACACATCATTTTTTGCTACATGCACACTATATGCACATGTACACACAGCAATGCTACCTGAACATATAGACACAGTTCTTCAACATATGCACATTTACACACCTCTCTGCTACATGTGCAAATTTAACACACAAATACTATACAGTATCACGTATTGCAGATCGTACCAGGCTTGTGACTGATCATATGATCTGAAAGGTCCTTGATTTAATAGGGTTGAAGGTCCTTTAGCTGCTCAGCTCCTGCAGCCTCCATTCATCTCCCGGCAGCTTCTTCTTCTGCCCTCACTACTCACATAGCTCAGTGTGTGGCAGAAGTAGAGAACACAATTCTCTCTGTGATCGAGAGGGACACTGTGGCAGCATTCTTCTCCATCACAGGAAATTGCCTCAAGACTTCAAGATGCACACATTTTTTACCAGGAATTTTTCTTATTAAAAAGTCTGTTTTAAATTAAAATAAAATACATTTAAATATTAACACGTTTCTAAATACCCTTATTTATCATTAATGTATGTTTTATGCAGTAGACATTTTTTCATTATTTTAAAGATAACCACCAACATTTATTTCAGTCTCCTACCCGTGCTAGTTTCCAGAGTACATGCAATAGGAAGAGGGTTGTATGAATAATATTTTTTCGAGACACTCGTCAGGTCAAGCCCATTTCAAGGATTATGAAAGTGAATTCCTATGTTTAGTCAACCTGACAAGACAAGAACCAGGATCTCTGTGATCCTCTGGGGCGGAGATACTATTGGTGTCATCTATGCAGCCGCACATGGGCACAAAAAGTAAGGGGGCCTACATCTATTTCCAAACCAGCAGACAGCTCCTGTCACAGACGTTATTGTGTGCAGCAAATGGTCCATATACTCTTCTTGCACAGGATCCCCCTTCTGTCTATATATGCCACTGGCAAGTCTGACAGATTTAGTGCAGGGCAAGAGGACAACACAGAGCAGGGTGAACTCAAAGAAAAACGTAGAAAATAAGCATTTCTGTTCAGTCTGACATGGTTGAAGGAATACTCTCTGTATCATCCAATAAACAGAAGCTTCCCTCATAACAATCCATGTTTTATTTCCTATATAAATATCCACACATACACTATAGTACACATAAATTTATACTTCTGCATATACATAGACACACAGATTTTGTATGCACTGTATTTCATGCAAAAATAGCTGTTTGGCTTTCTATATGAAAGAAAAAGACTGATGGCACATCATACCTTTCTAATGTGAACAGATGCAACCTGAACATGAAACATTGCAACAAAAAGGAGACAGCTGCACTCTGTAGTACTAAGATATGTGGAACAATGAATATGGGAATATAGACATGCATTACTGCTATGAAAACATGTAAAAATTGAGATACTTAGGAAACAAAAATGGCCAATTTTATGTGAGTCCAACAGCCAACGACAAAGTGACCTCTTTTTGTTTGATCATTATCAAACTAATGCCTCTCTTTGGGTTAACATTCCCCCACAATTTATGGGCAGAAAGGAACCTGCAAATGAACAATTAAAATCACCTGAGGCTGAAGAACAGGATTGCTCAATCAGACAACATATCCTTGTAATCTAAAAAAAAGACTGATGGCACATCCTACCTTACTAATGTGAACAGGTGCAAACTGAATATGAAACAAAGTAACAAAAAAGGAGACAGTTGCACTCTGTACTGCTATGATATGTGGAGCGATGAATATGGGAATATAGACATGCATTACTGCTATGAAAAATGTAAAAATTGTACTTAGCACAAAAATGGCCAGTTATATGGGAGCCCAACAGCTAATAGGATGGAGACCTCTTTTTTATGGTCAATATAAAACTAATGCAAAAACCCTACAATTTATGGGTGAACAGAAACCTGCAAATGACGAATTAAAATAGCCTAAGGCTTAAGAGCAGGAGTGCTCAATCAAAAGGCATGACTTTGTACTCTAAGAAAAAAACTGATGGCACATCCTACATTTCTAATGTGAACAGGTGCAAACGGAATATGAAACATAGTAACAAAATGGAGACAGTTATTGATAGTGTTTCTGTCGGCTTGGCTACTGCTGGTTGTGAAGAGGTTAAGATTCTTCCTGAGGATGTTCCTGGGCTCCCTCTAGTGGCCAAGTGTGTCAGGTTAAATACTTGTCACTAAGACAGGTGCAGAGCCTGGCTCTAATCCTAGCGGGCCAATCATATCCAACCCTTGTGTATAAAGTAATGCATTCTGTCTCAGACTGACACCGGTGATATTGTTTTCTTGTATCAATCTAGCTCCAGTGAATATGTCTTGAAAAACCCAGTCCCCCTGTCATGTCGGGTGTGTGCCTGTAACCCACTGGACACTTCTTCATTGTGCTCCAGCTTGTCTTTTTCTCTTGGAGATCTCCAGTGTTGTCTGCTGCAGTTTGCTTTTTTGGATTCAATTTTTGCCTTTTTTCCTAGCCAACTTCATCTCGCTTTTTGGATCCTGGGATAAGTACTTTGTCTTTTTTCCTGTGACTGAATGGTTTTCATGCATTTTACTCTTGTGTGCAATGATTATTTGATTCTATTTCAATTTGTTTTGAACTGCTATGGAAACTGTTCATTCTAAGTGAAAAAACGCATAGTGGTTTTTTTTCTGAGTCTGAATATGGTTCTTCGTTTCTTTTGCTCAAATATGCGTTTATGTTCCATTGTGTTCCCACTGATGATCTTTAACAAAAGGACATTGCTGAGAATCCATTGAAGGCTTTTTCCATCACTTTTCCATATTTATTTTTGTTGTTCTTAGTATAAGTATAACACTTCAATAGACTGATGACTATTAGTTCTGTTGGACATTGAATATTTTTCTGCCTATGGAATTTGCTACTAAGCCATGTTTCTGACAACCTCTTTGGATGCTAATCCTGTCTGTTTTTTTTCACAAGAGTTTCCTGATGTAGTGGGTAGAGGATCGTGTGGTCCTAAGGGAATTTTGATCATCAGGAGTTGGCATATATTAGGGTTTTGCTGGCTGCACCCAGTGATCTATCCTATCCTTTGGAGTCTTAGTTAGCAGGGCCTCTCTTTGCTCAAGTCTATTCCTAACCAACTGTGTAATGTTTGATTCCAATATCATCGTCAATATATGTTGGGGGCTTTAACTATCCCTTTGGGGCTGCTCTGAGGAAAGGGAGGATTCCTTTCTTTATCTTTGAGGCTAGCTAGTTTCTTAGGCGGTCATGAGGCATCTAGATAGAGTAGGCCCGCTCCATACTTGTAGTTGTGTATTTATAGTCAAGGGGTTGCTGCCTGTTAGTTTCCAACCACTCTTGTGCTCTGTTTTTTTGGTTTACCTGGACTCTTGGGTAGTGGATCTTGGTTCTTGGGTTGGCTCTATCCCTGGATAAGAAAGGGTGTTTACCCTTGAATGGGATATTTATGGGAATGTCAGCGGTCACCTGACCATAACAGGAGACAGTTGCACTCTGTAGAGCTAAGTTATGTCTAAGAATGAATATGTGATATGTAGTGATGAGCGAGTACTAAAAAGCTCGGGTGCTCGAAGCTCGGGCCGAGCCTCCCAAGATACTCGTGTACTCGGCCCGAGCACCGAGCCCAATGTTATCCTATGGGAGACCCGAGTATTTTTGTGAAATGACCCCCCGGCAGCATGTAGAAACCCTAAAAATGTCACAAAAGTCTCAGAAGAGTGCTAAAATGACATGGCATCAGCATGGGGAAGACCCCTTGAAGCATTTATCACTCAAAAGTCACAGCTGTGAACAATTTTGTCCGAGTTTTACGCCATTTTTACGGACTCACCAGAAAACCTTCCAAAATGACACCAAAATGAATTTTCATGGCGGAAATGTTAAGGGCACATACCCAATAGTGAGATAGAGCTGGTGTATGTTACTTTTTGAGATTAATACATGAAAGATTTTACATGAAAACCTTGTGTGGCAGTCCGATGTCCAAAACGCACGTTTTGTGCTTTTTACTAACGATGTCGGTCATTTTTTTTTTTTATTCTATCTCCCTCAGTCCGTCGGTCTGTCTCTCTCTGTCTTGTCTGTCCCCCTCTCACAGTCTGTCGGTCAGTTCCCCCCCCTCTCTCTTACTTACCGTTCCCCGATCACTGCCGCGGCGCTGCACAGCTGTTCAAACTCCGGTGGCTTTTCCTCTTTTGAAAAAGCCGGCCGCTCATTAATCAATCTCGTATTCTCTGCTTTCCTGCTTTTCGGCGCCTATGATTGGTTGCAGTGAGACACGCTCCCACACTGAGTGACAGCTGTCTCACTGCAACCAATCACAGCAGCCGGTGTGTGTATACTGTGCAGTGAAATAAATAATTAAATAATTAAAAAAACCGGCGTGCGGTCCCCCCAATTTTAATACCAGCCAGATAAAGCCATACGGCTGAAGGCTGGTATTCTCAGGATGGGGAGCTCCACGTTATGGGGAGCCCCCCACCCTAACAATATCAGTCAGCAGCCGCCCAGAATTGCCGCATACATTAGATGCGACAGTTCTGGGGCTGTACCCGGCTCTTCCCGATTTACCCTGGTGCGTTGGCAAATCGGGGTAATAAGGAGTTAATGGCAGCCCATAGCTGCCACTAAATCCTAGATTAATCATGTCAGGCGTCTCCCCGAGATTCCTTCCATGATTAATCTGTAAATTACAGTTAAAAAACACACACACCCGAAAAATCCTTTATTAGAAATAAAAAACACTAACAAAGTCCCTCATTACCAATTTATTAACCCCGACAAACCCTCCATGTCCGGCGTAATCCACAGTCCTCCAGCGTCGCGTCCAGCTCTGCTGCATGGAAGTGACAGGAGCTGCAGAATACACCGCCGCTCCGGTCACCTCCACGCAGCTAATGAGATGAGTATAGCGATCAGCTGAGCTGTCACTGAGGTTACCTGGATCCAGCGGTGGATGCAGCGGTGGCCGCGGGTAACCTCAGTGACAGCTCAGCTGATCGCTATACTCACCGCCGCTCCAGTCAGCTCCATGCACCAACTGAGGTGAGTATAGCGATCAGCTGCTGTCACTGAGGTTAATCGCGGCCACCGCTGGATCCAGCGGTGGCCGGGAGTTACCTGACTGACAGCAGCTGATCGCGCTATTCCCTTCATTAGCTGCGTGGAGGTGACCGGCGGCTTTTACTATTTTGAAAAAGCCGGCCGCTCATTAAACAATCTCCTATTCCCTGCTTTCCCCGCCCACCGGTGCCTATGATTGGTTGCAGTGAGACACGCCCCCACGCTGAGTGACAGGTGTCACACTGCACCCAATCACAGCAGCCGGTGGGCGTGTCTATACTGTGCAGTAAAATAAATTAATAAATAATTAAAAAAAAACGGCGTGCGGTCCCCCCCCATTTTAATGCCAGCCAGATAAAGCCATACGGCTGAAGGCTGGTATTCTCAGGATGGGGAGCTCCACGTTATGGGGAGCCCCCCAGCCTAACAATATCAGTCAGCAGCCGCCCAGAATTGCCGCATACATTATATGCGACAGTTCTGGGGCTGTACCCGGCTCTTCCCGATTTGCCCTGGTGCTTTGGCAAATCGGGGTAATAAGGAGTTAATGGCAGCCCATAGCTGCCACTAAACCCTAGATTAATCATGTCAGGCGTCTATGAGACACCCTCCATGATTAATCTGTAAGTTACAGTAAATAAACACACACACCCGAAAAATCCTTTATTAGAAATAAAAAACACACACATATACCCTGGTTCACCACTTTAATCAGCCCCAAAAAGCCCTCCATGTCCGCCGGAATCCAGGATGCTCCAGCGTCGCATCCTGCGCTGCTGCATAGAGGTGACCGGAGCTGCAGAAGACACCGCCGCTCCGGTCACCTCCACGCAGCAAATGAGGTGAGTAGCGCGATCAGCTGAGCTGTCACTGAGGTTACCCGCCGTCACTGGATCCAGTGACAGCGGGTAACCTCAGTGACAGCTCAGCTGATCGCACGGCTGTCTTCATTAGCTGCGTGGAGGTGACCGGAGCGGCGGTGTATTCTGCTGCTCCTGTCACCTCCATGCAGCAGAGCTGGACGCGACGCTGGAGTCCGTGGAGTACGCCGGACATGGAGGGTTTGTCGGGGTTAATAAATTGGTAATGAGGGACTTTGTTAGTGTTTTTTATTTCTAATAAAGGATTTTTCGGGTGTGTGTGTTTTTTAACTGTAATTTACAGATTAATCATGGAAGGAATCTCGGGGAGACGCCTGACATGATTAATCTAGGATTTAGTGGCAGCTATGGGCTGCCATTAACTCCTTATTACCCCGATTTGCCAACGCACTAGGGTAAATCGGGAAGAGCCGGGTACAGCCCCAGAACTGTCGCATATAATGTATGCGGCAATTCTGGGCAGCTGCTGACTGATATTGTTAGGGTGGGGGGCTCCCCATAACGTGGAGCTCCCCATCCTGAGAATACCAGCCTTCAGCTGTATGGCTTTATCTGGCTGGTATTAAAATTGGGGGAACCGCACGCCGTTTTTTTTAATTATTTATTTATTTATTTTACTGCACAGTATAGACCCGCCCACCGGCTGCTGTGATTGGGTGCAGTGTGACACCTGTCACTCAGCGTGGGGGCGTGTCTCACTGCAACCAATCATAGGCGCCTGTGGGCGTGGAAAGCAGGGAATATGAGATGGCTGTGTACAGAGCACAGCGCGCCGGCCGGTATAAAGGCTCGGTCACGCTGTGCAGGCCGGCCAATCACTGCAATTCCACAACTAACAGGCCTGTGGCATTGCAGTGGTCTGCCAGCCAATCCCTGCATGAGGGCTGGCTCTCAAAAGAGCGCCAACATGCAGGGATGAAGACCACGAGTAAAGCACGAGTATTGCAAAATTACTCGGTACCCGCCGAGTAGACCGAGTACAGTGATACTCGTGCGAGTACCGAGTAGTAACAAGCATACTCGCTCATCACTAGTGATATGCATTACTGCTAAGAAAAACATGTAAAAATTGAGATATTTAGCACACAAAAATGATCATGAACCTCTGAATTGTAAAGTGCTCCCGAATATGTTGGCGCTATAGAAATAAAGATTATTATTGTTGTTATTATTATTATTATTATTATTCTTTCCTAAGCCAATACTAAGGACCAGGGGGCACTTACTGCGAGTGGAAAAGGTCAATTCTGGCAGCTAATTAGGAAAGGGTTATTTACAGTTAGAGCAGTCAGATTGTGGAATGCCGTACGACAAGAGGTAGAAATGTCTGACACTATAACAACTTTTATATTAGGGCTGATTTCCTCAGTACACATAACATTCTTGATTATAAATTATTTAGGGACAAAATATATCATAAAACTTCTAAATTATATATATATACTAGCTGTAGTACCCGGGAATTGCCCGGGATAGTAACTGTCTCTCTGTCTCTCTCCCAGTCTCTGTCTGTCTGTCTCTTTTCTTTGTCTGTCTGTGTCTATGTCTCTGTCTGACTATTTCTATCTCTGTATTTGTATCAGTCTCCATCTCTGTGTCTGTCTGTCTCTTTCCCCATCTGTCTCTTTTCTGTCTGTCTCTGTCCAGGTTTAATAATTAATTAATAATTTTATTCATTTATATATTAATTCCACAGCGCTTTACATACATTGGCAATACTGTCCCCATTGGGGCTCACAATCTAAAGTCCCTATCTGTATGTCTTTGGAGTGTGGGAGGAAACCAGAGTACCCAGAGGAAACCCACGCAAACATGGGGAGAACATACAAACTCTTTGCAGATGCTGTCCTTGGTGGGATTTGAACCCAGGACCCCAGTGCTGCAACACTGCAGTGCTAATCACTGAGCCACCGTGCCGCCAGGTCTGTCTCTTTCCCCGTCTGTCTCTTTGGTGGTCTGTCGCTTTGCCCGGCTGACTCTTTCCAGGACTGTCTCTTTGCCCATCTGTCTCTTTGCCCGTCTGACTCTTTTCCTGTCTGTCTCTTTGCCCGTTTGTCTCTTTGCCCGTCTGTCTCTTTCCAGGGCTGTCTCTTTCCAGGGCTGTCTCTTTCCCCATATGTCTCTGTCTGTGTCTGTCTGTCTGTCTGTCTTTTTCTGTCTCTCTATCCATCTCTCCACTGACATCATATAACCTCACGCATAAGCTTCAACAGTTTATTTTGTTCCTATAGCAACCACTGAAAGTTGCTATTAATAACCTATAGCTCCCACCTACATTCAGTTTAATGGCGGCAGGATTTTAGAGATTAACTATAAAGCATGGGGTTACATTTTTCTGTCAAAACATAGTCTACAACGTTCCCTGGGTTACATGAAGCGTCTGTGCAAAATTTCGTGATTGTAAATGCGACGGTGCGGATTTCTTTAGCGGACACACACACACACACACACACACACACACTAAGCTTTATATATATATATATATATATATATATATATATATATTATGCATATGTTTTAGATTATCTGTAGTTTAACCATTTTAGCATTGAATGTACAGGCGTTTTCCTTTTAAATTCACATTGAGTGTTACTCTCAAAGCTGAATTACTTAAGATATAGGTGTGCTAAATCAGAGTAGAAGGTATTTATTAACGCAACTTGCCCTGTCAGATATAACATGACTAAGGATGGGCTCTTTGAGCCAGCTGGGAATTTGGCAGTTTGTTTCATATTGTAAAAAATAAAGAAGTTTAACATTTGCAGAGCCGGATTACAAGATTTACAGTGGGGAAAAAAAGTATATAGTCAGCCACCAATTGTTTAAGTTCTTCCACTTAAAAAAGATGAGTTCGGCCTGTAATTGACGTCATAGGTGACCACAACTATGAGATTCAAAATGAGAAAACAAATCCAGAAAATCACCGCGTCTGATTTTGCAAGATTTTATTTGCACATTATGGTGGAAAATAAGTATTTAGTCACTTAAAAACATGCAAGATTTCTGGTGCTCACAGACCTGCAATGTCTTCTTTAAGAGGCTCCTCTGTCTTCCACTCATTACCTGTAGTAATGCCTCATGTTTGAACTTGGTATCAGTATAAAAGACACCTGTCCACAACCTCAAACAGTCACACTCCAAACTCCACTATGGGGAAGACCAAAGAGCTGTCGAAGGAAACCAGAAACAAAATTGTAGCCCTGCACATGGCTGGGAAGACTGATTCTGCAATAGGCAAACAGCTTGGTGTGATGAAATCAACTGTGGGAGCAATAATAAGAAAATGGAAGACATACAAGATTACTGATAATCTCCCTTGATCTGTGGCTCCACGCAAGATCTCACCCTGTGATGTCAAAATGATTACAAGAACGGTGAGTAAAAATCCCATAACCACACGGGGGGACCTAGTGAGTGACCTGCATAGAGCTGGGACCATTGCAACAAAGGCTACCATCAGTAACACACTATACCGCCAGGAACTTAGATCCTGCAGTGCCAGACATGTTCCCCTGCTTAAGCCGGTACATGTCTGGGCCCGTTTAGAGTTTGCTAGAGAGCATTTGGTTTATCCAGAAGAATATTGGGAGAATGTCATATGGTCTGATGAAATCAAAGTAGAACTGTTTGGTAGAAACACAACTCGTCATGTTTGGAGGAGACAGAATGCTGAGTTGCATCCAAAGAACACCATACCTATTGTGAAGCATGGAGGTGGCAGCATCCTGCTTTGGGCTGTTTCTCTGCAAAGGGACAGTGTGCATGAAAGAATGAATCGGGCTATGTATCGTGAGATTTTGAGTGCAAATCTCCTTCCATCAGCAAAGGCATTGAAGATGAAATGTGTCTGGGTCTTTCATTATAATAATGATCTGAAGGAGTGGCTTCGTAAGAAGCATATGAAGATGCTGGAGTGGCCTAGCAAGTCTCCAGTTCTCAACCCCATAGAAAACCTTTGGAGGGAGCTGAAAGTCCGTTTTGCCCAGCGACAGGCCCAAAACATCACTGTTCTAGAGGAAATCTGCATGGAGAGTGGGCCAACATACCACCAACAGTGTGTGCCAACCTTGTGAAGACTTACAGAAAACGTTTCACCTCAGTCATTGACAACAAAGGATATAAAACAAAATATTGAGATGAACTTTTGTTATTGGCCAAATACTTATTTTCCACCATAATTTACAGATAAAATTTTGCAAAATCAGACGTGGTGATTTTCTGGATTTGTTTTCTCATTTTGTCTCTCATAGTTGTGGTCACCTATGATGTCACTTACAGGCAAATCTCATTTTTTTAAGTGGGAGAACGTACACAATTAGTGGCTGACTAAATACTTTTTTTCCCCACAGTATTTTACTTCAGCAGAGCGTATCCATACTCGAAATCCAGAAACATGGACAAACGTGTGTGAGCTGGAACCTTTATTTTTCCCTTGTTCTTATAATTATGGAATGGCGTGGGAATTCCTGGATTACAATGGATTACTCATTATTAAATGAGTTAGTCTCTTGTTTTCCTTCTTTACCTTTATCTTTTTATCTTTTTCAGTTGTCCATTGTGGACTACATCATATTCTGTGGACTACTTTGGATCAATATTTTTATTTTTTTATTTAAATTGGTCAAAGAGGGCAAGAGTTGGGGAGGGATTTTTTTAAAAAAAATATATATTTGTTTGTGTTTTCTTTCTCTTTACACTTAATGGATTTGTAATGGGAGTGCCTGATAGATGCCTCTCCATTACTAACCCCTGGACTTGAAGTCATCTGACAATTCACAGCTGACATCAACCCCAAAAACTATTACTCCAATTGACATTACATCAGGGCAATCAGGAAGAGCCAAGTATAGCTCCAGAATTGGTGCATCTAATGGATGTGCCAGTTCTGGGGCAGCTGTAGGCTGGTATTTTTAGGCTGAGAAGGGCCAAATAACCATGCACCTTCCAAGCCTGATAACAGCCCCCAGCTGTCTGCTTTACCTTGGCTGATTATAAAAAAAAAGGGGGGACCAATGATGCTGATGCTGGTGATGCCGAGCGCGATAGTACCCGCCCCCGTCGCACATGTGATATCTTGTGATAGCTGCCATAGTGAACATTATCGCTATGGCAGCTTCACACGCACTTACCTGCCGTGCGACGTTGCTCTGGCCAGCCACCCGCCTCCTTCCTAAGGGGGCGGGCCGTGCGGCATCCCAGCGATGTCAAACGGCAGGCGGCCAATAGAAGCGGAGGGGCGGAGATGAGCGGGACGTAAACATCCCGCCCACCTCCTTCCTTCCACATAGCCGGTGGAGGCAGGTAAGGAGATGTTCCTCGCACCTGCAGTGTCACACACAGTGATGTGTGCTGCCGCAGGAACGAGGAACAACATTGTACCGACATTATAAAAAAGGCCGACGCTACACAGATCACCGATTTATGACGCTTTTGCGATCATTTATCGGTGCATCTAGGCTTTACACGCTGTGGTTACCGATGCTGGATGTGCGTCACTTTCGATTTGGCCCCGACGATATCGCAGCTGCGATGTCGCAGCGTGCAAAGTACCCCATAGTGTTATGTGTTTTCAAATTACATGGAATATCAAAAAACTGACCCGCACATCCAACAAATGTGAACAGGTGCTAACTGAAAAAACATGGTAACTATAAATGCATACAGTCGCTCACTGAAAAAGCCAAAAATGTACAAGGGAAAATAAGGCACTGCATTACTGCAAAAGAGAGATATTTAATTTATGTATTGGCCAATGCATGTAAGCCCGAACACCAACGGCAAGGTACAGTCATATGTAAAAGTTTGGGCACCCCTATTAATGATAACCTTTTTTCTTTATAACAATTTGGGTTTTTGCAACAGCTATTTCAGTGTCATATATCTAATAACTGATGGACTGAGTAATATTTCTGGATTGAAATGAGGTTTATTGTACTAACAGAAAATGTGTAATCCGCATTTAAACTAAATTTGACCGGTGAAAAAGTATGGGCACCCTTATCAATTTCTTGATTTGAACACTCCTAACTACTTTTTACTGACTTACTGAAGCACTAAATTGGTTTTGTAACCTCATTGAGCTTTGAGCTTCATACGCAGGTGTATCCAATCATGAGAAAAGGTATTTAAGGTGGCCACTTGCAAGTAGTTCTCCAATTTGAATCTCCTACGAAGAGTGGCATCATGGGCTCCTCAAAACAACTCTCAAATTATCTGAAACCAAAGATTATTCAACATAGTTGTTCAGGGGAAGGTACAAAAACTTGTCTCAGAGATTTAAACTGTCAGTTTCCCCTGTGAGGAACATAGTAAGGAAATGGAAGAACACAGGTACCGTTCTTGTTAAGCCCAGAAGTGGCAGGCCAAGAAAAATATCAGAAAGGCAGAGAAGAAGAATGGTGAGAACAGTCAAGGACAATCCACAGACCACCTCCAAAGACCTGCAGCATCATCTTGCTGCAGATGGTGTCAATGTGCATTGGTCAACAATACAGCGCACTTTGCACAAGGAGAAGCTGTATAGGAGAGTGATGCGAAAGAAGCCGTTTCTGCAAGCACGCCGCGAACAACGTCACCTGAGGTATGCAAAAGCACATTTGGACAAGCCAGTTACATTTTGGAAAAAGGTTCTGTGGACTGATGAAACAAAGATTGAGTTGCATGGTCATACAAAAAAGCGTTATGCATGGAGGCAAAAAAACACGGCATTCCAAGAAAAGCATTTTCTACCCACAGTAAAATTTGGTGGAGGTTCCATCATGCTTTGGGGCTGTGTGGCCAATGCCGGCACCGGGAATCTTGTTAAAGTTGAGGGTCGCATGGATTCAACTCAGTATCAGCAGATTATTGACAATAATGTGCAAGAATCAGTGACGAAGTTGAAGTTACGCAGGGAATGGATATTTCAGCAAGACAATGATCCAGAACACCGCTCTAAAACTACTCAGGCATTCATGCAGAGGAACAATTACAATGTTCTGGAATGGCCATCCCAGTCCCCAGATGTGAATATCATTGAAAATCTGTGGGATGATGTGAAGCGTGCTGTCCATGCTCGGCGACCATCAAACTTAACTGAACTGGAATTGTTTTGTAAACAGGAATGGTCAAAAATACTTTTATCCAGGATCCAGGAACTCATTAAAAGCTACAGGAAGCGACTAGAGGCTGTGATTTTTGCAAAAGGAGGATCTACAAAATATTAATGTCACTTTCATGTTGAGGTGCTCATACTTATGCACCTGTCAAATTTTGTTTAAATGCGGATTGCACATTTTCTGTTAGTACAATAAACCTCATTTCAATCCAGAAATATTACTCAGTCCATCAGTTATTAGATATATGAAACTGAAATAGCTGTTGCAAAAACCCAAATTGTTATAAAGAAAAAAGGTTAACATTAATAGGGGTGCCCAAACTTTTACATATGACTGTATATCTCTGTAATCCGGGAACCTAACTTAAATGCCACTATCTGGGTTAAAATCATCCGTATCTGGGCAAAATACCACTATTTGGACTACAAACCTCCATATATGGGCTGCTAGGCTCCTGCTATAATGGATATGAACACAGCCAGGTCTTAGGGCGGAGTGCTCAGTCAGAAAAAGACTCACTAGAAATTTAAAAAAATTGACCAGCACATCCAACAAATGTGAACAGGTGCTAACTGAAAAAACATAGAGATATACCTTGCCGTTGGTGTCCGGGCTTACGTGCATTGGCCAATACATAAACTAAATATCTCTCTTTTGCAGTAATGCAGTGCCATATTTTCCCTTGTACATTTTTGGCTTTTTCAGTGTGCGACTGTATGCACTAAAATTACATGTGACACGGATGTCACACGGATGGACAAAATGGACCGTGCAACACGTGCATTGCTTAAACAGACGTGTGAAGGGGCCTCAGAATCTCTTGGTAATTTCAATTTTCAATTAATCTAAAAAAAAGTTTTATGGACAAATCCTATAAAGCTCCAAATAATTCTAATAAAATGCATAAAACAACAGAAAGTAAAATACTGTATATTCAGCATGCACAACATTTTTCTCCTTGGCATTTTTGCATACTTGTGTTTTTAATAAGAAGCAGCATGCTCCAGGTGTAAAACCTGTTACAAAGCATGAAAATGATACATGACTGCTCAACAGTAGAGTTGAGCGCGGTTTGTGGTTCGAGGTTCTCCAGTTCTAGGTTCGAGTGATTTTGGGGGCTGTTCGAGATCGAACTAGAACTCGAGCTTTTTGCAAAAGCTCGATAGTTCTAGATACGTTCGAGAACGGTTCTAGCAGCAAAAGCAGGGCTTTTTACAGCTACAGTGTGCAGGAGCCATCGCTGGCAGCCTACCAGAAGCTGGTAACCAAGATAAACATCGGGTATCCAAGCAAAGCGCTTTGGTTAGTAACCCGATGTTT
The DNA here is from genome assembly GCF_048569485.1 of Anomaloglossus baeobatrachus. Taxonomy (NCBI): domain Eukaryota; kingdom Metazoa; phylum Chordata; class Amphibia; order Anura; family Aromobatidae; genus Anomaloglossus; species Anomaloglossus baeobatrachus. The sequence goes on along the minus strand of NC_134355.1, from coordinate 664,054,773 downwards.
ATCTTAGTTACGTGCAGGAAGCCCACACTTCCCCGCTCAGCTCGCTCCGCCCCCTCCTGCCCGCGGCATGTACACATACATACACACACACACACACACACACACACACATGGTCCCGCTCGGCTTACCTGCGGTGATGAAGTCCCGCCATCCCGACCTCAGCGCTGTCACTGTCCTCCATGGCCGCCGCTTGTCACATCACCTCTCGCTTCCGACCCGAGACTGACTAGCGGTGACGTCACGGGCCTCTCGCGATATTTGGCTGTGGAGGCGGCGGTCATTGAACTCAGTGACAGGTGCTGTCAGCAGTGCAGGAGATCAGTGCAGGTAATGTACCTCGCTGACAGCAGCACTTGTCATCCCCTGCAGTGACCTGGGCTGACCCATTGATGTTAGCTCAGGTCACTGCACTGCTCTCTCAGCCAATGGGGAACATCCTGCTCTTCATTGACTGGGACAGTGTGGATCGTCATGGCAACCCCTTGGATTTGTTTTTCATTCTAATAAATTGGTTAAAGAGGGAATGTTTTGGGGAGTGTTTTTTCAAATAAAAATGTGTTTGTCGTCTATTTTTTTTTATTACTGACTGGGTTGGTGATGTCGGGTATCTGATAGACGCCTGACCTCACCAACCCCAGGGCTTGATGCCAGGTGACATTACACATCTAGTATTAACCCCATATATTACCCCATTTGCCACCGCACCAGGGCGTGGGATGAGCTGGGGCGAAGCACCAGGATTGGCGCATCTAATGGATGCGCCACTTCTGGGGCGGCTGCGGCCTGCTATTTTTAGGCTGGGGAGAGTCCAATAACCATGGACCTCCCTAGTCTGAGAATATCTGGCCCCAGCTGTCTGCTTTACCTTGGCTGGTGATCCAATTTTGGGGGACCCCTACGTGTTTTTTTTTTAAAATTATTTATTTAATTTAAAATAACAGCGTGGGGTGCCCTCAGTTTTGGATTACCAGCCAAGGTGAGGTTGCCAGCTGTGGTCTGCAGGCTGCAGCCGTCTGCTTTACCCTAGCTGGCTACAAAACTAGGGGGAACCCTACGTCATTTTTTTTTTTCATTTTTTTGGCTAAATACAAAGCTAAGCACCCCTTAGTGCCACATGAAAGGCCCCAAAGGGTGCTCCACTTTTTCTCCATTTTTTCTCCACTTTTTCTCCACTTTGTCTACATTTTTTCTCCACTTTTTCTACATTTTTTTCTCCATTTTTTCTCCACTTTTTCTCCACTTTTTCTTCACTTTTTCTCCACTTTTTCTCCATTTTTTCTCCACTTTTTCTCCACTTTTTCTCCACTTTTTCTCCACTTTTTTCTCCACTTTTTTCTCCACTTTTTTCTCCACTTTTTCTCCACTTTGTCTCCACTTTTTCTACATTTTTTCTCCACTTTTTCTACATTTTTTTCTCCACTTTTTCTCCACTTTTTCTTCACTTTTTCTCCACTTTTTATCCATTTTTTCTCCACTTTTTCTCCACTTTTTCTCCACTTTTTCTCCATTTTTTTCTCCACTTTTTCTCCACTTTTTCTCCACTTTTTCTCCATTTTTTCTCCACTTTTTCTCCACTTTTTCTCCACTTTTTTCTCCATTTTTTCTCCACTTTTTCTCCATTTTTTCTCTACTTTTTATTCATTTTTTTCTCCACTTTTTCTCCACTTTTTCTCCACTTTTTTTCTCCACTTTTTCTCCATTTTTTATCCATTTTTTTCTCCACTTTTTCTCCATTTTTTCTCCACTTTTTCTCCACTTTTTCACAATTTTTTTCTCCACTTTTTCTCCACTTTTTCTCCACTTTTTCTCCACTTTTTTTCTCCATTTTTTTATCCATTTTTTTCTCCACTTTTTCTCCATTTTTTCTCCACTTTTTCTCCACTTTTTCTCCACTTTTTCTCCACTTTTTCTCTCCACTTTTTCTCCACTTTTTCTCCATTTTTTTCTCCACTTTTTCTCCATTTTTTCTCCACTTTTTCTCCACTTTTTCTCCACTTTTTCTCCATTTTTTTTCTCCACTTTTTCTCCACTTTTTCTCCACTTTTTCTCCACTTTTTATCCATTTTTTTTCTCCACTTTTTCTACACTTTTTCTACACTTTTTCTCCATTTTTTCTCCACTTTTTCTCCACTTTTTCTCCACTTTTTCTCCATTTGTTCTCCACTTTTTCTCCACTTTTTCTCCACTTTTTCTCCATTTTTTCTCCACTTTTTCTCCACTTTTTCTCCACTTTTTCTCCACTTTTTCTCCATTTTTTCTCCACTTTTTCTCCACTTTTTCTCCACTTTTTCTCCACTTTTTTTCTCCACTTTCTCTCCATTTTTTTCTCCACTTTTTCTCCATTTTTTTCTCCACTTTTTCTCCACTTTTTCTCCACTTTTTCTCCACTTTTTCTCCACTTTTTTTCTCCACTTTTTCTCCACTTTTTTATCCATTTTTTTCTCCACTTTTTCTCCATTTTTTCTCCACTTTTTCTCCACTTTTTCTTCACTTTTTCTCCACTTTTTCTCTCCACTTTTTCTCCACTTTTTATCCATTTTTTTCTCCACTTTTTCTCCATTTTTTCTCCACTTTTTCTCCACTTTTTCTCCACTTTTTCTCCACTTTTTCTCCACTTTTTATCCATTTTTTTCTCCACTTCTTCTCCATTTTTTCTCCATTTTTTCTCCACTTTTTCTCTCCACTTTTTCTCCACTTTTTATCCATTTTTTTCTCCACTTTTTCTCCATTTTTTCTCCACATTTTCTCCACTTTTTCTCCACTTTTTCTCCACTTTTTATCCATTTTTTTTCTCCACTTTTTCTCCGTTCTTTTTCTATGGTCGGTCTACCCATTAGCTCTGCCATGCATACTGTAGCTCTACACCTACTGCACATGTTACTTTATGATTGACATCTCTTTCGTACCAGAGCTGTCTAAGCCTACTCTGACCCCATATTTGTCATTACTATATTGTCCTTGTACTGTATTATGACATTTGTATCATGTGTTTCATTTCTTGCTGTGTTGCAATTTTTTTGCTGCATCCCAATTGTACCTCTACATTGTTCGAGTTTATGTTATTGTTCTCTCACTCTTATGTGATACTGATTATTGTCATTTTTCATGATTACATGCAGATAAGTCCAATCTGACGAAGGCTCAGGCCGAAACGTCATTTGTAACTTGTTTTGGACAAAAACATATATGCTTATGAAAATTTTTTTTTTCTTAATACGGACCAATAAAGAGTGATTTTGCATTACCATCTGTTGTGACTTACTGACTTAGTCTGGAAGATTTAGAGTGCCGAGGTTACTCACTAATTTTATCTATTATTACCTCTGAGCACCTATATACCAGTGAGCAGAGCTTCCTCTACAGTAGTTCTCCTGATTAGGCATGCCCTTACCTCATGAGCAGGGCATTGCAGCTTTGGTAGCAACCATTACGACATGGACTCTGCTGCTGTGGACCCGAGAAGAGTGAGTGCAGATTCATTGCACCCACACTCCTCACATGAAGGGTCCGCACTCCTAGAAAATGGGGGATACGTTCCCTGAGTGTCTCCCCCCCATATTCTAGACGGTCCAGAGTCGTCGTGGGACCCCTTTATTTTTTTTCTTACAATAAATTGGTGAAAGAAGAAATGTTTTGGGGACTGTTTTTTCAAATAAATTTCTTTTGTCGATTTTTTTTTTTTTTTTGTTAGTACTGACAGTTTATGATGTTGGGTATCTAATAGACGCCATGACATCACAAACTGCTGGGCTTGATCTCAGGTGACTTTACAGCTAGTATCAACCCGATTTATTACCCCATTTGCCACTGCACCAGGGCACGGGATGAGCTGGGGTGAAGCGCCAGGATTGGCGCATCTAGTGGATGCGCCACGTCTGGGGTGCCTGCGGCCTGCTATTTTTAGGCTGTGAAGGCCCAATAACTATGGACCTTCCCACCCTGAGAATAGCAGACCACAGCTGTCCGCTTTACCTTGGCTGGTGATCTAATTTGGGGGGGACCCTACTTTTATTGTGTAATTATTAATATTTATAAAATAATTATAAAAAAGAGCCTGAGGGGACCTCCACATTGGATCCCCAACCACGGTAAAGCTGCCAGCTGTGGTTTTCAGGCTACAGCCGTCTGCTTTACCCTAGCTGGCTATCAAAAATGGGGGGACCCAACGTCATTTTTTTTTTAACTATTTTTTAAATAGAAAAAATTAATGGGCTTCCCTGTATTTTGATTGCCAACCAAGGTAACGGCAGGCAGATGGGGGTGGCAACCCATAGCTGTCTGCTTTATCTGCGCTGAGAATCAAAAATACCGCGGAGCGCTACGTCGTTTTTTTAAAGATTTATTTTTACAGCACTGTCATGTCCAGCAATCAAAATACAGGGAAGCCCATTTTATTTTTAGTTATTTAAATAAATAATTAAAAAAAATATATATGGGCTCCCGCTGCATTTTTTGTATTGCTAGCTAAGGGTAATCCAAGCAGCTACTGGCTGCTAACCCCCACTGCTTGGTGTTACCTTCACTGGCAATGGAAAATCCAGGGAAGCATTTTTTATTTTTTTTGCCAAAAAACTACAAAAAAAGGACGTGAGCTTCGCCATATTTTTGTATGCTAGCCAGGTATAGCAGGCAGGTGCTGGAAGAGTTGGATACAGCGCCAGAATATGGCGCTTCTATGAAAATGCCATTTTCTGAGGTGGCTGCAGACTGCAATTCGCAGGAGTGGGGCCCAGAAAGCTCAGGCCAACCTGTGCTGCGGATTCCAATCCCCAGCTGCCTAGTTGTACCTGGGTGGACACAAAAATGGGGCGAAGCCTACGTCATTTGTTTTCTAATTATTTCATGAAATTCATGAAATAATAAAAAAAGGGCTTCCCTTTATTTTTGGTTCCCAGGCGGGTACAAATAGGCAACTGGGGGTTGGGGGCAGCCGTACCTGCCTGCTGTACCTGGCTAGCATACAAAAATATGGCGAAGCCCACATAATTTTTTCAGGGGGCAAAAAACATCTGCACACAGTCCTGGATGGAGTATGCTGAGCCTTGTAGTTCTGCAGCTGCTGTCTGTCTGTATGGAGAAGAGCAGACAGGAGCTGCAGAACTACAAGGCTCAGCATACTCCATCCAGGACTGTATGCAGAATTTTTTTGCCCACCAAAAAAATGACGTGGGCTTCGCCATATTTTTGTATGCTAGCCAGGTACAGCAGGCAGCCACGTGCTGCCTCCAACCCCCAGTTGCCTATTTGTACCCGGCTGGGAACCAAAAATATAGGGAAGCCCGTTTTTTTTAATTATTTCACTTATTTCATGAAATAATTAAAAAACAAATGACGTGGGCTTCGCCCCATTTTTGTGTCCAGCCGGGTACAACTAGGCAGCTGGGGATTGGAATCAGCAGCACAGGTTAGCCCGAGGTTTCTGGGCACCTCTGCTGCGGATTTCAGTCCGCAGCCGTCCCAGAAAATGGCGCTCTCATAGAAGCGCCATCATCTGGCGCTGTATCCATCTCTTCCAACAGCCCTGGAGCCGGGTGGCTTGTTGGGTAATCATGAGTTAATACTGGCTTTGTTTTACTAGCCAGTATTAAGCCAGAGATTCTTAATGTCAGGCACGTTTGACCCGGCCATTAAGAATCTCCAAAAAAGGGTTAAAAAAAAACACCACACAGAGAAAAAATACTTTAATAGAAATAAATACACAGACACATTAGAGACTCCATCTTTATAACCCCCTGTCAGCCCTCCACGATCCTGCTCTTCTGTCTTCTTTCTTTCTAGTGTAGTAGTAGTGACGATTGTAGTGAGGATGAGGTTCCCCAGCTCATCACTTGGGGCTGGGGAACCTCATCCTCACTACAATCCTCACTACAATCGGGAAGCAGCGTGCAGCCTTCACTCCGTGAGTGATCAGTGCTGGCTGTCAGCGGTAACAGCGGTAACGCTGACAGACGCGTTGCCATAGCAACGGTGCTCTCGGAGCCGCGGTTAGCGGTGATGTCACCGCTAACTGCATTGCTATGGCAACGGTGATCTCCGTTAATGACCGGCTGTGTCAGCCGGTCCCTAACGGAACGGGGAGTCGACCGTGTGCTAGAGCATGTCGCCTGTACATGGCGATACACATATGTGCACCGTGTACCGGAGAGATGCACTCGCAGGTCCTACATGACGCGTCATAGTCATGTGACCAGTCTGTAGCCAATGAGATAATAGCCTTGTGACTGGTCACATGGCTATTTTGACGTCACGATAGGTCCTGCATCTCTGCTGGCAGTGCAGGTCACCGGGAGGATTAAGCGATCATCGGATGGAATAGCGGCAGGAGACAGAGTGCAGAAGGGATCGCGGGGACTGGTAAGTGTTATGGCAATGTTTATTAACTGTTTGTGTACATTTATAATGCATTTTTATGTGTTTGTGATTGCCTCCCATTATAGCCTATTGGTTCGAGTTCAGTTCGTCGAACGTTCGAAGAACCGAACTCGAACGGGACCCCCGTTCGGCGAACCGACCTCGAGCCGAACCGCGACCGGTTCGCTCATCTCTACTCAACAGTAAGTAGTAGTATCTGCAGGAGGTGGAGATCTGTGTGATGAGGTTCATAGGTGCTGATTAAGTTAGATAAATAGTTGGGTAAAAGGTGACCAGGAATATCTGCTAGAGGAAAGGAGACACGAGATATCTGTGAGGTCACAACAGCTTTGGGTAGAGGAAAGTTGAAGCTTCAGACCATGTTTACATGGAAAGCAAACAGCGGCTTTGCCTTGTTCTATAAAGTAAATGACTGCAAAGCATTTTGTTATTTTATACAATATAAGGACAGGTGAATAAAATTTGCAACCAATTTCCACAAAAAATTCCGATTTTCAGTTGCCTCCATTTTTTTTAATTCTGAGCACCAAAAAAGAATTTAAAAAAAACCCAGAAAACTCTTTAAGTCACTTCTTCTCAGCCTTCCCCATACTGATCCTGCCATCATCTCTTCTTTTTGTTCTTTTCCGAAGTGTTCTTACTTTCATTCTGGTCTTCCAGTAGAGCGCCACCGCTGACCGGTCCCAACATGGATGAGTAGAGACTGAATGAGGCAGTTATCATTGACACCTACAAAAAGACCAAATCAAAAGTAAGACTCAACTAGATAAGAAGGGACAAGAGCCTCACTCTCATAGACATAACACAGAGTTGATCACCAATACTTTTTACGAGAATTTGGAGGTATCTGTGAGAATTTTTGTCCTGAACATGATTTTTGAGGTCAGATACTGATATTGTGGAGATGCCAGGTTCACAACTGTGGGTCTAGTTTATTCCAAAAGTGTTGATGGGGCTAATTTTGGGTCATGGTCTTCCACCAAACTCACCCAAACATATCTTTATGGGCATTGTGCACTGGGCACGGTCATGTAGAATAGAAGAGGGCCTTCCCCAAACTGTTTCCACAATGTTTAAAGCTAACCTTTACTTCCACCATTTATACTTTATATATGATTTCACCACCTCAACAAAATTCCCTAAAGCACAGGCAAAGGAGAATTAATGGTAAAAATATTTTTACAAATATATATCCACATATATCTCATAACTAAGATGGTGCCTATATAGTGCATACATAGGCCATGCCACTGTGAGGTAAGTAGCTAGTGGTACAGATTTCATCGAGCGCCCAAGTGTCTCGTGAACTGCTCATGTCTGCATCAATTAATTTGAGTAAAACTGAGGATTTTTTAATGAAAGTTCTATTATTAACCCTACTGTCATGTTATGGGTAGGGATGGACGGACCCGACTGTAAAACGGTGCAGGCCCCGGGCCTGGGATTCCCAGTTTTTTATGCGGATCTGCCACTTGAGAAATTAATAAAAATGAAGGAAAAATAAAGAAAATAAGAATGAAGCAAGCACTTCATACTTACCAAGACTCCGTCGCAGCTGTACACTACTCCCGCACAGCTGTAGGCTGCTCCTGCGGCCTCCCTGGGCCGCTCATCATTGCTCATCCATATGCACTGCTTTCCCTGCCCTATAGCTGGGGTTGGCCTAATCGTTATTAGGCCCCCAGCCTAAAAAAAGCAACCTATAGCTGCCCTAGTGTGTTGCATCCATTAGATGCGATAAGCTGTGTGCTTTACCCAGCTCTTCCCGATTGCCCTTATGTGGTGTCAATCGGGGTAATGAAGGGTTAATAACAACCCACAGCTGCAACTAAGCACTAGATTAGTGATGGCAGGCATCTATGACACCCCCATAACTAATCTGAAAGTGAAAGTATATAAGCACAAACACAGAAAAAGTCCTTTATTTGGAATATAATACTAATAAGCACCCTCTTTCACCACTTTATTAACCTCAACACACCCCTTCATTTCCAACGTAATCCATACGAGGTCCCACGATGGTCCTGGCTCTGCTACCCTGAGCATTGAGAGACCAAAAACATGTCTGAGCTCTCCAGGCTCCGGGAAACAATGACAGGAAGGACCTGGCTGGCAGCAGTGACATCACTCAGTTCACCAGAGGTCATACCCAGGTTGCCACGGTATGACCTCTGGTGACTTGAAGCCCTCTGGCTTAAAGTACGGGGCCGTGTCCCGCTCCCCGCCAGCCCTTTAACACTGACAGTGTTGGCTGAGGGTTGGGGAGTGCAGCCTGCACCCCCCCTGCCGATACTGTCACTGATAAATTTCAGGGCCGTATCCAGCTGCGATTAGCGGTGACGTTACTCAGGGAAGGAAGACCATGGGAACCTTTCTGCTGTAACCACAACTTACCTGAGTGACATCACAGCAGTTACAGCATGTGGACATGTTCCATGATCACACTCTGTGACTTTAGATATGTAGCACAGCCAGGACCATTGTGGGACCTCGTGTGGATTACGTTGGAACTGCAGGGGTGTATTAGGGTTAAGAAAATGGTGAAAGAGAATGCTTTTTTGTATTTTATTCCAAATAAAGGATTTTTTTTTGGCAGGAGATGTAGCTTGGGTGCAGGAATATGGTGTACATATTTCATCACCAAATTGCATCTCTTGACCCAAAAATGCAAAAAAAAAAAAAATTCCTGCCAGGAGGTGCAAATTTGTGCTGAAATCTGGTGCAGATGATTTCAGCACCAAATGTGCACCTCCTAGGAGAAAACTACAGCAAAAAATGCAGCAAAAACCGCTGCAAAAAAATGCGTAAAAAACACGATTTTTTTTTTTTACATGAGGTGCAAATTGGGTGCAGGAATATAGTGAAAAATTTCATCACCAAATCTGCATCTCTTGGCAAAAAACCCTGTGGTTTTCTGCCAGGAGATGCAGGTCTATGAACTCAGTGCACTAACCCGAGGTCAGGTTACCTGTGATCACAGGTGAAGGACCCTGGGAACCTCCAGCTGTGATAGCAAATGACCTGAGTGACATCACCGCTCATTGCGTAGCTCATTATTCTCTGCACTCACAGCGGGCAGTCATGCTCTATGGCCGCTCACTGTAACTTGAATGTTGCAAAGCTGAATCATTGTGGGACCTCGTGTGGATTACTTTGTACCTGCAGGGGTGTGTTGAGGTTAATAAAGTGGTGAAAAAGGGTGCTTTTTTGTATTTTATTCCAAATAAAAAAAATTTTTTAGTGTTTGTGTTTGTTTATTTTCCCTTACTTATTATTAATGGGGTGTCATAGATGCCTGTCATCACTAATCTAGGACATAGTAGCAGATGTGGGCTGTTATTAACCCCTCATTACCCTGATTGCCACTGGATCAGGGCAATTGGGAAGAGCTTGATAAAAAGCCCAACTTGTCGCATCGAATGTATGAAACAATTCTGGGCAGCTGGAGGCTGATATTTTTATGCTGGATCTCCCCAGCTTGAGAATACCAGCCCCAGCTGTTGGGCTTTATCTTGGCTTGGTATCAAAATTGGGGGTGACAGCACGTAGGGGTTTTTAAAATATTTATTTAAATGTTTTTAAAAAGTTGCATGCAGTTCCTTTTCTTTTGCTACACAGCCAAGATAAGTGCAGGACTGGGGCTACAGCCTGTAGCCATGGGCTTTATTGTGCTGAGTATCTGAATATGGGGGAACCTTGCACTAATTGTTTTATTTATTGATTTTTATGCCATGATACTGACAGTAGATGCTAGAGTGTAGGGGCTCCTTCCAGGTATGATGTAATTTCAAAACGCCCCTATCACATGATAGGAGCATGTTCAAAATGCCATCCAATGTCTCCAGCCAGAATAAACATCATTTTTCCAAGCCCACATGGACATTGAGTTGTTTATAATAGAAGCAGGGTTAAGACCCCCAGATAGGGAGGTGCAGTGGGTCGAAACCCCCTCTTGCATGATTATGGTGGACAAGAGGAAACATTGTGACACCCAACAACCAAGCGAGTCACGATCACTAACCTGGAATGAGCCCATATATTCTAGGATCATGGTAGATGCTATAGTGTATGGCTCCTGCAGTTACACTGCTTTTCCCACACCCTGGCCCCTGTGATTGGATGCAGTCACCTGACATGCTGCCACTCAGGGTGGGGACGCACCTGACTGCAACCAATCAAAGGCACTGGTGGGCGGGGAAAGCAATGCATATGCATGATCAGTAGTTAGCGGCCCAGGAAGGGAATGCGAATCCTGGGAGCATCATACAGCCACACCTTCTCATTTGAAGAGTTTTCTTTATTTTCAAAACTCTGAAAATTGTGGATTCACATTGAAGGCATCCAAACATTGAATTAACACATGTGGAATGAAATACTTAACAAAAAAGTGTGAAACAACTGAAAATATGTCTTATATTCTAGGTTCTTCACAGTAGCCACCTTTTGCTTTGATTACTGCTTTGCACACTCTTGGCATTCTCATGATGGGCTTCAAGAGGTAGTCACCAGAAATGGTCTTCAACAGTCTTGAAGGAGTTCCTAGAGATGCTTAGCACTTGTTGGCCCTTTTGCCTTCACTCTTTGGCCCAGCTCACCCCAAACCATCTTGATTGGGTTCAGGTCTGGCATAGCACCCCATCACTCTCCTTAGTCAAATAGCCCTTACACAGCCTGGAGGTGTGTTTGGGGTCATTGTCCTGTTGAAAAATAAATGATGGTCCAACTAAATGCAAACCGGATGGAAAAGCATGCTACTGCAAGATGCTGTGGTAGCCATGCTGGTTCAGTATGCCTTCAATTTTGAATAAATCCCCAACAGTGTCACCAGCAAAGCACCCCAACACCATCACACCACCTCCTCCATGCTTCACGATGGGAACCAGGCATGTGGAGTCCATCCGTTCACCTTTTCTGTGTTGCACAAAGACACGGTGGTTGGATCAAAATATCTCAAATTTGGACTCGTCAGACCAAAGCACAGATTTCCACTGGTCTAATGTCCATTCCTTGTGTTCTTTAGCCCAAACAAGTCTCTTCTGCTTGTTGCCTGTCCTTAGCAGTGGTTTCCTAGCAGCTATTTTACCATGAAGGCCTGCTGCACAAAGTCTCCTATTAACAGTTGTTCTAGAGATGTGTCTGCTGCTAGAACTCTGTGTGACATTGACCTGGTCTCTAATCTGAGCTGCTGTTAACCTGCGATTTCTGAGGCTGGTGACTCAGATAAACTTATCCTCCACAGCAGAGGTGACTCTTGGTCTTCCTTTCCTGGGGCGGTCCTCATGTGAGCCAGTTTCTTTGTAGCGTTTGATGGTTTTTGCCACTGTACTTGGGGACACTTTCAAAGTTTTCCCAATTTTTTGGACTTACTGACCTTCATTTCTTAAAGTAATGATGGCCACTCATTTTTCTTTACTTAGAATTTGTATTATGGCAAGAAAAAAGCAGCTAACAGTCTATTCAGTAGGACTATCAGCTGTGTATCCACCAGACTTCTGCACAACACAACTGATGGTCCCAACCCCATTTATAAGGCAAGAAATCCCACTTATTGAACCTGACAGGGCACACCTGTGAAGTGAAAACCAAGCCAAGCAAAAGGTGGCTACTTTGAGGGACCTAGAATATAAGACATACTATCAGTTGTTTCACACTTTTTTGTTAAGTATTCCATTCCACATGTGTTAATTCATAGTTTTGATGCCTTCGATGTGAATCTACAATTTTCAGAGCAATGAAAAGAAAACTGAATGAGAAAGTGTGTCCAAACGTTTGGTCTGTACTGTGTATATATACAGTATATATATATATATATATATATATATATATATATATATATATATATATATATATATAAAACGCAGGCACACCACATTAACATGGAAGGAGTGAAAATGTTTTTCACCCCACATGAGACCTCATGTCAAAAGGAGGATAAAGTTATAACTACTGAAATGTCATAAAAATGATGAAACGTTGCTGATCCCATGAAGGGGTTAATCTACACATGAAGGGAGTGACATATTCCATAAGTCAGTAGCACATTTCCGCCTATTTCCTGAGCTATATAATGGGTGGAGCAGGTTCTATAGGATAAGAATTTTCTTCTGGCTTAAATATTTTCCAAGTGTCTAAATCTAGAGGATTCTCAGAGAGAAGACCCGGGGATTGTATCTGCTGGACTCTCCGCGCTGCACAAAGTAAGACTTAAAGATCTTAGACTTTTTTAATATTAAACAGGACTTTGCCTCCATGATATGGGGACATTGTAAATGAAACGTCACCGAAAGCTGCAGTGCAAACCTCACAAGTAAGGAGAGGTCTCCAGAGAGGAGAACTCCAAATCACTGGAGTGAATGCATGCAGCAGCTGAGCTATGTATTATGAGGTTCTGCAGCAGCTGAGGACTGTATTATGAGGTTCTTTAGCAGTTGAAATGTGTATTAAGATGTTATGCAGCAGCTGTGATTTATTATGAGGTTTCGGAGCAGCTAAGCTGTGCATTATAGGGTTCTACAGCAGCTGAGGTGTGTGGTATGAGGTTCTACAGCAGCTGGGATGTATTAGGAGGTTCTGCAGGAGCTGGGGTTTGTATTTTGAGGTTCAGTAGCAGCTGAAGTGTGTATTATTTGGTTCTGCAGCAGCTGAGATTTCAATTTTAGAACACATAGCAGCTGACTTGCGTAATATTAAAATTAGGGATGATCGAATACCAAAATATCCGCTTCGACGAATATCCAACGAATAGGTCGGCACTATTCGCGAATATTCGATCCGCAATGTAAGTCTATGGGAAGCTCAAATAATTTCACGTTGGACCTACCGGCGACCTGTGGTGACTGAGGAAAAGGCTGAAGTGGATGGGATAAAGCAGGAACAGTATGAGCACAGCCTGTAGAAGGTGCCTGACTGCATTTCAGGTGTCTTGGAATAACATGTTCAGAGCAGCATACGGCTTTTACTTAGTCACTAGAACAGCTCTCAAACCAAAGTAATCGCTTTTTTGACAAACAGAAGGCAAGTCTTTCGGTCTTTCTCTCTGTCTGTCTGTCTTTCCCTCTCCCCCCTTCTCTCATACTCACCGATCACCGGCACGGTGCTGCACGGCTGTCACAAAGCTCCAGTGGCTCCTCCTCTTTTGAAAATGCCGGCCGCTCATTATTCCATCTCGTATTCCTTCCTATGCCCACCGGTGCCTATGATTAGTTGCATTTAGATGAGCCCCCACACTGAGTTACAGCTGTCTCACTGCAACCAATCACAGCCGCCAGTGGGCGGGTCTATGTAGTGCAGTAAAATAAATAAATCATTTAAAAAAAACGGCGTGCGGTCCCCCAAATTTTGATACCAGCCATGATAAAGTCACACGGCTGAAGGCTGGTAGTCTCAGGATGGGGAGCCCCACGTTATGGGGAGCCCCCAGCCTAAAGATATTAGCCAGTAGCATCTCATAATTGCCGCATCCATTAGATGCGACAGTCCCGGGACTCTACCCGGCTCATCCCGAATTGCCCTAGTGCGGTGGCAATCGGGGTAATAAGGAGTTAATGGCAGCCCATAGCTGCCACTAAGTCCTAGGTTAATCATGGTAGGCGTCTATGAGACACTCCCCATGATTTACATGTAAGTGAAAGTAAATAAACACATACACCCGAAAAAATCCGTTATTTGGAATAAAAGACGAAAAAAAAACCACCCTCTTCCACCACTTTATTAAAATCCCCAAATACCCCTCCAGGTCCGGTGTAATTCTTACAAGGTCCCGCCGCGGTGCATCCATCTCTTCTACATGAAGCTAACAGGAGCGACCGTAGAACACCGCTGCTCTCTGCCAGCTCCACGCAGCAACTGAAGTGAGACGCGCAATCAGCGGTGATGTCACTCAGGTCACCTGAGTGATGGCACCACTGATCGCGTGGCTTACTTCAGTCACTCAGGGGATTTGCAGTCACCGGTGTGTCCTTCACCTGTGATCGCAAATCAGGCAGCGGCACACAGACAGAGCCGTGCAATGACAATGAAGGCAGGTGAAGTTCATCCAAGTTAAATCTGATCGCGCGGCTCTGTCTCGCAGCCAGCCATGTTGTATGGGGATGTAGCAGAGCCAAATGGGACCGCACTGTCAAAAATGCATCCAAAACGCTGATCGGGAATATTTCCATTCCCTGACAGCAAGCAGAGATGGTGGGAAATGTTTCCATTCATTGACAGCAAGCAGACATGTTGGGGAATGTTTCCATTCAATGACAGCAAGCAGACAAGTTGGGCAATGTTTCCATTCAATGAAAGCAAGAAGAGATGATGTGGAATGTTTCCACTCACTGACAGCAAGCAGAGATGGTGGGGAATATTTCCATTCACTGACAGCAAGCTGACGTGTTAGGGAATGTTTCCATTCACTGACAGCAAGCAGAGATGATGGGGAAAGTTTCTATTTATTGACAGCAAGCAGAGCATAGAGCATGGCTGGCTGCGAGACAGAGCAGCATGATCAGAATGAACTCAGATGAACATCACCCGACTTCATTGTCATCGCGCGGTTCTGTCTGTGTGCTGCGACCTGATTTGCGATCACAGGTGATGGACTCACCGGTGACCGTAAATCCCCTGAGTGACTGAAGTGAGCCGCGTGATCAGCGGTGCTTTCACTCATGTGACGGGTGGCCAGCTACAGTCCTCCACCTGAGAGCGGTGGCCGCAGGTCACCTGAGTGACGTCACCACCGATTGTGCAGCTCACTTCAGTTACTGCGTGGAGCTCACAGGAGATGCGGTGTACTACGACCGGTCCTGTCAGCTTCGTGTAGAAGAGCTGGATGTGTCGTGGGACCTCGTGAGAATTACGTCGGACCTGGAGGGGTATTTGGGGATTTTAATAAAGTGGGGAAAGAGGGGTTGTTTTTTTGTCTTTTATTTCAAATAAAGAATTTTTTCGGGTGTATCTGTTTATTTACTTTCACTTACAGGTTAATCATTGGGGGTGTCTCATAGATGCCTGTCATGATGAACCTAGGACTTAGTGGCTGCTATGGGCTGCCATTAACTCCTTATTACCCCGATTGCCACCGCACCAGGGCAATTCGGGATGAGCCGGGTAGCGTCCCGGGACTGTCACATCTAATAGATACGGCAATTCCGGGCAGCTGCTGGCTGATATTTTTAGCCTGGGGGGCTCCCCATAACATGGGGCTCCCCATCCTGAGAATACCAGTCTTCAGCCGTCTGGCTTTATCTTTGCTGGTATCAAAATTTCGTGGGACCGTACGCCGGTTTTTTTAATTATTTAATTTTACTGCACTACATAGACCCGCCCACCGGCGGCTGTGATTGGTTGCAGTGAGACAGCTGTCACTCAGCGTGGGGGCGCGTATTACTGCAACCAATCATAGGAGCTGGTGGGCGGGGGAAGCAGGGAATACGAGATGGAATAATGAGCTGCCGGCATTTTCAAAAGCAGGAAAAGTTTCCGGAGCAGTTTGACAGTTATGCAGCGCCGCGCCGGTGATCGGTCAGTGATCGGTGAGTATGAGAGAGAGGGGGAGCGGGAGAGACAGACAGACAGACAGACAGAGAGAGACCGAAAGACCTGCCTTCTGTTTGTCAAAAAAGCGATTTATGGGGCTGATGGCAGCTACTGGACTCTGTGTTCAGCCCTTACAAGGACAATTTATTAGTTGGATCTAAGAGCGCTGTCCCTAATACAATACAGTCTATCTACACCACCAGCTCCCTATGGCTGCATGTTCACAAAATGGTCGCTGGCTTATATAGCCCTATGACGCTGTGCAGCCAATTCAATCACAGTAACGCCACAACAAAGATGTCTGCGGCGTTACTGTGAGGGCAAGCAACATCAGATGTCCAATTTGTATGAATCAGCTCACCATACAAAAGCCCAATCCCGATTCCGTCCTGGAGCACGGACAGGCACTGCCACAGCCCAATGAAATACAAAAAAAGAGGATGTCCAGCTCTTCAGGCAAAGAATCACGTCTTTATTTCATCATGCAGACACAGAGAATGACATGACCAGCACTACGCGTTTCAGGTGAAAACACTCACCCTTAATCATGATGCTGGAGAGACGGTGCTACAGAGTTTATATGCAAATGCTGATTAGTAGAACAGATGTTTAAATCACTTAAGCACTTTACATATTCAAAAATAAAGTTACCATGAAAGTTATTACATGTAAAATAAAATGCAAATACAAATACAAAATAAGTATCAATGGTTTTCTGGACTAAGTTAGGAATGTATATAAATTCTCACATATTAATTGTGGTGCACAAATATACATATGCAGATAGAACATCTACAAGTAAGTGCACATAAAATATATGCAAATGCATGATTCTATATACATGAATGAATCTGCACATATATGAGGATGCACACAAGAATTTTGTATGTGCATAGCTACAATATTTTTTTAAAAATGTATATATCTCCCCCTCATGTGCTATTGAAAAATCATGCTACCTTTAATTACAATTTTGGGTGCAAAATGACCAGAGTTGCCTAAAATGACCCATTTTTGTGCAAGCGCTGTACTCCAATGAATTTTTAAAAATGTTTTAGGGAAAAAAAATTTTTAAGAAAACATTTTTTTTTATTTTTTTATTATATAGAATTTTTTTTCCCGTTTTTTTAATATTAGGCTGTACCCAACTGAGTGAGATGAAAATATATATTGTGTTCAAGCAGAGGCCACAAAATCATATTGTGAGTTATAATTATCTGTCAGATAGTACTGACAGAATAACCAAACTCTAAAAGTGCCACAACTGGATTTTGCAATGCATTCATTTCTGATTACAGCATTTGGGATTAAATTTCAACAATTTCAAGAGGAACTAAAAATGCACCCTGCGGCTAACATGCATTCCAACCAAATGAAAGAATCCATGCGCCGAAGACAAGGCAAAGAAAATCGCATTGTGGCTGAGCAGACATAACACAGAAACCACACAAGCCGCACATAGTGTGAATTAGGATCACATTGATTAAGGATACATTTTTTGTTTTTTTTTTGTTTTTTTTTATGTTGTAAGTGACTAGGTTACCAATAAATATTTTCAGACCTAATGCTCATGCATCTGGTCAGTGTTAATAAATATGTAATTACCTGCATTGTGGCTGACCAAACATGACACACAGAAACCACACAAGCCGCACATAGTGTGAATTAGGATCACATTGATTAAAAGTGAATTTTTTGTGTTGTGAGTGACTGAATTACCTATAAATATTTTCAGACCTAATGCTCATGCATGGTCATTTTGCACCCAAAATTGTAATTAAAGGTAGCATGATTTTTCAATAGCACATGAGGGGGAGATAAATACATTTTTAAAAAAATATTGTAGCTATGCACATAAAAAATTCTTGTGTGCATCCTCATATATGTGCAGATTCATTCATGTATATAGTCATGCATTTGCATATATTTTATGTGCACTTACTTGTAGATGTTATATCTGCATATGTATATTTGTGCACCACAATTAATGTCAGAATTTATATACATTCCTAACTTGGTCCAGAAAACTATTGATACCTATATTGTATTTGCATTTTATTTTACATGTAATAACTTTCATGGTAACTTTATTTTTGAATATGTAAAGTGCTTAAGTGATTTAAACATCTGTTCTGCTAATCAGCATTTGCATATAAACTCTGTAGCACCGTCTCTCCAGCATCATGATTAAGGCTGAGTGTTTTCACCTGAAACGCGTAGTGCTGGTCATGTCATTCTCTGTGTCTGCATGATGAAATAAAGACGTGATTCTTTGCCTGAAGAGCTGGACATCCTCTTTTTTTGAACATCAGATGTGTTCATTGGCTGGAAAAAAGGCAACAGGAAGTCAGAAATTAAAATGAAAGTATCCAAGTTAATACTATATTAGCCGCCGGATAGCGAATACCTCGAATACTCCATTACCCGTCGGATACCGAATAGTGGCATAGTCGCTCATCCCTAATTATTATATGTAACAGCTGAGGCTGGAATTATGATTGGTGCAGCCTGTAAGGAATGACCATCTCTACCTCCAAAGCCGGTGGAATTGTGCATTATGATAAGTTATTGGACTGCAGAGGGTCCATGTATTCTTCTTGTATAGAGGTCTCTTCTCTATGTCCACCCCTCAGTTGTGGTGTGTATTATGAGGTTCTGCAGTAGCTGAGGTGTGTGTTATTAGGACATGAAACAGTTGAGGTGGGAATTATGATTTAGTGATCTCAGAGCATATTTTTCAAGATTTATACGAAAGAGCTTTCATATGCGTGCTCCTCGTCTAGGATACCGGTCACGGCTCATATACCGTGTGCAGAATTATTAGGAAAGTTGTATTTTAGAGGATTTTTTTATTATTGATCAACAACTATGTTCTCAATCAACCGAAAAGACTCATAAATATCAAAGCTTAATATTTTTGGAAGTTGGAGTGTTTTTTTATTTTAGAATTGGCAATCTTAGGAGGATATCTGTTTGTGCAGGTAACTATTACTGTGCAGAATTATTAGGCAACTTAATAAAAACCAAGTATATTCCCATCTCACTTGTTTATTTTCACCAGGTAAACCAATATAATTGCGCAAAATTTAGAAATAAACATTTCTGACATGCAAAAATAAAACCCCCCAAAAATAGTGACCAATATAGCCACCTTTCTTTATGATGATGTGGGGCCCCGAGGTGCGGTGTCGGTGCAGCTGTGCATTACCTTCAGGGACTCCACGCGGCTGGATCTTGTCTCAGGTAGGAAATCCTCTATTTCTGATTGTCGTGACGCCACTCTCAGAATTGCGGTCAGTGGAGACCGCCACTGCAGATTAAGGGAGGCCTGGGGCTGATGGTGGGTGCAGTCAGTTGTAATAGCCTCCTGAGAGTGAGGCAAGCCCCAGGGCCCTGTGTAGGTGTGTGGAACCACAAGGCGCAGAATAACTCAACACAAGCAGAATGTCTTTCAGGGGTTTTACTCACTGTTGATGGCAGGGTGAGTAACCCGGGCGTAGCTGGGATGAACCAGGCTGGAACCAGGCGTCCTTCAGGCTGACTTATGAGGGTGGCTACTGACTCGCCTTCCTTAGCCCTTCTGTTGTTTGTGGTAACCCCGACTTGCAGTCCCTATGGGGGTCACCCAGGGAAGTTGCTGCTCCCCTCGTTTCGGCCCGTTTGCTTGTAGCCTGGACCAGGTCACTCCGGCTGCTTGCCTCCTGTGAGCTATGGGCCCTCACTTTGCTACGTGGCTGCGGACTCTGTGGTGTTGTCTTGGGGGTTTGAAGTGCCCCCTCAGGCAGGTTTGGCAGAAGAAAGCTGGATCTATCTCTGCACTGGGACCTGTTACCCCTTCGGGCCTGGTACCTCCCTGGCAGTCCTCTTACTCTCCACTCCGTTGCTCTCTCTTTAGCCTCGTGTGGATTTCGGACGGCACCACTAGGTGACCGTTCTCCCCCGTCAGTAGTCACTGCGCGTACGTTGTCAGAATGGTGTCGAGCTCCAGGGTCGGCTTCTGCTCTCCCTGAACTTCACTACCCAACTGTCCTCGGCTCACTGTTTCCTCCTCTCCTGTTCTTGCCTACGTCACCTAGCAACCAGGCTCTCTACCACACCCCTTGAGTGGAGATGGAGGCCTCGCCCCCTCCTGGGATCCCCAGGGGTCCTCCCAAAGGTACATGTGTGAGACCTGATCACTATGCGCCTGTGTAGTCACACCTCGGTCAGCCTTCTGGATCACCTGTTTTGTACTGTCCCCAGCATGGGTGCAGTACTCAGTGGTGCCTGACCAGGTCAGGGGCGCCACAATGACACTCAGCAGCCGACCATCCATAGATTCTGTCAGTTTCTTGATCTGTTTACGATCAACATTGCATGCAGCAGCCACCACAGCCTCCAGACACTGTTCCCAGAGGTGGACTGTTTTCCCTCCGTGTAGACCTTACATTTTATGAGGGACCACAGGTACTCTATGGGGTTCAGATCAGGTGAACAAGGGGGAAATGTCATTATTTTTTCATCTTTTAGACCTTCACTGGCCAGCCACGCTGTGGAGTAGTTGGATGGATGTGATGGCGCATTGTCCTGCATGAAAATCATGTTTTTCTTGAACGATAGTGACTTCTTCCTGTACCACTGCTTGAAGAAGTTGTCTTCCAGAAACTGGCAGTAGGTCTGGGAGTTGAGCTTAACTCCATCCTCAACCCGAAAAAAGGTCCCACAAGTTCATCTTTGATGATACCAGCCCATACCAGTACCTCACCTCCACCTTGCTGGCGTCTGAGTCGGAGTGGAGCTCCCTGCCCTTTACTGATCCAGCCTAAGGCTCATCCATCTGGCCCATGAAGAGTCACTCTCATTTCATCAGTCCATAAAACCTTTGAAAATTCAATCTTAAGATATTTCTTGGCCCAGTCTTGATGTTTTATCTTATATTTATTATTCAGAGGTGGTGGTTTTTCAGCCTTCCTTACCTTAGCCATGTCCCTAAGTATGGCACACCTTGTGCTTTTTGATACTCCAGTAACGTTGCAGCTCTGAAATATGGCCAAACTAGTAGCAAATGGCATCTTGGCAGCTTCATGCTTGATTTTCCTTAATTCATGGGCAGTTATTTTGCGCCTTTTTTGCCCAACACGCTTCTTGCGACCGTGTTGGTTATTTTCCATGAAACGCTTGATTGTTCGGTGATCAGGCTTCAAAAGTTTGGCAATTTCAAGACTGCTGCATCCCCCTGCAAGACATCTCACAATTTTGGACTTTTCAGAGCCCGTCAAATTTCTCTTCTGACTCATTTTGCCAAAGCAAAGGAAGTTGCCTAATAATTAAGCACCCCTTATATAGGGTGTTGATGTCATTACACTGCACCCCTCCTCATTACAGAGATTCACATCACCTGATTTACTTAATTGGTAGTTGGCTCTCAGCCTATACAGCTTGGAGTAGGACAACATGTATTAAAAGTATCATGTGATCAAAATACTCATTTGCCTAAAAATTCTGCACACATGTATGCTGCAGAGGTGGCCGGTAACTCAAATTAATAGTTAAATATGCCTCCGTTCTTGATAACGGAAAGTATTTTTAATACAGTAGCAGGTCCTTTTTTTACTTTCACATGTTACCTATTTATAATGATGAAGCCCCTCTATATGTTCACAGGTATCACTCCCTCCGTGTCCTCTTCTAGATTTCACATTCACCATGGATCTGGTCACAGTTCTCCTCGCCATCATTGTCATCTTATTTCTGGCCAGTGCTTTCAAGAACCAAAAACAAGGAAATTACAAAAACTTCCCACCCGGACCAAAACCTTTACCGATCATTGGGAATGTTCTGATGATGGACATGTCCAAACCTTACAAAACGTTCATGGAGGTAAGGAGAAAGAAATCTGTAATATAAATCAGGGGAGCACGGCCATTTCTGGTACCACATCGTAAAATTGACCCATTCCCGGGGCCAGGTACAGCTTAGATATTTATTCTCATCTGAGACATTTATGGATATTGAATGGACAAAAATTATAAACCTCAGCTCCATTAACACTAGAACTACTGGACTCGTGACACCTATATAGAAATACATAGTGCAAAGTAGTCAAAATGACTACCTCAGTTGTTCTAGTGTTAAAGAGGTTGTAAACTACCTTTACATTGATGGCCTACAGTTAGGATAGGTCATCAATGTCTGATCGAGCAGGGTCTGCCACTTGCCACCCATGCCAATTAGCTGTTATGGGTGCCGGTGGTGGCAGCAGGTAGGAGTTAAGGTTCTGTTCTGGAGCAGCAATGGTCAACTGATAGTGCCCGTGTCTGGGTACTGCACATCCACCACTCATTCAAATCAATGGGAGGCAAATGTGCATTTACCAGCCACCTGCTGCCACTGAAAATAACCGATAGGCGGCGGGTGGGGTGTCGGACCTCTGCCAATCAGACATCGATAATCCTAAGGATTGGCCATCAATGTAGACTCGGACGACCTATTTAACAGCAACAAAGAAGCTATTAAGTGTCCAAAGCTTCATAGAAATTCACAGTCCCTGAAACTTCCTTTATCTTCTCTTTAGCGGCTCCACTTCAAACTAAGTAGTGTCCAATCAAAAAGCTCCAAAAAAGCCCCAAAACATTCTAGAAAAAAAATTCTACAAACATATTACAAACTTTAAAAAAATTGGCAATGCACATACTTGCAAGTCTTGAGAATAAATATGCAGGCTTTGGATACCACATCTGTGGACCACAGCTGTTCATAAATGTCCCCCAAATTCATCTAGGCAAAAAGGATCAGAATTTGTTAGATTCACAAATCTTGGGTACTGGATACAGAAAAGGGTTTAGTGGTACAGACAAAGAGATAGGTATGTCATGACGAAAAAAGGCAGAAGTGGACATATCATTGGTGGAACCACAAAAGAGGTCAAGGAATTGAAGCCGCCACTTCTTTCGCCGA
The DNA here is from genome assembly GCF_048569485.1 of Anomaloglossus baeobatrachus. Classification (NCBI taxonomy): domain Eukaryota; kingdom Metazoa; phylum Chordata; class Amphibia; order Anura; family Aromobatidae; genus Anomaloglossus; species Anomaloglossus baeobatrachus. The sequence goes on along the minus strand of NC_134355.1, from coordinate 664,031,946 downwards.
AGCAAATAGATTATCAGGAGCATTTGGACTGCAAAGGGCCTGTATATTTTTTTTTCCAGGTGTCCCTCCTGTCTATTTCCGGTACTGAAAACAGGTATTTCTTGAATGGACACGTCAGGAGGAAAGATGGCAAGTCCTCGTCTAGTGACTCTTTAAAATCATATCTTGTGTTCACAGCTTTCTAAGACGTACGGCCCGGTCTTCAGTGTCCAGATAGGTATGAAAAAAACAGTTGTCCTCTGTGGCTATGAAGCTGTTAAGGATGCGCTCATCAATCACGCCGATGTGTTTTCTGACAGACCACACGCTCCTGTGATTCACAAGCTATTAAAAAACAATGGTAAGAAGATTTTATTGTTTTTTCTTATTTTTATCTATTCATTTATTGTAAGTATAATTTCCCCTTTACAATTTATTTTCAAAAGCTATCTGCTTTACCTTGTCTGGTTATCAAAAAGGGGGGGACCCCATGTAATTTTTTTTAGTTTGGGTCTCAATTATCTTTAAATGGGGTTAGGGGATCGGGGTGAATTCTAGGTCAAGTTCAGGTACTAAACCAAACTTTTATTTAAAAGTTCAGCAGAACCTGAAGAACCAAAATACACATGGGTCCCTCATCCCTACTATTGAGTCCAATCCCCAAGGAACCTTTATCTAACACTGTATATAAATGTTATAGATGCACTGCCACTGGGGACTTGTCTATATTAGGCAGAGTAAGGGGTACCTTGTGCTTTGCACATAGTTTGTTGATGCATGTCTGTACATGGACAGACCATGGAAAAGTCTCCGGCAGCTTTCTTCCAGATTTTAGATGACCAGCTGTGAAGGCCCTTGCAGGAGTGGCGCTGGTCCCTTATTTTCCTCTCCACACCAGCTAATCTTTTTGCAATGCACACTGACAGTGCACTTGCTGGCTTGTTACTTTTGATCAGAGCTGGGAAGTGAGCACACTGTCACTGTGTATATTGCACAGTGACAGAGATTTACTCTGTATATGTCAGAATTGACAACTGATGCATGCTCAATAGAACAGATATCCCAGTACTTGAAATGGGCCTCATTAATTACACTTTGGTTCAGGGAAGGGGCAGATGCTGCAGCACTCCTTTAAGGGCTTGTCCATACAGGTAATCTTTATGGCTCATATTTTAATGATGGGTATAATATGTATGCTTACATTTTTTTCAGGTGTTGTCTTTTCCAATGGGGAGAACTGGAAAGTGATGAGAAGATTTACTCTGTCCACATTACGAGATTATGGAATGGGCAAGAAAACCATAGAAAACAAAATCATCGAGGAGGCTGAGTGTTTGGTGCAGAAGGTGAAATCATATGATGGTGAGAGGTTAATTTCTATGAATACTATTATTATTATTTATTTTTAATATTGCACCATTTATTCCATGATGCTTTACATGTGAAAAAGGGGTATACACAATAAAACCAAGTACAATAATCATGAACAATACAAGGCACAGACTGGAACAGAAGCAAAGAGGTCCCTGCTAGTGAGGGATCACAGTCTACAAGGGATGGGTGAGGATATGTGGCACCCCTTAAGCTTCAGTTGCCACAGAGGTACGGCACCTCAGCCAGAGGTGTGGTATCCCATCCTGAGAACAGAGGAGGTCATCCACCGGTATGCACACACAACACAGAACACCTCAATTAGCAGCTCTCCACCGGGGGCCTGTGGGTGGAGTCTAGTGAGTTGGGGAGACTGTAGTGTCAGGCAGTTAGAAGGAGAGGTGGAGGAGTGAAGACCTGTGGCATGGAACTGATGCAGCTCGGCCCAGGCACAAGACAGAAGGGGTCCTAGAGACCACTGGAAGTGCGCTATACTCCTGTGGCTTCGTTCCACCAATACCATACTGGAATGGAGGGACTTGTCCGCAGATCGGGGACTGTTCCCTAGGCTAGAGGAGAAGAACCAACGTGCTTCGCTTGTAAAACCAGAGGCTGAGGACCATTTAGTGCCAAAGCTAACTTCGCACACGAATCCGCTGGAAGGTGACCACATAGGGCCATGGGATAGCGCTTCAAGCCTCCTCGAGAGGGCCCGCGGACACTGGCTCAGGGCACTGTGTGCATAGGTGCGGGACTGGTGGGAGAGAAGTCAGCACAGGAAGACTACTAGGGAAGGAACACTAGAAGGGTGCACCGGACTTGACCTCCGAACTATCTGGGATCTGCTGGAGCCCATCACAGTGAAACCCCATTATTCCAAAGGCGGTCACTGACTAGTCGTGTTACCTTGGAACCTGCTACAGTGAGTAAAAACCTTGAGACTGCATCCCTGTGTCGCTCCATTATTCACCTGCACCTCCGGCCCTGCAACCCCGTCATCACCTATTAGTCCGCCCATCCACCCTGGGGCTCTGCTCTGCTTGTGGAGAGCTGCACCATCTAAGCTGCGTCACCATCTGCCCCAGAGGTCCCCATCCCACAGCGGCGGCATATAACTTGCCGCATACCAGAGGTGGAATCACGAAAAAACTGTCATCATCCCAATCTTATTTAAATGATACCACCGGGGTCTCGACACCGCATCATCCCAGAAACAGATTTGCGGTCCGGTAACGAATGCCCCGTGGCCCTAGTGCCGGCGTGTCAGATACAGTAGGTGAGGGTATGCGTAATGATGGAGGAAAAATAATATATGGAGTATTCAAGAGATACCTGTGAGCTTTTTGGACTGAATAAAATATTTGTTAAAATGCCCTGTTTTAACCAATTGACGAACTTGGACGTATCTATGAGTCCAAGGTCGTATCTGTCCCATTTAATGTATTATTCCCTGCACATGTCTGCTGATCTCATCAGAATGAATGCTGGCAGAATAAATGGTGTAATTCAAAAGCACAACTCATTCCCCAAGAAACAAGCCTTATTTTGACAGAAAAGTAGAAATGGTATGGGTCTTGAAAGAAGGATAAAAAACTAAAAATGGAAAATCACAGGGTGGTGAAGGGGTTAATCTTTTTTTGTTTTTGGTACAAACTTTTACATAATAATCAAATTGACGTTATTTCTTTCCTGGATTTCTGTTAATGATTACTTCCTGGTCTCTCTCAAAAACCATAAAATGGGAGCTGAACTAATCACTGGCGGACCCACTTCAGTCAGTGATTGGCTGAAAAATCATTTCTAAGTGCACAGAGCAGACAATTCAGATGCCAAACCCAGGACTGGGAGGATCATGAAGTTGCATGGCTCACTAGTAGTGCTGATTTTTGTATGAGTGTATATATATATATATATATATATATATATATATATATATATATATATATATATATATATATATATATATATATATACACAGTACAGACCAAGAGTTTGAAAACATTTTCTCACTCAAAGAGTTTTCTTTATTCTCGTGACTCTGAAAATTGTAGATTCACATTGAAGGCATCAAAACTATGAATTAACACATGTGGAATGAAATACTTAACAAAAAAGTGTGAAAGAACTGAAAATATGTCTTATATTCTAGGGTCGTCAAAGTAGCCACCTTTTGCTTTGATTACTGCTTTGCACACTCTTGGCATTCTCTCGATGAGCTTCAAGAGCTAGTCACCAGAAATGGTCTTCCAACAGTCTTGAAGGAGTTCCCAGAGATGCTTAGCACTTGTTGGCCCTTTTGCCTTCACTCTGCGGTCCAGCTCACCCCAAACCATCTCGATTGGGTTCAGGTCTGGTGACTGTGGAGGTCATCTAGCGTAGCACCCCATCACTCTCCTTCTTAGTCAAACAGCCCTTGCACAGCCTGGATGTGTGTTTGGGGGTCATTGTGCTGTTGAAAAATAAATTATGGTCGAACTAAACGCAAACCGGATGGGATAGCATGCCACTGCAAGATGCTGTGGTAGCAATGCTGGTTCAGTATGCCTTCAATATTGAATAGATCCCCAACAGTGTCACCAGCAAAGCACCCCCACACCATCACACCTCCTCCTCCATGCTTCATGGCAGGAACCAGGCATGTAGAGTCCATCCATTCACCTTTTCTGCATTGCACAAAGACACGATGGTTAGATCCAAAAATCTCAAATTTGGACTCATCAGACCAAAGCACAGATTTCCACTGGTCTAATGTCCATTCCTTGTGTTCTTTAGCCCAAACAAGTCTCTTCTGCTTGTTGCCTGTCCTTAGCAGTGGTTTCCTAGCAGCTATTTTACCATGAGGGCCTGCAGTACAAAGTCTCCTCTTAACAGTTGTTCTAGAGATGTGTCTGCTTCTAGAACTCTGTGTGGTATTGACCTGGTCTCTAATCTGAGCTGCTGTTAACCTGCGATTTCTGAGGCTGGTGACTCGGATAAACTTATCCTCTGCAGCAGAGGTGACTCTTGGTCTTCCTTTCCTTGGGCGGCCTTCATGTGAGCTAATTTCTTTTGTAGCATTTGATGGTTTTTGCCACTGCATTTGGGGACACTTTCAAAGTTTTCCCAATTTTTCGGACTGACTGACCTTCATTTCTTAAAGTAATGATGGTCACTCATTTTTCTTTACTTAGCTATTTTTTTATTGCCATAATACAAATTCTAACAGTCTATTCAGTAGGGCTATCAGCTGTGTATCCACCAGACTTCTGCACACAACTGATGTTCCCAACCCCATTTATAAGGCAACAAATCCCACTTATTAAACCTAACAGGGCACACCTGTGAAGTGAAAACCATTTCCGGTGACTACCTCTTGAAGCTCATCAAGAGAATACCTAGAGAATGCAAAGCAGTAATCAAAGCAAAAGGTGTCTACTTTGAAGAACCTAGAATATAAGACATATTTTCAGTTGTTTCACAAATTTTTGTTAAGTATTTCATTCCACATGTAATTCATAGTTTTGATGCCTTCAATGTGAATCTACAATTTTCGGTCATGAAAATAAAGAAAACTCTTTGAATGAGAAGGTGTGTCCAAACTTTGGTCTGTACTGTGTGTCTATATATATATATATATATATATATATATATATATATATATATATATGCACTTTTGTGCACTTTCAGGGAGGAAAAAGCACAAAAAGGGAAAATGGCCATGAAGTGAAGGGGGTACACCAACTAAAGTGGAAAACAGAATATAGTTTTTATGAGCACATGTAATAGTGGCTTGAGATGGAAACTTAATGGGGTCTAGAAATCTTGATGTGATCCCTCCCTATTGACCTAAATTTAACAAAAAAATATAATAATTTCTACAGGCCTAAATGAATATGTATAAACGTGTATTGACATCTGGTCAACTCTAACCTATTGTCCAGTTGATGGCACCAAGGCCTACAGTTTATTATTTTGGTTACCTTTAAGCCTTGTAAGACCAAATTGGAATTCCCATCACAAAAAAGTAATTTATACAACTTTAGATCTGTGGTGAAATATTTTATAATTTATGTTTTTTTGCATATATGATTACACTTAGAGATGAGTATATAGATTTGATGCAAATTAAAGTTGTATTACATTTTTAAGAATTCTCTGAACCTGACAAACTTCTTCGCAATATGCAGGAGTCGCCTAAAATCCCGACCAACATTTTACAGATTGCTAGAGAAGAATTACATGACCAGAATGGCCATGGTGGATGATTGGGCTTACCCATAATGACCTTCAGCTTTCAAAACTTCTTGTGTATAGTCAATCGTCAAGGCCTACAGTAGCCTGTATAAAAGCAGAAGCAGGAAATGCAGTAATCTTTTAGTGGTGAATCTGAGACGCCCTGGACCCCAGGGGTCACAGGTTACAACATCACCACATACACCCCCACACTAGAAAGGTACCATCAGTCAACCATAAAGACCTGATTGCCTCCCTCAGTGTTTAACAGGCACACCAGGTGGGCGAAGTCAGGCAGAAAGACACGCCCCCCCCGAGGAGTTTGCTGGCCTGAGGCAGGAAAACACAAACAGTTCAGTTCAGTTCTGCCCAGTGCAGGAAGGAGTTGAGTGGAGTTCAGTGTAGGACAGAGGAGTGGAGAGTCGGTCCAGAACAGTCAGGCACGCAGACGGCAGTGGCCGCCTGCAGGAGACCGGGAATATGACCAGCGGAACCGTAAGGGACCGGGACAGGGTAGTGGCCTGCCGAAACCATACCAGGGAGCTAACAGGATACCAGGCAGGGTACTCAGACCCCGAACTAGGCTATATGCCACCACCATAGTCGAATTAACTGATTGCGGTCTGGACCTCAGGGGTTCATTCCCACCAAAGTCCCGTTTGACGGCAACAGCCCAACCCGTCCGGATAGTAGCCACCGCCAAAGGCCAGAGATCCAAGGGCCAGCGCCTGCAGGCAAATGAGCTCCTCCGACACCTACAAGCTGGGGAGCGGACTACCAGTGCTCAGGCACAGTGGTCAAACTACAACATAGGTGCAGGAGAAAGGTGGACATTGCCAACCCGACTAGGAAGCTGCAGCTGGCTGCGGGCCCCGTTCATACCATCGTTTGGTTTACCAGTGACTCTGTGTGGTTTAATTGTGAGTACAACAGTGCCATTAGGCACCGCACCGCGCTGCACCGCAACCCTGCGCCCTGCACCCTGGCCCTCGCACCATCGGGCCCTGAGACCAACATCCCCTACCCACGGAGGGGTCAACACCTAGCTGCGCCACTACACCGCTCCCGGGAGTCCCCATACCTTCACCGCAGCAGTGGTGTCCACCATCACCACAACCCATGGGTGGCGTCATGAACAATCACCCCAAAACCAAACACCCGCATTCCCCCGTGTGTAACGCCAACCCCCCTTGCAGAGCGACGTGACCCCCGGGTCCGTGGAAGGCTCGAGCCACCACCTGTAGAACGCGAGCACGGATTCGAGCGGCTCGGCGGCCGCAGCCGAGGCTGCAGGGCGGTACAAATCCAAAATACAGACAGCACAGCTCACAACTTAGCCATAGAGGTACTTTCAATAGAAATTGAATTTCCTGTTGAAATTTGGCAACATTTGTGGATTTAAAACTTCAAAGCTTTCACTCCTTTCTACTTATACCAAAAATGTATTGTATATGTGTGTAGGAATAAAAGTGTTTTTTTTAATGAATTTATGTTCTACTTTTTCAGGAAAGCCATTTGATAACTTGACCAGTTTAAATGCGGCTGTAGCCAATATAATTGTGGCCATACTCCTCAGCCATAGATTTGAGTATGAAGATCCGACCATATTGAAACTTATTGGCTTAATTAATGAAAATGTAAGACTCCTAGGAAGCCCATGGATCCAAGTAAGCCTAAACCTTTTTATTTTGTTATATTTATACTTATTTTTTGTAGTAGCAGTTTTGATGAAAATAATTCTTCCAATACACATGAACAGTTCGAATTTAATAACCTTCTCATTGACCTAACGAGTTTTTAACTCAAAATACATTATATAGAATAGGGGATAAATGTATGATCTCTTGGGTCCTGACTACTGGGATCCACAGTAATCACAGTAACAAAGGGTCCAAGGTTAGACTCCCCCATGATTATACAATTATCACCTTATTGCGTTGTGTTTATTGTAATACCCATTTATTGATAGGTGACAGCTGTATTGTATAACCTTTTACAAGTTGTATTAACAACAAAATTGTCACGCTGTACAAAGGACTGGTAAGATGTAGTACAGCATATTCCCACTAGGTGGCAGCAGAGTAGTGAAGGAGAGTCAAAGTAACACTGTAACAGAAAGAAGGCTGAAGAACAGCAGAGTAACCTCAGCTGGCAGTTCACAGGTGAATCACCAGGGTGCAATAGACTAGTCAAGCAGTCAGGGTCTAGCCGGGAAGTCAAGTCACTGCAGTGGGAAGATTAAGATCAAGTCACAAAACAGAACCTAGGTTGGATACCAGGAGATCAGGTATGGAGATGGAAACACAAAGGACAAGGGAAACAGAAGACAAGACCAGAGGGTGAGGAGACACAAAGACGGGAAGGAGGATAAACCAGGATGGGTAAACAACTGACAGGTGCGGTAAGTCAGCGACTGGGACAGATGGACGAATGGGGGAGGGTACAGGTCAGGGCATGGTAACAAGGAGTCAGATCAAAACAGGAAATCTCACCAAAGCCTGTCACTGGCTGCAGAGAAAAACTATAACCAGCACTGGAATGCTGTTGCAGCAACCAGATATAGTGAAACTGGAACGAGGCTGATGGTAGTTAACCCCTGACATTACCAGGCCCGGTCTGGGAAACTCTAGAGCGGGGAGTAGCAGTCCTGGATCATGACATAAATATCCATAAGGCACATATTTCAAAGACATAGACCATAGTGCCTTGCAAACGTATTTGACTCCCTTGAATTCATAGTATCATAGTTTTTAAGGTTGAAGGGAGACTCTAAGTCCATCTAGTTCAACCCGTAGCCTAAGGCTATGTGCACACAGTGCGTTTTTCTCGGCGTTTTTGCGCGTTTTTCGGGTGCGTTTTTGGCCTCAAAACTGCATGACTTTGCTTCCCCAGCAAAGTCTATGAGTTTTCATTTTTGCTGTCCCCACACAGCGTTTTTTTTCAGCTGCGTTTTTGTGGTGACCACAAAAACGCAGCATGTCAATTATTCCCGCGTTTTTCACTGCGCTTTTCATCCATTGAGTTCAATGGGATGTTGAAAGACGCAATGAGAAACGCAAATAGCTGCATTTTGGTGCGTTTTGGTGCGTTTCTAAGACCAAAAACGCAGCAATAAACGCAGGAGGTGGGTAGTAAAGTGACGTGTACAGGAAGAGGATTCCTTCTGTCAGTATATACAGAAGCGTGAATCCTCCCGGTACCGTCACCGCCGCTTCCACCTCCCGTCCGGTGCATGTCAGCTCCGTGCGGCGCCATGTCTGGGCGGGAGGTGGAAGCGGCTGCAAAATCAAAAGTGAACAGTAGAAAAAAAAAAAGTCAATACTCACCTGTCTGCAGCCTCCTGGTGCCATGCCCGCTCCCATCTCCTCCCGGTACCGCCGCTCCGGCTGTGTGCAGACGTCCAGGAAACCTCGGATGCAGGACCTGGCGATGGATCACCTGACGCATCAGCTGATCGTAAGTATCGCGGTGACGCGGGCGCCCGGCCGGTATCAGCGGATGCGTCAGGAGACTTCATCCCTGATTACCGGCAGCTGCTGCAGCGATCGGACGGGATCAGACTCTCATCCGATCACTCCAGGAGCTGCCGGTAATCAGCACATAAGTGAGTATTATTTTTTTTATTTTTTTTTGCACCGATGCATCTGCTGATTGTATAAACGGCTTTTATACAATCAGCTGATGTGTGATGGGATTCAGGCACTTGAACCTGACACATCATCTGATCGCTTTGCCTTCCAGCAAACCGATCAGATGATATTGGATCCGGATTGGACGGCGCGGGACCCTGACCCAGGATTACTGCGGAGGGGGGTTTATTTCAATAAAGATGGAGTCACTAATTGTGTTTGTGTTTTATTTCTAATAAAAATATATTTCTGTGTGTTGTGTTTTTTTTTTATCTTTACTAGAAATTCATGGTGGCCATGTCTAATATTGGCGTGACACCATGAATTTCGGGCTTAGGGCCAGCTGATAATATACAGCTAGCCCTAACTCCATTATTATTACCCAGCTAGCCACCCGGCTTCAGGGCAGCTGGAAGAGTTGGATACAGCGCCAGAAGATGGCGCTTCTATGAAAGCGCCATTTTCTGGGGTGGCTGCGGGACTGCAATTCACAGCGGGGGTGCCCAGAAAGCATGGGCACCCTGCACTGTGGATTCCAATCCCCAGCTGCCTAGTTGTACCCGGCTGGACTCAAAAATTGGGCGAAGCTCACGTCATTTTTTTTTAAATTAGTTCATGAAATTCATGAAATAATTTTAAAAAAAAGGGCTTCCCTATATTTTTGGTTCCCAGCCGGGTACAAATAGGCAGCTGGGGGTTGGGGGCAGCCCATACCTGCCTGCTGTACCCGGCTAGCATACAAAAATATGGCGAAGCCCACGTCATTTTTTTTGTTTGGGGGGGCAAAGAAATCCTGCATACAGTCCTGGAAGGAGGATGCTGAGCCTTGTAGTTCTGCAGCTGCTGTCTGCTCTCCTGCATACACTATTGGACGGAGGATGCTGAGCCTTGTAGTTCTGCAGCTGTCTGCTCTTCTGCATACACTAGTGGAGAATGAAGAACACAAGAAGGAAATGACATCAGACCTTTTTTTTTTGTTCACTGATAAAAAACGCATAAAGACGCAGTGAGCAAAAACGCAGCAAAACGCAGCAAAAAAACGCACCAAAAACCGTTTTTTCGACGCAGGTGTGTTTTTGTGCGTTTTTAGCAGCCAAAAACGCAGCGTCAAAAAGACGCACTGTGTGCACATAGCCTATCATGTTGATTCAGAGGAAGGCAAAAAAACCCAATGTGGCAAACAAGTTCCAATGGGGGAAAAATTTCCTTCCTGACTCCACATCCGGCAATCAGACTAGTTCCCTGATCAATACCCTGTCATAAAATCTAATATACATAACTGGTAATATTACATTTTTCAAGAAAGGCATCCAGGCTCTGCTTAAATGTTAGTAGTGAATCACTCATTACAACATCATGCGGCAGAGAGTTCCATAGTCTCACTGCTCGTACTGCTCGTACGAATTTTTTCTATCTTTTCCCACATTTCAGGCTACAAACATAAAGATAAAAATGTTAACGTTATGGTGAAGAATCAACAACAAGTGGGACACAATTGTGAAGTTGAATGATATGTATTGCTTATTTTAAACTTTTTTAAAAAAATAAAAAACTGAAAATTGGGGCATGCAATATTATTCGGCCCATTTATTTTCAGTGCAGCAAACTCACTCCAGAAGTTCATTGAGGATCTCTGAATGATCCAATGTTGTCCTAAATGACTGATGATAATAAATATAATCCACCTATGTGTAATCAAGTCTCTGTATAAATGCACCTGCTCTGTGATAGTCTCAGTGTTCTGTTTAAAGCACAGAGAGCATCATGAAGACCAAGGAACACAACAGGCAGGTCCGTGATACTGTTGTAGAGAAGTTTAAAGCCGGATTTGGCTACAAAAAGATTTCCAAAACTTTAAACATCCCAAAGAGCACTGTGCAAGCGATCATATTGTAATGGAAGGAGTATCATACCACTGCAAATCTACCAAGACCCGGCCGTAAATCCAAACTTTCATCTCAAACAAGGAGAAGACTGATCAGAGATGCAGCCAAGAGGCCCATGATCACTCTGGATGATCTGCAGAGATCTACAGCTGAGGTGGGAGAGTCTGTCCATAGGACAACAATCAGTTGAACACTGGAAAAATCTGGCCTTTATGGAAGAGTGGCAAGGAGAAAGCCATTTCTTCTAGAATGGCCAAGTCACAGTCCAGACCTGAATCCAATCGAGAATCTGTGGAAAGAGCTGAAAACTGCTGTTCACAAACTCTCTCCATCCAACCTCACTCAGCTCCAGCTGTTTACAAAGGAAGAATGGGTGAGAATTTCAGTCTCTCCATGTGCAAAACTGATAGACACATACCCCAAGCGACTGCAGCTGTAATCGCAGCAAAAGTTGGCGCTACAAAGTATTAACTTAAAGGGGCTGAATAATATTGCACGCCCCAATTCTCAGTTATTTATTTTTTAAAAAAAGTTTAAAATATGCAATAAATTTCGTTCAACTTTACAATTGTGTCCCACTTGTTGATTCTTCACGATAACATTAACATTTTTATCTTTATGTTTGAAGCCTGAAATGTGGAAAAAGGTTGAAAACTTCAAAGGGGCCGAATACTTTCGCAAGGCACTGTAAATCATTAGGTTGCAGAGTAATCCCACACAGTGTAGTTTTATTTGAACAACAAGATAAAAACAATTGACCTCACATACCATGTCATTATAATAATATACACAAAATACAGACAAACAATTACAAACAGGAAAATGGCTATGAGTATAAGGTTTTAACTGCACATTAATCAAATATTAACATGAATGTGTTCCCCACATAATGACCCTGTCATGAAATTTTAAGGTTTATGCTAGCAGATATAATAGTCCACAAAATATATAAAGATCAACAGGGCAGGGAGAGAACCTCATGAGTAGAGTTGAGCGCGGTTCGTGGTTCTCCAGTTCGCGGTTCGAGTGATTTTGGGGCTGTTCTAGATCGAACTAGAACTCGAGCTTTTTGCTAAAGTTCGATAGTTCTAGTTACGTTCGAGAACGGTTCTAGCAGCAAAAAGCAGGGCTTTTTACAGCTACAGTGTGCAGGAGCCATTGCTGGCAGCCTGCCAGAAGCTGGTAACCAAGATAAACATCGGGTATCCAAGCAAAGCGCTTTGGTTAGTAACCCGATATTTATCCTAGTTACGTGTGCAGGAAGCCGACACTTCCCCGCTCAGCTCGCTCCGCCCCCTCCTGCACGTGGCATGTACACATACATACACACACACACACTCACACTCACCTGTCCCCAGCCATGCAGTCCACGACACTGACGTCCTCAGCGCCACATGACCCCGCTAGGCTCCACCCACTTCACACTCCGCCGCCAGCACACATGGCTCCGCCCACCTGGAACTCTGAACACATGGTCCCGCTAGGCTCCGCCCACCTGACACTCTGCACACATAGTCCCGCTAGGCTCCGCTCACCTGGAACTCTGCACACATTACCTCGCTAGGCTCCGCCCACCTGGCACTCTGCACACATTACCTCGCTAGGCTCCGCCCACCTGGCACTCTGCACACATCATCCCGCTAGGCTCCACCCACCTGACACTCTGCACACATTGCCCCGCTAGGCTCCGCCCACCTGTCACTCTGCACACATTACCCCGCTAGGCTCCGCCCACCTGGCACTCTGCACACATTACCCCGCTAGGCTCCGCCCACCTGGCACTCTGCACACATTACCCCGCTAGGCTCCGCCCACCTGGCACTCTGCACACATGGTCCCACTAGGCTCCGCCCACCTAGCGCTCTGCACACATGGTCCTGCTAGGCTCCGCCCACCTGGCACTCTGCACACATTACCCTGCTAGGCTCCGCCCACCTGGCACTCTGCACACATGGTCCCGCTCGGCTTACCTGCGGTGATGAAGTCCCGACCTCAGCGCTGTCACTGTCCTCCATGGCCGCCGCTTGTCACATCACCTTCTCTCGCTTCCGACCCGAGACTGACTAGCGGTGACGTCACGGGCCTCTCGCGATACTTGGCTGTGAAGGTCATTGAACTGAGTGACAGGTGCTGTCAGCAGTGCAGGAGATCAGCGCAGGTAATGTACCTCGCTGACAGCAGCACTTGTCATCCCCTGCAGTGACCTGGGCTGACCCATTGATGTTAGCTCAGGTCACTGCACTGCTCTCCCAGCCAATGGGGAACATCCTGCTCTTCATTGACTGGGACAGTGTGGATCGTCATGGGAACCCCTTGGATTACACCAGAACTGAATTTGTTTTTCTTTCTAATAAATTGGTTAAAGAGGGAATGTATTGGGGAGTGTTTTTTCAAATAAAAATGTGTTTGTCGTCTATTTTTTTTTATTACTGACTGGGTTGGTGATATCGGGTATCTGATAGACGCCTGACCTCACCAACCCCAGGGCTTGGTGCCAGGTGACATTACACATCTGGTATTAACTCCATATATTACCCCGTTTGCCACTGCACCAGGGCACGGGATGAGCTGTGGTGAAGCGCCAGGATTGGCGCATCTAGTGGATGCACCACGTCTGGGGTGCCTGTGGCCTGCTATTTTTAGGCTGTGAAGGCCCAATAACTATGGACCTTCCCACCCTGAGAATACCAGACCACAGCTGTCCGCTTTACCTTGGCTGGTGATCCAATTTGGGGGGGACCCTACTTTTTTTTGTAATTATTATTATTTATAAAATAATTATAAAAAAAGAGCCTGGGGTGACCTCCACATTGGATCCCCAACCACGGTAAAGCTGCCAGCTGTGGTTTTCAGGCTACAGCCGTCTGCTTTACCCTAGCTGGCTATCAAAAATGGGGGGACCCAACATCATTTTTTTTTAATTATTTTTTAAATAAAAAAAATTAATGGGCTTCCCTGTATTTTGATTGCCAGCCAAGGTAACACCAGGCAGATGGGTGTGGCAACCCATAGCTGTCTGCTTTATCTGCACTGAGAATCAAAAATACCGCGGAGCGCTACGTCATTTTTTTTAAAGATTTATTTTTACAGCACTGTCATGTCAGGCAATCAAAATACAGGGAAGCCCTTTTTGTTTTTAGTTATTTAAATAAATAATTAAAATAAATATATATTGGCTCCCGCTGCATTTTTTGTATTGCTAGCTAAGGGTAATCCAAGGAGCTACTGGCTGCCAACCCTCACTGCTTGGTGTTACCTTCACTGGCAATGGAAAATCCAGGGAAGCATTTTTTATTTTTTTTGCCAAAAAACTACAAAAAAAATTACGTGCGCTTCGCCATATTATTGTATGCTAGCCAGGTACAGCAGGCAGGTACGGGCTGCCCGTAACCCCCAGCTGCCTATTTGTACCCGGCTGGGAACTAAAAATATAGGGAAGCCCTTTTTTTATTTAATTCATGAATTTTATGAAATAATTAAAAAAAAAAACGACGTAGGCTTCGCCCCACTTTTGTGTCCAGCCGGGTACAACTAGGCAGCTGGGGATTGGAATCTGTAGCACAGTTTAGCCCGAGGTTTCTGGGCCCCTCTGCTGCGAATTGTGCAGTCCGCAGCCGCCCCAGAAAATGGCGCTCTCATAGAAGCGCCATCATCTGGTGCTGTATCCAACTCTTCCAACAGCCCTGGAGCCGGGTGGCTTGTTGGGTAATCATGAGTTAATACTGGCTTTGTTTTACTAGCCAGTATTAAGCCAGAGATTCTTAATGTCAGGCACGTTTGACCTGGCCATTAAGAATCTTCAATAAAGGGTTAAAAAAAACCACCACACAGAGAAAAAATACTTTAATATAAATAAATACACAGACACATTAGAGACTCCATCTTTATTTCCCCCTGTCAGCCCTCCACGATCCTGCTCTTCTGTCTTCTTTCCCCTTCAACACATGCAGCTCTGTCTGCTCCATAAGACAGCACAGCTGCATGGGGGAAGACGCTGTGCTCCGTGCAGAAATCACTCTGTGAGAGTGACCACAGGCTCCTGTAAGCGGTGGCACGGGTTGCCATAGCAACGCTGCTCCGATCACGTGATTCCGGTGCCGCTGGGGGTTGGTAGGGGGACGTCCCCGTCACCGCTACCAAGCGCGTTGCTATGGCAACGGTGATCTCCGTGATTGACCGGCTGTGTCAGCCGGTCAGGAGCCGGCTTCTGCGGACGCTGGAAACTACGGTAAACATTGGGTAACCCAGAAGCCCTTTCCTTGGTTACCTGATGTTTACCGTAGTTACCAGCGTCCGCCGCTCTCACGCTGCCAGTGCCAGCCCCCTGCACACATAGCCAGACTACACATCGGGTTAAATTAACCCGATGTGTACTCTGGCTAGGAGTGCAGGCAGTCAGCGCTAAGTGGTGTGTGCTGGTAACCAAGATAAATATTGGGTTGGTTACCTGATTTTTACCTTAGTTACCAAGCGCAGCAACGCTTCCACGCGTGCTGCTGGCTGGGGGCTGTGGTCACTGGTTGCTGGTGAGATCTGCCTGTGTGACAGCTCACCAGCAACCCGTGTAGCGACGCTCCAGCGATCCCTGCCAGGTCAGGTTGCTGGTGGGATCGCTGTAGCGTCGCTTAGTGTGACGGTACCTTAAGGGAACGGGGAAGCAGAGCGAGGAGTCGAGCTAGAGCATGTCGCCGGTACACGGCGATACACAAACGTGCACCGTGTAACAGAGAGATGCAATGACAGGTCCTACATGACGCGTCATAGTCATGTGACCAGTCTGTAGCCAATGAGATAACAGGCACGTGACTGGTCACATGGCTATTTTTCACGTCACGATAGGTCCTGCATCACTGCTGGCAGTGCTGGTTACCGGGAGGATTCAGCGATCATCGGATGGAATAGCGGAAGGAGACAGAGTGCAGGAGGGATCGCGGGGACCGGTAAGTGTTATGGCAATGTTTATTAACTGTATGTGTACATTTATAATGTGTTTTTATGTGTGTGTGATTGCCTCCTATTGTTTCCTACGCGGTTCGAGTGGTTCGCCGAACCGAACTCAAACGAGACCTCCGTTCGGCGAACCGAACTCGAGCCGAACCACGGCTCATCTCTACTCATGAGAACATATTAAATAAAGTTGCAAATCCATGTGCAGGAAGCCATACTAGAACTCAGAGCAAGACCCTGATGCGCGTTTCATGTATTTCTTAGTCAAGTTGCTTATTCATGGGAATGAGAACTTTCTCCCTTGCAGTACCTTAAATCTCCATGTGAATGGATCATGTGACCAGATGTCACATGGCTGTGATTGGTCACAGCAGCACATGCGCATCTGCGGCAGACGTCTGCCCCGTCCACTATCGGTGTCAAGGAAAGTGCATGTGCGCTGGAGCCCAGCCATAACAGTGACTCCCTCACATATGTGCACAGGCCGTATAGATGCCACAAGGTGAGTGGATAAATACCACTGCAAGGCACATGCGCAGCAACAATTGCAGGCAAGAACATGACCACATTCCACCGCAGCTGCAGGACAGATAAATCATAAGAAATCAAATACAAACAGGAAGGTAACAGTCTTCAAAGATCAGGGTCATCAGAGCTGCAGTTCCATGGCAGCTCACAAATCCATATGGTACCGTGCCATTCTTACATAGCAGGATAAGGCACAGCCACAGTGTAAGAGATGTTGAGGTGCACTTGTAGGTTTCCACACCATACGTCCAGAGATTTAGAAACAAGGCACTCTCAAATGGTGATACAAACGAAGAATTTATTCCATAAGTCTTAAAGCAACAGACGTTTCGGCCAGGTGGCCTTCATCAGACAACTTGTTATTAAGACTGTCAGGGTAGTGGTAAAGGCAGTGGTATCCCCCAAATGCAGCATAGTGGGGGATACCACTGCCTTTACCACTACCCTGACAGTCTTAATAACAAGTTGTCTGATGAAGACCACCTGGCCGAAACGTCTGTTGCTTTAAAACTTATGGAATAAATTCTTAGTTTGTATCACCATTTGAGAGTGCCTTGTTTCTAATTCTTATATGTAAGGCAGTGTCAAGTCCATGTTATGCAGTCTATTGATGGGAATTATTAATGTAGTAAAGGTGCTGTTGGACAGAGAATTATCATGATATCAAAGCATAATAATATAAATCAATAAAGAAAAAGAGACAAAAACAGCCACATAATTTTAAAAGGAACAAAGAGGACCAAAATATGTCTTGTGTGGTGCAGGGCATCTACAGGAAGGAAGTGAAACCAAGACTGTCACTGACAACTTGTGGACTGATAGTCCCCAAAACCACAATTTGTTTCACCTCTCTTTGTGCCAATGTCCTCCTGATGTTACCACCCCTGATGTCTCCATGTATTATATTAATGCCATGCGCCTTCATGGATCCAGCATCACAGTTGTGATGTACCTTAAAATGCCGTGACAGAGTGTTTAAAGTGGTATTGTTATGCACCACCCTTGCTGCGCCAATGTCTCTCACATGATTCCTAGCCCTCATACAAAGCTGCCGTGAGGTGACACCCACATAAATTGTTGAACAACCACATGTGGCGTAATAGGTCATGTTCATACTGCCACATGAGCTATAATGATCAATGTTGATTTTTCATGAGCCATCTGCTATTGTATAATCAGAGCGGTGAGAGACATTGGTGCAAGCAAGGCAATGCCCAAAGGAGTAGCAGCCATGAGCGGGTGACTGGAACCAAAAAGGCCTGTAATTTTTGGAGCCTAATGGCTGTGGATGAGCAAATCTTTTATTTTTTTGCCAACCAAGACGTCATGAGTGGACCATCTTAAATGCACAAGGCAAGGAATAAATCTGTTTTTAAAATGAGAAATGTTTTTCATATTTTCCAATTCATTATTAAAGGTAGAAATGAATGTGGTTTCCCTATCAATCGTCTGTGTTTTGTTTTTAGGGAGGTTGCAGTAACTGATGGCGGAGAGTACTCCTAGCCCTATCATACCCCCTGTTACGGTTGCTGCGAGCACTGGAGACTAAGTCCAGATTTCTTGCTACTGCACATGTGCGAGCACCGGAGACTAAGTCCTATCTTGGAGCCATTGCACATGTGCGGGTGACATCATCGCTGACACGAGGTCACATGTCTCTGACACCTTCTATGCCGATTGGTCGCTGGTCATGTGCTTGTGATGCCTTGCTCGGTGATAGGCCAGCATGACGTCACTCCTGTCATTCTGGCAGCGGATTGGCTCTGGTGTCCTCCATCTTGGATGAGGCACAGAGTCTATATAAGACCCTGACACACGCCGCATGGCGCTCAGTCCTCTTGGTTCATGCATAAGAGTAGACGCTCTGTGCGCGTTCCTCTAGGCATTCCTCTGTCTATGCTAGGTGAGCGCTACCGGCAGGGTAGCGTTCTTATACCTTACAGCTTCGGCTGCTGTCCGTATCCTTACCTCTTAGGGGAGCGGACATAGGCAGGTGCCTGAGGCACATGGTCTGGCTGGGCCTTGTGGTTCGACTCGTAGGTGGACGTTGCCGCTAGGGTAACGTTCCTTATACTGCGTCTGGCAGTTGTTCGTATCCTCGCCCACTAGGGGAGCGAACAGAGGTAGGAGCTTTGTGCGGCTTACGCTGCTGTTCGTCTCTTTTGCACCACTAGAAGAGCGGACCTAGGCAGGTGCCATATCTAGTGGTTCGTGTCCTCGCACACTAGTGGAGCGAACGCAGGTAGGAGCTTTGTGCGGCTTACGCTGCTGTTCGTCTCTTTTGCACCACTAGAAGAGCGGACCTAGGTAGGTGCCATTTCGCACACATTGCCTTTGTCTCTGTGATTATTAACAGAGATCATTCCACACACCCTCCAAGTAAGGGAGGAATTGCTTTACTTACTTATTATATCCTTCTGTGAGTTAACAGAGGTATTGCACTCTGCCATAGTCTGCAGCAGAGTCTTTGCACGGTGGACCCTGACTGTCTGATACTCCTTTAGGTTATCAGACAGCCCCCCGTAACATTAGGACTGAGCCAAGGGTCTGGCAGTTATGGCAGAATATCAGCAGTTACACCGTTACATACAAGTACTTGAGTCACGGCTCAAGAGTATAGAGGATAAACCTCAGACCATGGTGACATCTGCACATGATCCTCGACTTGCTCTGCCAAACAGATATTCTGGCGATGCCAGATCATGTCGTGGTTTCATTAGTCAGTGTCAGATACACCTAGAGGTCAACTCTTCTCGCTTCTCTACGGAGAGGTCCAGAGTAGGCTTTATCATCTCCTTACTTCAGGACAAAGCCTTAGAATGGGCGACTCCCCTATGGGAGCGCTCTGATGTGGTTACTCTGAGACATCAAGACTTTCTTGATGCTCTTAAGGCGGTATTCATGGGTCCGCAGGTTACCCATGATGCGGCCCTGAGACTGTTAGATCTACCTCAGGGTTCGTTATCCACTAGTTCTTATGCCATTGCTTTTAGAACTCTGGTGGCAGAACTAGATTGGCCAGAGAAGGTGTTGATTCCTATCTTCTGGAGAGGGTTGGCAGGCTATGTCAAGGATGCTCTTGCTACTCGTGAGGTCCCTGCTTCTCTGGAGGACTTGATCACAATAGCAACGAGGATCGATGTACGCCATAAGGAACGTAGACTCGAGGTCTCTTCCTCACGCCCTAAGCATCGGGCTATTCCAGTTGTTGAGGGTCCACTACCATCTTCCTCAGCATCTGAAACATCTCCCACTCCTATGGAGTTAGGTCATACGTCTTCCAGACTACGCAAGTCTGGTCCTCCTATATGTTACGTATGTCGTCAGGCTGGGCACTATGCCAACAAGTGTCCTAGTCGTCAGGGAAACTCCCTGGCCTAGTAACCATTAGAGGGGGGTTACTAGAGACGTCTTCTGCACCCTCTAAGTGTTGTATCCCAGGTCAGCTCTCGTTATCTGAGAATACATGGCCTATTATGGCTTTTGTGGATTCCGGAGCTGACGGGACTTTTGTGTCCTCAGGATTTGTAAAGGGACACAATATTCCCTCTATCATGTTAGAGGCGCCTATTCCTGTCCGTGTTGTTAATGGAACTATGTTGTCTGACTCCATTACATTGAGGACAGTTCCCTTGCGCCTTTCCCTGTCTCAGGGTCACATAGAGGAGATTTCTTTTCTTGTTTTGCCTGAGGGTATAGACGACATCCTTCTGGGTCTCCCATGGCTTCGGACTCATGCTCCTCACATTGACTGGGAGTCTGACAGCATTATTAGTTGGGGTTCGAAATGTCAGTCCCGATGTCTTCCCTTACCACCTAAGGTCATTGCGGTTGCATCTACTGATCTCTCTCCCATACCTACACCCTATCTGGATTTCGCTGATGTGTTCTCCAAACAGGGTGCTGAGGTTCTTCCACCCCATAGGCCGTATGACTGTGCCATAGACCTTATCCCAGGTTCGGTTCCACCTAAAGGCAGGGTTTACCCCCTGTCGATACCTGAGTCGGAGACCATGTCGACTTATATAAGAGAGAGTTTAGAGAAGGGGTTCATTCGTAAGTCTGTCTCTCCCGCGGGAGCTGGGTTTTTCTTTGTTCGGAAGAAAGAGGGTGATTTGCGTCCCTGCATAGATTACAGGGGTCTCAACGCAATCACAATAAAGAACAAATACCCATTACCTTTAATTTCGGAGCTCTTTGACAGATTGAGAGGAGCTCAAGTTTTTACAAAGTTGGATCTGCGGGGTGCGTATAACTTGGTACGAATTCGAAAGGGTGACGAATGGAAGACCGCTTTTAACACCCGAGACGGTCACTATGAATACCTCGTCATGCCTTTTGGGTTATGTAATGCACCCGCAGTATTTCAGGACTTCGTAAACGATGTGTTCAGGGATTTACTGTTATCCTCAGTAGTGGTGTATCTGGACGACATCCTGATTTTTTCTCCTGATCTGGAGACTCATCGTCAGGATGTCGTTCGTGTCCTTTCCCGTTTAAGGGAGCACTCATTGTTTGCTAAACTCGAGAAATGTGTATTCGAGCAGTCCTCATTGCCTTTTTTGGGTTACATTATCTCACAAGAGGGCCTGGCTATGAATCCTGCGAAGCTCTCTGCTGTCCTGCAATGGTCCGAACCTCATTCCTTGAAGGCGGTGCAATGCTTCTTAGGATTCATAAATTATTACAGGCAGTTCATACCCCATTTTTCTACTTTGGTGGCCCCTTTGGTGGCCTTGACTAAGAAAGGTGCTAATCCCAAAGCCTGGTCTACTGAGACATCTCAGGCTTTTGAGGCAGTAAAAAGACACTTTTCAACTGCTCCCGTTCTTCAAAGACCCGATGAGAGTAAGCCCTTCTTCTTAGAGGTTGATGCCTCTTCAGTGGGTGCTGGTACGGTCTTGTATCAAAAGAACGGTGCAGGTAGAAAAAGGCCGTGTTTCTTCTTTGCGAAAACCTTTTCACCAGCAGAGAGAAACTATACCATTGGGGATAGGGAACTGCTCGCCTTGAGATTAGCCTTGGAGGAGTGGCGTCACTTGCTGGAAGGAGCGAAACATCCTTTCCAGGTCTATACAGACCATAAGAATCTGACGTACTTACAAACCGCTCAGCGTCTGAATCCTCGCCAAGCCCGCTGGTCCTTGTTTTTCTCCCGC
This sequence comes from Anomaloglossus baeobatrachus, assembly GCF_048569485.1. Lineage (NCBI taxonomy): Eukaryota > Metazoa > Chordata > Amphibia > Anura > Aromobatidae > Anomaloglossus > Anomaloglossus baeobatrachus. Next base: position 664,010,235 of record NC_134355.1, on the reverse strand, counting down.
TTTCACTTCTCCATCAACTATCTGTCTGGGAGTAAGAATAACAAGGCAGACGCCCTGTCTCGCTCTATGCTTTCTACCCAGGAGGAGATTGACGAACCTCGTCTTATCCTTCCCTCCAGGGTTTTTCATACGCTCTCCCCTGTGACGGTAGACCAAATCCCACCGGGCAAGACCTTTGTTCCGCCTGATCGACAGAATGATATACTGTCATGGGCCCACACCTCAAAGGTGGGTGGGCATTTTGGTATTAGGCGGACACGAGAGTTACTGGAGAGGTGGTATTGGTGGCCACACTTAGCCAGCCACGTCAAGAGATATGTCGGTTCCTGCTACTCGTGTGCTCGCAACCGTCCATTACGGCAGAGACCGGCTGGACTCTTGCATCCTTTACCAGTGCCAGATAGACCATGGGAGGTGGTAGGCATGGACTTTGTGGGTGATCTTCCATGTTCACAGGGACATAGATTTGTGTGGGTCATTACGGACCATTTCTCCCGGATGGTTCATCTCGTACCGTTATCGAGAATCCCATCTTCCAGGGTACTAGCCAAACTATTCCTCAAGCATGTCTTTAGGCTTCACGGGATGCCAGATCGTATCATTTGTGATAGAGGCCCGCAATTTACTTCCCGTTTCTGGCGAGATCTTTGTAGCCTTCTGCAAATTGAGTTGAATCTCTCTTCGGCATACCATCCGGAGACCAATGGTTTGGTTGAGCGTACCAATCAATCTATGATTATATACCTTCGACACTTTGTTGCTGAGAACCACGATAACTGGTCCTCCCTCCTACCCTGGGCAGAATTTGCCATTAACAATTCGCTGGCTGAGGCCACTGGGCAGACACCGTTCGTACTCAATAATGGGCAACACCCTAGGGTACCGGTACCGTTTCCCGCTGCTGCACCTCCTCCTCTTGTGGCCGACTGGGCAACTAATGCCAGAGAGGTTTGGGATCGGACTCAAGAGTCGATCCAAGCAGCTAAGGACCGTATGAAGACGGTGTCCGATCGGTTTCGTCGCCCGGCTCCTGTCTTTTCTCCAGGGGACTTTGTGTGGCTCTCTGCAAAACACGTGAGACTTAGAGTGAGCTCTGTCAAATTTGCTCCTCGCTTCCTGGGTCCTTATGAGGTTCTTCGACAGGTAAATCCTGTAGTCTACCAATTGAAGTTACCCGTCCATCTTAAGATTCATGACAAATTCCATGTCTCACTGCTAAAGCCGGCTATTTTACCTCACGCTCGTGAAGTGCACTCTCCTGCCTCTGATTCCTCTCGCTCTAGCTATGAGGTACGAGCCATAGTTGGTTCTAAGATGGTTAGAGGGCGCAGGTTCTTCTTGATAGATTGGGAGGGTTACGGCCCGGAACATCGCTCTTGGGAGCCTGAGGAGGCTGTCCATGCTCCCGACTTAGTTGCCGATTACCTGCGTCGCCGAAAGCGGGGCCCTTGAGGGGGAGGTACTGTTACGGTTGCTGCGAGCACTGGAGACTAAGTCCAGATTTCTTACTACTGCACATGTGCGAGCGCTGGAGACTAAGTCCAGATTTCTTGCTACTGCACATGTGCGAGCGCTGGAGACTAAGTCCAGATTTCTTGCTACTGCACATGTGCGAGCGCCGGAGACTAAGTCCTATCTTGGAGCCATTGCACATGTGCGGGTGACATCATCGCTGACACGAGGTCACATGTCTCTGACACCTTCTATGCTGATTGGTCGCTGGTCATGTGCTTGTGATGCCTTGCTCGGTGATAGGCCAGCATGACGTCACTCCTGTCGTTCTGGCAGCGGATTGGCTCTGGTGTCCTCCATCTTGGATGAGGCACAGAGTCTATATAAGACCCTGACACACGCCGCATGGCGCTCAGTCCTCTTGGTTCATGCATAAGAGTAGACGCTCTGTGCGCGTTCCTCTAGGCATACCTCTGTCTATGCTAGGTGAGCGCTACCGGCAGGGTAGCGTTCTTATACCTTACAGCTTCGGCTGCTGTCCGTATCCTTACCTCTTAGGGGAGCGGACATAGGCAGGTGCCTGAGGCACATGGTCTGGCTGGGCCTTGTGGTTCGACTCGTAGGTGGACGTTGCCGCTAGGGTAACGTTCCTTATACTGCGTCTGGCAGTTGTTCGTATCCTCGCACACTAGGGGAGCGAACAGAGGTAGGAGCTTTGTGCGGCTTACGCTGCTGTTCGTCTTTTTTGCACCACTAGAAGAGCGGACCTAGGCAGGTGCCATATCTAGTGGTTCGTGTCCTCGCACACTAGTGGAGCGAAAGCAGGTAGGAGCTTTGTGCGGCTTACGCTGCTGTTCGTCTCTTTTGCACCACTAGAAGAGCGGACCTAGGTAGGTGCCATTTCGCACACATTGCCTTTGTCTCTGTGATTATTAACAGAGATCATTCCACACACCCTCCAAGTAAGGGAGGAATTGCTTTACTTACTTATTATATCCTTCTGTGAGTTAACAGAGGTATTGCACTCTGCCATAGTCTGCAGCAGAGTCTTTGCACGGTGGACCCTGACTGTCTGATACTCCTTTAGGTTATCAGACAGCCCCCCGTAACACCCCCTTTGATGCTCCTGTGACTATATCCCCTCTGTGCTAACCTTGCCCTCAAATCTTCAGCCTGTTCAAAATTGGCCTTAGTGGAGCAGATCCGCTTCAGTCTAAGGATCTGACCATCCGGGATGGCCTTTATAGTGGATGAATTATGTGTAGATGAAGCATGCAGTAGTGAATTATGCACATTGGTTTGTAAAAAAAACCCTTTCATCCACCTCCATATAAATATCAAGAAAATCCATCCTCTTAATGCTCCAATTAAATGTAAGCATGATATTCCTTCTGTTGTTATTCAAAAATTACATAAGTGAACCAAGCTGCTCCACTGTGTCGTGCCAAAAAATCTAAAGATCATCAATGTAGCATAGCCAGCACTGCATATGGACCACGGCCTGCGCGCCCCGCCCATGAAAAACTCTCTCCCAATATCTAAGGTAGAGATTTGCTTATGAAGGCACACAGACCGTGTCCATCACAGTTCCTTGACTTTGTAGACAAAATTGATCTTTAAAAGTAAAAGAAAATTGTGTGTCAGGGCAAAGTGGAGCAGCTCCAGAATCAACTAGCATAGATGGCTATCCCAGTTGCTGTTCCTCAAGAAGAAGCGGACCACCTCCACACCTCCATTGATGGTCTATGCAGGTGTAGAGGGACTTCTCGTCCGCAGTGACTATAACCATATCCGGGTCTACAAACACCCCATCAATGCAGTTGAAATTTGTCCGGTGTGTCCATAACGAAGGATGGCAGTGTTTCAACAAGAGGTTTTAAGTTATAATCCATACATTTCCATATTGGTTCACACAAGCCCTCCATCACGGACACAATCAGATGACCTTTGGGAGTAAGTAAAAAGTTGGGGGATTTAATAGTTAATCCCTCCAATACCTTTTTAGTGATGATACCTTCCTCAAAAGCTCTGATTAATATCTTCTGTGTTTGATCTATAAAAAGCATCAGAGGGTTAGAATCCAGCTTGAAATATATGCCCTTATTCCTTAGCTATCTGAATGCCTCTTTTTTATATTTATAACTAAACCAGATCATAATGCCCCCCCCCATTGTCTGCTGCCTTAATTACCACATAATCTAATGACTGTAATTCTTTAAGGGCTAACCTTTGTTGATGGGTTAAGTTGTCAAATTTCTGCCTAGTGGGGATCTTTTTGAAATCCTCTACTATAAGTGTTGTAAAAATTTCAGTGGCGAGGCATAGAGACAAGGGGGGAACATTTTAGAACTGGGCATAATAATTTCAGGAAAGGTACCTCGGCAATCAATTTGTTCACCCTAGATGTCCTTCAAAACTGCCAGAGCCTTTCTCTCTGCTAATTTTCCAGACCATATGTTGAAGTGTTCCTGCTATGTAACCTTTTTAGCAGTAACTTTCTGGAAAAAATGTGTAGGTCCTTCATGGCTGCAAAAAAAAAAATTTACCCATTAGTAGGAGAGAAGGTTAGGTCCTTCAAGAGCACTCAATTTGATTTTTAGTCATGGTGTGATCCGACAAGCTGATGACCTGGAGGGAGTTTTTTTAAGCAATTTTCTGAGGAGCTAACTGGCCTTCTTTGGGGGCACAACCTCTTCTTCATCAGATGTTTTTGATGATCTATCAGGGAATTCATAATTTTTTTCATGACACGATGTAAGGGATCTAATAGAGACAGATCTAGAGCGTGAAATGGATTTAGATATTTATTCATTTTGAGGTCATGATGTTGTGTTCTCCATCGATCTACTCAATTAGTCAATTGATCATGAAGATCCCTCTGATATTTTTTTTTTAGATTTTTACATCTCTTATTTCTCGTTCCTTTCCCTCAATTTTTTCTAGGGCATAAGAGGAGAGTCCCTTACTGATATATTCTTGCAATTCCTCTAATTCAGATTCCATATCAGTGAGGCTAGAACTATTAAGAGCAGATACAACTTGAATGAACCTTGCTGAACACTGATTGGATAATTCCTCCCACTTGGATTTAAATTCTTCATTATCAATGGGAAAAGATGGGAAAATCTGCACTCTTAATCCTCTAGGAATAAGTAATTTCTGCAAGTATTTCTCAAGAAATGCACACTTCCACCAGGTTCTAGTTCTTATTTTGAGAAGATTTTTATATCTCATGATGCTTTTCTGCATGTGCACTGCATCACCTTCAAGATTCGAACCCCCATCTTCCATAAAAAAAATTACTGAGTTGAAGAGCCCACGTTATTGATAGGTGACAGCTGTATTGTATAACCCTATTACAAGTTGTATTTAACTAATAATTGTATTTATCGCCTTCCGTTACACTTTATGTCAGCGTTCATTATTACTTTTATACTTTTTTTAGCTGTATAATAGTTTCTCAACCTTGATGGATTTGCTCCCCGGACCTCACAGAACAATTTTTGGGAATATCAAAGAGTTTCAAAAATTCATTAAAGCAACATTTACTAAACAGAAAAAAGAACTGGATGTCAATGACCAGAGGAACCTCATTGATGCCTTCCTGGCCAAGCAACAAGAGGTACGATGCACTAGATCAGCCAGCACTGCCATTATATATTGTCGATTTCTCATGAAAAACATCAGACATAACAGAGTAACAGACTAAAGCGGGCTTTACACATTGCGATATTGTCAACGAGATATCGTCGGGGTCACGTCGTTAGTGACGCACATCCGGCGCCGTTACCGACATCACAGCGTTTAACGCAAATAAGCGACGATCAACGAGCACAAAAACGTCAAAAATCGTTGCTCGTTGTCACGTCGCTCATTTCAAAAATATCGCTCCAGCGACAGGTACGATGTTGTTTGTCATTCCTGCGGCAGCACACATCACTGTGTGTGACGCCGCTGGACCGACAAACATCTCCTTACCTCCGTCCACCGGAAAAGGAGGAAGGAAGGAGGTGGGAGGCATGTTCCGGCCACTCATCTCGCCTCTCCTTTTTTATTGGGCGGTGGTTCAGTGACGCTGCTGTGACATCGCTGTGATGCTGAACGAACCACCCCCCTTAGAAAGGAGGCAGATCACCGGTCACAGCGACGTTGCAGAGCAGGTATGTACGTGTGACGCTGCCGTAGCGATAATGTTCGCTACGGCAACAATCACCACTTATCGCATGTGCGACGGGGGCGGGGGCTATCGTGCTCGGCATCGCTAGCATCGGCTAGTAACGTTGCAGCGTGTAAAGCCTGCTTTAGAAAACCCTCAATAGACTGCAACACAAGTCACAATCACTTGATTACATATTAACGCAAAAAACATAAAACTCTTCCTAAATATACTTATATATTTGAAGATAATATATTCTTATTTTTTAGGTTTAGATTTTTTTTTATAACATTAACAATAGTTAATGTAGTGAAGGAAATAATTATATAATTATTTGATCTTTTGATGATTTTGTAGGTTTGTCCACTGATCAAGACATTCCCAGTCTATAATTTTAAGGGTCGGTTAATATTAACAGTGAGAGATAGAATATCCAAAATAAAATCCAGAAAATCACATTGTATAAATTATATAAATTTATTTGCATTTTGCAGAGAGAAATAAATATTTGATCCCTCTGGCAAACAAGACTTAATACTTGGTGGCCGTCCCCTTGTTGGCAGCACAACAGTCAGACTTTTTTGTAGTTGATGATGAGGTTTGCGCACATGTCAGGAGGAATTTTGCTCCACTCCTCTTTGCAGATCATCTCTAAATCATTAAGATTTTGAGGCTATCCCTTGGCAACTTGAAGCTTCAGCTCCTCCATAGGTTTTCTGTGGGATTAAGGTCTGGAGACTGGCTAGGCCACTCCATGACCTTAATGTGCTTCTTTTTGAGCAACTCCTTTGTTGCCTTAGCTGTATGTTTTGGGTCATTGTCATGGTGAAAGACCCAGCCATGACCCATTTTTAATGTTCTGGCGGAGGGAAGGAGGTTGTTACTCAAGATTTTATAGTACATGGCTCCATCCATTGTACCCTTGAAGCAGAGAAGTAGTCCTGTATCATTAGCAGAGAATCACCCCCAAAACATAATGTTTCCACCTCTATGCTTGACAGTGGGGACAGTGTTCTTTGGGTCACAGGCAGCAATTCTCTTCCTCCAAACACGGCGAGTTGAGTTAAGGCCACAAAGGTCAATTTTTGTCTCATCTGACCACAGCACCTTTTCCAATCACTCTCAGAATCATCTAGGTGTTCATTGGCAAACTTCAGATGGGCCAGCTGCACAGGGGCCTTTTTTAGATGGGCCGACTGCACATGGGCTTTTTTGAGGAGTGGGACTTTGCGAGTACTACAAGATTTTAAGCCATCTTGTAGTGCTCGCAAAGTCCCACTGCTCAAGAAAGCCCATGTGTAATGTGTTACCAATGGTTTTCTTGGTGACAGAGGTCCCAGCTGCCTTGAGAGCATTAACAACTTTTTTGTGATTTTTTTTTTTTTGTCGCTGAATATTTTCAGAAAGTCAATGTCCAGCAATGTGGATGGGATTTATAGAAATCTCTTGCCCATTATACTTTTTTACTCAGCGTAAACTGACCAGTGGTGTGTATTTCAAAATCTACAACATGTCAATTCATTTAACGAGTACACTGAGTTTTCTGCACAGATTATCCCTATAAACTTTCATTAGATGCAGAAAATCTCCAGGTAAAAAACACACACATGCGTTTTTAGTGCATTTTAACCGAGGAAACACATTAAAAACACGTAGGCCACCCATGATGTTTTGCCAAAGCAAAATACCGGGAAGTATCAAAAACAAAGCAGTTTTTTCAAAACGTGACATCCCAAAAAGACACAAACTGCAGCGTCAAAAACGCAATAAAATGCATGTAATAAAAGTCACTGAAAAATGCAATGAAAAAAACGATACTAACCTAATATACCTAATCTGTGCACAAATGCTGAAGAAATTCTGTAACATCAAAAAGTGAGCAAATACTCATCAATGAAACCTTAAAGAGGTTGGTCACTACTTATACACCAATGGCGTATCAGAAAATTAGCAGTTCTTGGCACTGGAAATGCACAGTTCTGTAGCTGCCACATCAAATGTTAGTGGCCACAGCCAGGTACTGCACTTATGCCTCTTAAGTGGGCTTTACACGCTGCGATATATCTTACGATGTGTCGTCGGGGTCATGTCGTAAGTGACGCACATCCGGCATTGTTTGATATATCGTAGCATGTGACAGCTACGTGCAACGGTGAATGAGCAGAAATACTCACCTTCTCATTCATCGTTGACACGTCGCTCATTTTCTAAACATCGAACGTCAGGTTGTTCATTGTTCCCGAAGCAGCCGTGTGACACCCCGGGAATGATGAACACAGCTTACCTGCGTCCCGCCGGCAATGCGGAAGGAAGGAGGTTGGTGGGATGTTTACGTCCCGCTCATCTCTGCCCCTCCGCTTCTATTGGCTGGCCGCTGTGTGACGTTGCTGTGACGCCAAACGTCCCTCCCCCTTCAGGAAGTGGATGTTCGCCGCCCACAGCGAGGTCGTTTGGAAGGTAAGTACATGTGACGGGGGGTTACAGCATTGTGCGACACGGGCAAGAAATTGCCCGTGCAGCACAAACGTTGGGGGCGGGTGCGATCGCAAATGCGGCATGTAAAGCAGCCTTTAGTGAATTGAATGGGAGGCGGTTGTGCAGTATCCGGCCATGGCTATTATCAGAAGACAGGGCAACTCAGAACTGAGAATTTTCGGCTGCCTGCTGCCACCATCGGCACCGAGAACAGCGGACTCAGGCCAATCAGATGTTGATGACATATTCTAAGGATACTCTATCAAGGTAAAACTAGTGGTCAACGTTCCATAGGAGAGTAGCTGGACAAGTGAGTCCCCGGTAACTTCTCTGCACCCGCTGCCAGTGACTGATATGTCTCTCCCTGTGTGTGCATGTTTGGAGAAAACTAAAACTCCAGGGCAGCAGGTAGGGAGAGGTCACCAGAGATCATCCTCCTATCTGACTAGTCTCTTGCATATTTGAGTGACCAGCAGCTTTTAAAGTATGTTTTCTACTAAAATGACACCCCGTCTAAGTCACATGTACCTGTTTGAGATCACACAGCCGGTGCCTGATGCTGCTTGTGGATCGGTCATCATAATGTATACCATCTATCAGGATCCCAGAGAAAAACATAATACACAGAAATGTGACTGTGATTGAAAGGTTATGTATGCAATTTGTGGAATTTTTTTTAACAATGAAATTCACGAGATAAAATTTGTGAAAAATCCACATCACTTGCGAAAGAATGGGGATTTGTTTAGCCAGTTTGTGGATGTAGCCTTAAACTCATTATTGCATATCAAAAACTCCTTTAAAAAAATACATTTTTTAAATTAGGTGATACCAATTTCATATACGGCTTTCATGCAAACTAAAGGGGATGCACAGGATAGGAAAACCATTTTATGTCTGAACACAGCCCTACACATGTCCATGGTATTACAACTTGGCTCCATACAAGTGAATAAGGCTAATCCGTAAGACCAAAATGGAACCTTTGGACATAAATGAATTTTTTTTTGTGAAAAAGCACCATTTTTTTTTTTTACACTGTCCAGACTTTTCAAGCATCATCATGGTCAGTATTTAATGGGATTTTATTATTTTTTGCTGTTCAGGGAAAACCTGAATCCACCGAGTATTTTCACAATGAAAACCTGACGGCCCTTGTAGGAAATTTGTTCGCTGCTGGAATGGAGACGACATCAACCACCCTGAGATGGGGACTTCTACTGATGATAAAATATCCGGAAATTCAAAGTAAGAAACGTTTTAGAAAACACAATAAAATCTTCCTATATCTAAGAATTCAAGGCACTCTATGTAAAAAAAATATGTATTTGGACATTGAGTATTTTAACCCCTTTTAATTTGAGACTTTTTCAGTTTGCACTTTTTTTTACTCCTTTCCTTTCAATATTGTTTTTTTTACAGAACATCTTTTTTTGAGAAACAAATTGTAGTTTTGATCGACACCAATCTCTTTTCCATATACTGTAGTGAAAAATAAATTAAAAAAAAATCCAGTAAAATGAAATTATGAAAATAATGTGATTCAATCATTGTGAACACGATTCTCCATAGATATAATGTTTTATTAATTTTTCTTTAACTTTTTTGAGAAAGGTGCAGTGTGAAGAAAAACTGCAATTACATCATTTTAATTTTTAGCTCTTTAGATTATTTACTATGTGGGCTAAATATTTCTTTCATTTTTTAATTTTATAAAAAAGGCAGTGATTTAAACATTTATATATATATATATATATATATATATATATATATATATATATATGTACATATATACAGTGCCTTGCAAAAGTATTCGGCCCCCTTGAATTTTTCAACCTTTTCCCACATTTCAGGATTCAAACATAAAGATAAACATTTTTATGTTATGGTGAAGAATCAACAACAAGTGGACACAATTGTGAGGGTAAACGAAATTTATTGCTTATTTTAAACTTTTGTAAAAAAGAAAAAAATGAAAATTGGGGCGTGGAATATTATTCATCCCCTTTACTTTCAGTGCAGCAAACTCACTCCAGAAGTTCATTGAGGATCTCTGAATGATCCAATGTTGTCCTAAATGACTGATGATGATAAATATAATCCCCTGTGTGTAATCAAGTCTCCATATAAATGCACCTGCTCTGTGATAGTCTCAGTGTTCTGTTTAAAGCGCAGAGAGCATCATGAAAACCAAGGAACACAACAGGCAGGTCCATGATACTGTTGTGGAGAAGTTTAAAGCCATATTTGGTTACAAAAAGATTTCCACAACTTTAAACATCCCAAGGAGCACTGTGCAAGTGATCATATTGAAATGGAAGGATTATCATACCGCTGCAAATCTACCAAGACCCGGCCGTCCATCCAAACTTTCATCTCAAAAAGGAGAAGACTGATCAGAGATGCAGCCAAGAGGCCCATGATCGCTCTGGATGAACTGCAGAGATCTACAGCTGAGGTGGGAGAGTCTGTCCATAGGACAACAATCAGTCGTACACTGCACAAATCTGGCCTTTATGGAAGAGTGGCAAGAAGAAAGCCATTTCTCAACGATATCCATAAAAAGTGTTATTTAAAGTTTTCCACAAGCCACCTGGGAGACACCAAACATGTGGAAGAAGGTGCTCTGGTCAGGTGAAACCAAAATTGAACTTTTTGGGCACAATGCCAAATGATATGTTTGGTGTAAAAGCAACACAGCTCAATACCCTGAACACACCATCCCCACTGTCAAACATGGTGGTGGCAGCATCATGGTTTGGGCCTGCTTTTCTTCAGCAGGGACGGGGAAGATGGTTAAGATTAATGGGAAGATGGATGGAGCCAAATACAGGACCATTCTTGAAGAAAACCTGTTGGAGTCTGCAAAAGACCTGAAACTAGGACGGAGATTTGTCTTCCAACAACACAATGATCCAAACCATAAAGCAAAATCTACAATGGAATGGTTCACAAATAAATGTATCCAGGTGTTAGAATGGCCAAGTCACAGTCCAGACCTGAATCCAATCGAGAATCTGTGGAAAGAGGTGAAAACTGCTGATCACAAACGCCTCCATCCAACCTCACTCAGCTCCAGCTGTTTGCAAAGGAAGAATGGGCAAGAATTTCAGTCTCTCCATGTGCAAAACTGATAGAGACATACCCCAAGCGACTTGTGCTGTAATCGCAGCAAAATTTGGTGCTACAAAATATTAACTTAAAGGGGACGAATAATATTGCACTTAAAATGAGCAATACATTTCTTTCAAGTTCACAATTGTATCCCACTTGTTGTTGAGTCTTCACCACAAAATTTAAATTTTTTATTTTTATGTTTGAAGCCTGAAATGTGGGAAAAGATTGAAAAATTCTAAGGGGCCGAATACTTTCGCAAGGCACTATGTGTGTATATATATATGTATATATATATATATATATATATATATATATATATATATATATATATATATATATATATATATATGTATATATATATATATATATATATATAAATAAAATAATATATATATATATATATATATATGTGTATATATATACATATATACATATATATATACATATATATATATATATATATATATATATATATATATATAAGTTTGGACATACCTTCTCATTCCAAGAGTTTTCATTATTTTCATGACTATGATAAGGCAAGAAATTTATATCATTTATAAGGCAAGAAATCCCACTTATTAAACCTGACAGGGCGCACCTGTGAAGTGAAGACCGTTTCCGGTGACTACCTCTTGAAGCTCATCAAGAGAATGCCAAGAGTGTGCAAAGCAGTAATCAAAGCAAAAGGTGGCTACTTTGAAGAACCTAGAATATAAGACATATTTTCAGTTGTTTCACACTTTTTTGTTAAGTATCTCATTCCACATGTGTTAATTCATAGTTTTGATGCCTTCCATGTGAATCTACAATTTTCAAAGTCATGAAAATAAAGAAAACTCTTTGAATGAGAAGGTGTGTCCAAACTTTTGGTCTGTACTGTATATATATATATATTCATGACTAAAATTGTTGGCTCCCTTCAAATTGTTTCAGAAAAGGAATTATTCTACCTAGAAAATTATTGCAATTTCACAAGTTTTGTTCTACATGTTTGTTTTTTTGCATATTGGAACAACACAAAAAAAACTGATAAAAAAGGCAAATTGGGCATAATTTCTCACGAAACTCCAAAAATGGGCCAGACAAAATAGTTGGCACCTTCACCTTCATATTTTGTTGCTCACACTATGGAATTAATAACTGCAATCAATCACTTCCTATACCCATCAATACGGTTCTTATATCTCTCAGCTGGAGTATTTTACTATTCTTCTTTTGCAAACTGCTTCACTTCTCTAATATGTGAAGACATTTTCTCCCAACAGCAATTTTAAGATCTTTCCACAGGTGTCCAATGGGATTTAGATCTACAGTAGACTCATCGCTGCCACTTCAGAACTTTCTTCAGAACTTTGTTTCCATCCATGTCTGGGGATTTCTTGAGATATCCTTGAGGTTGTTGTCCCTCTAGAAGACTTTTAGGACACAAACTCAGCTTTCTGACACTGGGCATTAAATTGCATCTCAAAATCCTTTAGTAGTCTTCAGATTTCATAATGCCTTGCACATAGTGAAGAAACTTGGTGCCATAGGCAGCAAAAGAACCTCAAAGCATCTTTGAACCTCCAAAATATTTGCCTAAAGGTCCTGTGTTCTTTTCTTTTTAGGCCTAATTCCATTTTAAGAAAAATCTATCTATATAATTGCCTTATTCTGTCTGTCTGTCTGTCTGTCTGTCTGTCTTGCTCCAAAATTGTGTCCTTACGGTGACACAAAGCTGATTGGCCGCTGGGCTCGCAATGGCCCCGCCCCCCGCACGGATTGGCCGCTCGCCCAGGCTCCGCCCGCACACGGATTGGCCGGCCGCTCGCCCAGGCTCCGCCCCCCACGGATTGGCTTCTCGCCCCGGCACCCTGCACGCATTGGCAACTCGGCCACGCCCCGCCCCCCTCACGCAATGCACGCTCGCTCTGGCCCCGCCCCCCGCACGCATTCCCCGAACCGACACGGATCCACGACTCCCAGGTGAGTACTGTACCCCCGGGAGCCCACATCAGCGTACGCCGCCAACCCAGCCGACACATACCCTCGCATTGCTGGGGTTGCCGCCGCATGCTGGTGTGGGCTCCCGTGCGAGCGGGGGACGGGATACGCTGGTAACCATGGTAGCATAGTTACCAGTGCATCAAGATCCTGCAGCGGCGGAACATACACACGCACACACATAACAACACACACACACACACACACACACTCACTCACTCTCACACACACATCACATCACATCCACACACTCACAACATCCTGGGATATCGCTTGCTTCTCGCCGGCGATACTGTGGAGTGACCTTCCAGGACCTGCCGGCGGATCACATGGCCAGAAGCATGTGGTATCTCCAGATGTTGTGAGTGTGAGCGCGTATGTGCGATATCGTCAGTGTGTGTGTGAGTGTATGCGATCGGATGTGTGTGAGTGTGTTCTGATGTGTGAGTGTGTGTGTGTGAGTGTATGCGATCGGATCTGTGAGTGTCGGCAGAGGAGCACGGCGTGCTGGGGGAGGCTGGGAGGAGAGAGGCTGATCCTGGGGAAGGCTGGGAGGGGGAGGCTGATGCTGCGGGAGGCTGGGAGGAGAGAGGCTGATGCTGGGGTAGGTTGATGCTGGGGTAGGCTGATGCTGGGGTAGGCTGGTGCTGGGGGAGGCTGGGAGGGTTTAGGCTGATGCTGGGGTAGGCTGATGCTGGGGTAGGCTGATGCTGGGGGAGGCTGGGAGGGTGTAGGCTGATGCTGGGGGAGGCTGAGAGGAGAGAGGCTGATGCTGGGGGAGGCTGGGAGGAGAGAGGCTGATGCTGGGGGAGGCTGGGAGGGGGGAGGCTGATGCTGGGGGAGGCTGGGAGGAGGGAGGCTAGGAGTAGAGAGGCTGATCCTGGGGAAGGCTGGGAGGGGGAGGCTGATGCTGGGGGAGGCTGGGAGGAGAGAGGCTGATGCTGGAGGAGGCTGGGAGGAGAGAGGCTGATGCTGGGGGAGGCTGGGAGGAGAGAGGCTGATGCTGGGGGAGGATGGGAGGCGAGAGGCTGATGCTGGGGGAGGCTGGGAGGGGGAGGCTGATGCTGGGGGAGGCTGGGAGGGGGAGACTGATGCTGGGGGAGGCTGGGAGGAGGGAGGCTGGGAGGGGGGAGGCTGAGAGAAGAGAGGCTGATGCTGGGGGAGGCTGAGGCTGGGAGGAGAGAGGCTGATGCTGGGAGGAGAGAGGCTGATGCTGGGGGCAGAGAGGCTGATGCTGGTGCAGCATGGGGGATGGAGCACGATGGGGGGTGCGCAGCATGGGGGATGGAGCATGATGGGGAGTGAGCAGCATTGGGGATGGAGCACGTTAGGGAGTGCGCAGCATGGCGAATGGAGCACGTTTGGGAGTGCGCAGCATGGCGGATGGACCACGTTTGGGAGTGCGCAGCATGGCGGATGGAGCACGTTTGGGAGTGCGCAGCATGGCGGATGGAGCACGTTTGGGAGTGCGCAGCATGGCGGATGGACCACGTTTGGGAGTGCGCAGCATGGCGGATGGAGCACGATGGGGGGTGCGCAGCATGGCGAATGGAGCACGATGGGAGGTGTACACCTCCCCCCAACACACACACACCACACACACACTGGGAACCACAAACACCGCCCTACACAGACACCCACACACACAGACAACGCTGCACACACACAACACCCAACACACAAACACCGCGGCATACATAAATATACGCACATACCACGCAACACACACACATTGCACAAAACATACCTCCCCCCAAAACACACACACCCACACAAACCGCACAACACACACACACACAACGCTACAGACACACAGCGCTCCACAAACAACGCAACACACGCAACACACATACAACACCGCTCTCACCCCCCGCCACACCCAGACAACACCCAGAACATGTACAGCGACCTACACAAACACTTGGTAACTACAGACAACAACATCTATATATATATATATATATATATAACAAAAATCATACATTAACTACACAATACGTAAATTCTAGAATACCCGATGCGTAGAATCGGGCCACCTTCTAGTAGTAGAATAATGAGCTTTGCCAAAAAGCTCCATCATAAGGGTGCTTTACATGCTATGACATTGGTAGCTATAGCTAGCGATGTCGTGCCCGATACCACCCGCCCCCGTCGTACGTGCAATATGTGGTGATCGCTGCCGTAGCGAACATTATTGCTATGGCAGCGTCATACGCACATACCTGGTCAGCGACGTCGCTGTGACCGCCGAACAATCCCTCCTTCAAGGGGGAGGTGTGTTGATCGTCATAGCGACGTCACTGTGGCGTCACTAAGCGGCCGGCCAATAGAAGCGGAGGGGCGGAGATGAGCGGGCCGAACATCCCGCCCACCCCCTTCCTTCCTCATTGACGGCGGGACGGAGGTAAGGAGATGTTCGTTGCTCCTGCGGTGTCACACACAGCGATGTGTGGTGCTGCAGGAACGACGAACAACATCGCTACTTACCTGACGATTTTTTGTAATTAAACGACCTCACCAAAACAAACGATTTTTGTCTGTTTTGCGATCGTTTTAAGTCACTCCAGCCTGTCACACGCTGCGACACCACTATCGACGCCGGATGTGCGTCAAAAACACCGTGACCCCGACGATATATCGTTAGCGATGTAACAGCGTGTAAAGCCCTCTTTAGTCTCATCTGTCCACAAGACGGTTTCTCAGAAGGATTTTGGCGTACTTACGTACATATTGGCAAACTGTAGTCTAGTTGTTTTATGTCTCTGTGTCAACAGTAGGGTCCTTCTGGGACTCCTGCCATAGTATTTCATTGCATTCAAATGTGGAACTTGATTGGGGCTGCTTATCCACCATCCATATTATCTTGCAATGCAACCTTCCATCATTTTTTCTCTGCGATTCATATCCATAAAGATTAGTTACAATGTCATGAGTTGTACACTGCTTATTTATACTGCACATCCTGGACAAAGGAACATCAAGATCTCTGGAGATGGAATTGTAACAATTAGATTGTTGATATTTTGAACAATTTTGGTTCTCAAGTCCTCAGACAGTTCTCTTTTTCTTTTTCTTTTCTCCATGCTTAGTGTGGCACACACAGACACATAATGCAAAGGTTGAATCAACTTCTCCCCTTTTTATCTTGTTCCAGGTGTGATTATCATATTGCCCACATTTTTTACTTGCCATAGGTGAGTTTGAATTAGAATCACATGCATGAAACAAAGCTGTATACCCACAATTTTGGAAATTTTGTCTGGCTCATTTTTGGAGCGTCGTGTAAAATTATGTCCAATTTGCATTTTTTTCCTCTTTTTTTGTGTTTTTTCAATACATATAAAGGAAATAAACAAGTGTGTAACAAAACATGAGTAATTGTAATAATTTTCTGGAAAAACACTTCATTTCTGGAACAATTTCAAGGGTGCCAACACTTTTGGCCATATATAATTTAGTCCCTTCAGGTGACATTATACTACAGTCAAACTTTAGCTTAAGCTTTTTTATTGACAGTAGTGATTGAATCTTATTGGGGTGCGGAATAGCAGGCACCTAAAGGATTCCCCCGACCACTAAAATACCATGGGCAGAGATTGACAGCAGGATCTAAAGGGGGGTTTACATGCTACAATATCGTTAATGTTTTATCGTCGGGGTCACGTCGTTAGTAACGCACATCCGGCGTCATTAACGGTATTGCAGCGTGTGACACTTACCAGTGACCTTTAATGTCCTCCAAAGTGGTGAAAATCGTTCACCATGGAGAGGTCGTCCTAAAACCAAAAATTGTTAATGGTTGTTTCTAGATGTTGTTCCTCGTTCCTGCGGCAGCACACATCGCTGTGTGTGACACCGCAGGAACGAGGAACTTCACCTTACCTGCGTCCCGCCCGCAATGAAGAAGGAAGGAGGTGGGCGGGATGTTCGTCATGCTCATCTCCGCCTCTCCGCTTTGATTGGCCGGCCACTTAGTGACGTCGCGGTGACGTCGACGTGGCGCCGAACGCACCTCCCCCTTGAGGGAGGGATTGTTCGGCAGTCACAGCGACGACGACGACCAGGTAAGTGCGTGTGATGCTGCCGTAGCAGTAATATTTGCTGCGGCAGTGATCACACGATATCGCATGCACGACGGGGGCGGGTGATTTTGTGAACGATATCGCTAGCAATTACTAGAAATATCGTAGCGTGTAAAGCCCGCTTAAGTGTCTATTTACACTAACCAACAGGCAGCACTAAATGACCGTCACCACTCGGTGGTCATTTAAAAGCCTATATACCGGTAGACCGCAGAAGACATTACAAACTGAACAATCTGTAATAGGCCCAGAGTATGCACAATCTACCATTGTTCTTGTCAGTGCCATTTCTATTTACACAGGACAATGTTCTATCAAAAATCATCTTTTGCGTTGCAGAACAGACTAATTTTTATCCAATGAACACATACTTTGCTCATCGTCAGGTCATCTGCAGCCTGTTAATATGGAAGAATTATCATGAGACCAGCATTTTTATTAAGCAGATTTAGCTCTTCAGCCTTTTTCATACACCACATTCAGCTTGAGGAGGCTAATTCAATAATTTCATCATTATTTCTCTTCTTATAATTTGCAGTCAACAATCACATGAATGTTTACCCACTTCTTTCCTTTTCTGCACAGGCACTAAAACTATTCAGCGCATGCGCGAAAAATGAAATTTTGCTGTCCGTATCTTTATATATATGTCTTTCAGCAGTTGTGAAGAAGAGGAAACAACTGGAGTGATGGTCATACATATGATTACCCATAGCTTTTCTTTTCTGCGCAGGCACAAATAGCATTCAGCGCATGTGCGAAAAAAGGAGATTCTACTGTCCGTATCTTCATATGCATTCACTTTCAGCACCTGTGCAGAAGAGGCAACAGCTGGGGCGATGGTCGTACATATGATTACCCACTGAACTACCATCATTGCTAAGCCCATGGGCTTAAGGATTGTTTATGTGTGTAAAGAGCCATATAGGACATCTTAGGAATTTGACAAGATAGGCCCAAGACCTTAATTGGCATAGACCATGCTTTTTTCACTGCAGGAAATGAAGGTTTTACAGTAACTCTTGCATATGGCCATATTTTGACCCAATTAATTTCAAGTAATCATCGAAAATTAAATTGTTAATTGCATGCTGTATTATGGAGGTCGTATACACAAAAAGCATAGGTGTGGGAAGGCATATAAAGTACCTCGAATTTTGTAGTGTGCACTTGTAGTAGGAACTTTGTATGTCACTATATAGGCGATGTGCACATAATAATACTTTTATGCTTCATACACATGGTGCCTATGGGTCTAAATTGTATGAACATGTCTCTACCAGAGATGAGAGCGCAATATTATGCTACACGAAACGAGTAATTCGGATGGCCTTGTATAATGGAAGTAGATGGGAAACGCAAGCATTTTTCTGGAAGATATTCTGGAAAAAAATACATGATTTTCCCATTGACTTCCACTATACTCTGTACATGAGTCGAGCCAGTCTTAAGGGTGCTTTACACGCTGTGACATTGCTAGAGATTGCTAGCGATGTCGAGCATGATAGTACCCGCCCCCGTCGCTCGTGCAACATTTGGTGCTTGCTGCCGTAGCGAACATTATCGCTACAACAGCATCACACGCACATACCTGGACAGCGACGTCGCTGTGACCACCGAACAATCTCTCCCTCAAGGTGGAGGTGCGTTCGGGGTCATAGTGACGTCACTGCGGCGTCACTAAGCGGCTGGCCAGTAGAAGCGGAGGGGCAGAGATGAGCGGGACGTAACATCCCGCCCACCTCCTTTCTTTCGCATTGCCGGTGGACGCAGGTAAGGAGATGTTCGTCGCTGATGTGTGATGCCACAGGAACGACGAACAACATCGTACCGGTGGCAGCAGCGATATTAAGGAAATGAACGACGTGTCAACGATCACCGTTTTGGAATGATTTTGCGATCGTTGATTGGCGCTCATTAGTGTTACACGCTGCGATGTCGCTACCGGCGCCGGATGTGCGTCACTAACGACGTGACCCCAACGATATATCGGTAGCGATGTCGCAGCGTGTAAAGTACCCCTTAGAGTCTGACCAACTCATTTCGAGTACCAAACACTTGAGCATGGTAGTGCTCTCTCATCACTAGTCTCTACTTTTCTGAGTTCCATCGAAGTACATGATGGTACAGAATTGCCCCATCCAAATAAATCCATAGGCTTGTTGTAGTTGCATACATGATCTATGTAGACCCTTTCAGTCTTTTTATAAACAGTACAATAGTCCTATTATTGTATCAGCGATCCTATTTCTAATAGTGTCACAAGTAAAGTTGAGTGAATATTTTGAAATTTGAAGCTCACAGCTCTGCTGAATTTCCCCAGAAGATTGGGTTAATGAAAAATCAATAAACAGCAAATCCAAAGTACTCCAAAGTTTCCAATTACCACAAAAAAATGTATGATATTATTCTCTTTTCATCACACACTAATCTTGACTGTCCATTTTCTTGAATGTATTATCACTTTTTATCCCTATCTTTATAGCTAATGGGGATTGGACCCGATGGCCCTTGAGGTCCCTTCCATTCTATGATTCTATGATTCTAAGCTTTAATTTGTGATGTTCTCTCACTGTCTAAATTCACTCCAAACAGGCTGCTTCCTTCCCTGCCTCTGCTTTTATACAGGATATAATATTCCCTTCTGATTGGCTGGGCTATATTATGTAATGTTTGTAAAATGGAGGTAGCCATTTTAGGCGATTCATGCAAAGATAATTCCAAAATTCAATTTGCATCTAATTGATTCAACTTTTCTATAATCATAACATTAAATTTATACATAGTAGATTGTAAAATAAGATTATTTTTTTTTAAACCCAGTCTTCAATGTTTTTATCATTACTAGTGATGAGCGAGCATGCTTGTTACTACTCGGTACTCGCACGAGTATCACTGTACTCGGGCTACTCGGCGGGGACCGAGTAATCTCGCGATACTCGTGCTGTACTCGTGGTCTTCATCCCTGCATGTTGGCGCTCTATGGGTAGGCTAAAATTGCCGAAACGTCAATTTCAATTAAAATAAACTCTAGTTTGAACACAAATTAATTGTTTCTTATGACTCAGAAGTGTGCCGGGATTTTTTTCTACTATACATTGTTATTTTCCTGAGCACTTACAGTGAGCCAGACCCTCTTGGACTTACCTCATGCAGGGATTGGCTGGCAGACCACTGCAATGCCACAGCCCTGTTAGTTGTGGAATTGCAGTGATTGGCCGGCCCGCACAGCGTGACCGTGCCTTTATACCGGCGGGCGCGCTGTGCTCTGCTCACAGCCATCCAGACAGTCAGTGCAGGGAGAGTGTTGCTGCTTCAGGGAAAGGTTTGCGGCCCTTTATAGTTAGTTCCGGAGCAGGGCTGCAAACAGTGTGACCAGAAGTCCTTCTCAGGACATACAATAAGTTGTATACAGGCAGGCAGGGTATAGCCAGGTCGGAGTACAGTAGCAGAGTCCTTCTCAGGACTATTGTTGCTATATACAGGCAGGGTATAGCCAGGTCGGAATACAGGATAGTGACCAGAAGAGTCCTTGTCAGGACTATTGTAGCAGTATACAGGCAGGCAGGCAGGGTATATAGCCATTCCTAGTGGTGACCGTATACCAGCCCTCATCATATCTGGGGCTGGTGTACACAGTCTAAAACAGTCCAGATAGTGTCAGACTTCTCAGTAATTGTCGCTCCTAAAAACCTGTTAGGTTCTTATTGCGTCCGTGCTTGCATTTAAAAACCGCACGTGTGTGCCTGTCGGTGGCAGCATCAGGCTCCATATTGTCCCTGGATAGAGATGTGCATGAGGGCCTCAAAACATTGTTCCCATTGCAAAGGAGCGGGTCTCCTGTCGTTGTAATGCCCATTCTGAAAGAATGGGCGAAAAAATTTACCACTGGGGGTATACCTGAAACAACGGCCTAACTATTGTAACGGTCATCATGATGGCGCATGAGGAGAAGGAGGAGCAGTCCAGCGATTAGCCAAAGTCCAGAAGTGTGTACCCATGGGTGAGTGGAGGTACATGGCAAATTCCCGTTACAAACTTTAAATCCGCTGTCATTTGCTGGTGGTGTGGTGAAGTCTGGCCCAATCCAACCCTTGTTCATCTTGATCAGAGTCAGCCTGTCAGCATTTACAGTTGACAGGCGGGTGCGTTTATCTGTAATGATTCCACCTGCGACACTAAAAACACGCTCTGACAAAACACTAGCGGCAGGGCAGGCCAGGACTTCCAAGGCGTAGAGAGCCAATTCATGCCACGTGTCCAGCTTGGATACCCATTAATTGTAAGGCACAGAGGAATGTCGGAGTACAGTTGTTTGATCTGCAAGGTACTCCTTGAGCATCTGGGCAAACTTAGGATTTCTTGTGGCACTACCCCGCACCTCAGGGACTGTGGTATGTGAGGGGCTGATAAAACTGTCCCACATCTTAAAGACTGTTCCCCTACCTCTGGCGGATTGGACTTGTGCCCCTCTCGGCTGTACGCCTTGGTTTTCCACTGATTCCTGACCTATGCCGCTAGCGTTTTGTGAGGGGAATGCTTTGCCTACTTCCGTGACTATGGCCTTCTGGAACTGCTGCATTTTGCCTGACCTCTCCGCCTCGGGAATAAGAGACATAAAGTTCTCCTTTTAGCGTGGGTCTAACAGTGTTACCAACCAGTAATGATTGTCGGCCAAGATGTTCTTAACGCGAGGGTCACGAGACAGGCAGCTTACCATAAAGTCAGCCATGTGTGCCAGACTCTTAACAGCGATCACTTCAGTATCCTGACCAACACGATGACTGAACATGCTGTCCTCCTCCTCCTCCTCCTCCTCCTCATCATCTACCCTGTCCTCTGGCCAGCCACGCTGAACCGAGGATTTGACTGCATGTCATATCCTCAATTTGGCCAGAGAGTTGCTCCATGTCTTCATCCTCCTCCTTGTCATAGTCCTCCACTGCACGTTGTAATGAGACGAGGCTGGGCTGTGTGTTATCACCCACACCCACTACTGTTTCTTGCTCAAACTCATCGCGCTCCGCCTGCAATGCATCATGGTTGTTTTTTGAGCAGAGACCATTTTAGAAGGCAGAGAAGCGGTATGGTGACGCTAATAATGTCGTCATCGCCGCTCACCATCTTGGTGGAGTCCTCAAAGTTTTGGCGGATGGTACATAGGTCGGACATCCATCTCCAGTCCTCAGGTGTTATGTGTGGAGTTTGACCCATTTCCCGACGGCTTAGGTGATGCAGGTACTCAACAACTGCCCTCTTTTGCTCACATATCCTGACCAACATGTGCAGAGTTGAATTCCAACGCGTGGGGACATCACACACCAGTCTGTGAGCCGGAAGATGCAAATGGCGCTGAAAGCCGGCAAGGCCGGCTGAAGCAGTAGGTGACTTTCGAAAATGTGCAGACAGGCGGCGAACATTTACCAGCAGATCAGACAGCTCTGGGTATGACTTTAGAAACCGTTGAACCACGAGGTTGAGCACATGGGCCACGCATGGAACATGTGTCAGCTGGCCTCGCCTCAAAGCCGCCACCAGGTTCCGGCCATTGTCACACACAACCTTTCCTGGCTTTAGGTTCAGAGGTGTGAGCCAGTGATCTGTCTGCTGTTTCAGAGCTGTCCACACCTCTTCTGCATTGTGGGGTTTGTCACCTATGCAGATTAGCTTCAGCACAGCCTGTTGCCGCTTCGCCGAGGCAGTGCTGCAGTGCTTCTGTGTCGCCCTGGACAAGCCAGGGGCCACAGAGCACAACACTTACACACCCCACACTCCCTGCAGGCATATCATAGTCAAAACACAAAATCCTTGTTGCCTTCCCCAGGGGCTGTTGTCCACACCAGGGGGTGGAGCCAGGCGGTTGGTCTCCACCCACCAAGGAGGAGGGAAAACACAGGCAGTGAGAGTTAAGCTAAGGAAGTGGAAGGAGGAAAGTAGTAGAGAGGAGAAAAGTGACAGAAAAGAGCCTGAAGTTGGTCCGGGTGTGTGGCCCGGACAGGACAGCAAGGTTGGCAGGATGTGGTGACCGTCTGCAGTGGAGGCCGATTGGAGTCTGCCGTAAGGACCGTGGACGGGTGGTGACCCGGCAGTACCGGATCGGTATACAAAGAGAAGCCAGCACCATTGGCAGGGGCCTTTCGGATCCCGGCAAGGCTTGGTGTCGCCGTGAATTTGCCAAATCCGTTAGTGAAGGGGACCTCAGGGTTTCCAAACAGCCAAGTCCCGATAGAAGGCAACCGTCCAACCGTGAAGGGGAGACACCGCCACCGCCAAGGGCAACCGTCTCCCAGGGCCAGCGCCTGTGGGCAAAAGGGGCTCCTCCGGCCCATATCCAGGTCGGGGAGCGGGTTACCGGTGGGAAACCATCACTACCAACACTGAACTTAGGTGCAGGGAGAGACAGTCATCACTAACCTGCAGGGAAAAACAACCGCAGCCGTCCGAGGGACCTGTCCCTCCAGCCACTTGTTTTACCGTGAACTGTGTCATCATCATTGGGCTGAGTGAGTACCTCCGTGCCGTGCGGCACAGCGCTGCCCCTGCGACCCTGCACCTCATCAGGCCCCGCAACCCGCCTGTCATCCATCTCTACCCCATCACCGAGCCCCGGGACAACCAACCCCCCTACCCACGGAGGGGAGAAATAACAACAAAGCTGCTCCCTGTCACAGGCTCCCGGGATCCCCGTCCAGAGCAGCGGTGGTGTCCACACAATCACCACAACCGTGGGTGGCGTCACGGACAATATCCCCAAAACCCAAACGACCCCTTTTCACTCACGGGTGATGAGCGCCGCTCGAGTCCCCGGGATCCGGCCATCGCTCGAGCCACCGAGCATCAGCAGCCGTAGAGCAGCGACAGCCGGACCCGAGCAGTGGGAGAGCGCAGCGTCCCCTCCTCCGCCCGCGACACTTCCAGCTTGGGACTGGTGTGGAGGGTAAAGTGGATGAGGATGCACAGGAGGAGGAGGAGGCTGAGGAGCATGACATTCCGGAGCTGTAGAGTGTGGGTGAAACCCTGACTGAGGTAGGGCCAGCAAACCTTGGTGTGTGAAGGACGTGTTCCGTCCCTCGCTCAGACTGGGTCCCAGCTTCCACAATATTAACCCAGTGTGACGTCAACGAGATGTAGCGGCCTTGCCCACATGCACTTGTCCACATGTCTGTGGTTAGGTGGACTTTGGCTGAAACAGCGTTGTTCAGGGCACGTGTGATGTTTTGTGACACGTGGTTATGCAATGCGGGGACGGCACACCGGGAGAAATAGTGGCGGCTGGGAACCGAGTAACGTGGGACAGCTGCCACCATCAGGTCGCGGAATGCTTCTGTCTCAACCAGCCTAAAAGGCAACATTTCCAGCGCAAGCAGTCGCGAAATGTTAGCATTTAGAAGTGTGGCATGTGGGGCGTTGGCAGTGTATTTGCGCCTGCGTTCAAAGGTTTGCTGAATGGATAACTGAACGCTGCGCTGGGACAAGGACGTGCTTGATGATGGTGTTATTTCTGCGTGGGCAACTGCAGGTGCAGGGCCGGAGGAGGCTTGTTCGCGGGCAGCATGGACAGGGGATTGGCTCGCATGCACAACAAGCGAAGACGTAGCAGTGACATCAGCAAGCACTGCTCCTCGACTCTGTTGTACATCCCACAAAGTCGGGTGCTTGGCTGACATGTGCCTGATCATGCTGGTGGTGGTCAGGCTGCTAGTTTTGGTACCCCTGCTGATGCTGGCATGGCAGGTGTTGCAAATGGCCTTTTTAGAATCATCTGGAGCCAACTTAAAAAACTGCCAGACTCGGGAAGACCTAACATTTGTACAGGCACCTTGTGTCGTGTTGTTCCGGGGAACAGTTGCCTGACGTCTGCCTGGAGCCACCACCCTGCTTCTTACTGCCTGTTGTGATGCTACGCCTCCCTCCCCCTGTGCACTGCTGTCCTCGCTCTGCATATCCTCCTGCCAGGTTGGGTCAGTTACTGGATCATCCACCACGTCGTCTTCCTCTTCCGCACCCTGCTCCTCCTCCTGACTTTCTGACAATTGTGTCTCATCATCGTCCACCACTTGTTGAGACACGTTGCCAACTTCATGAGAACGTGGCTGCTCAAATATTTGGGCATCTGTACATACAATCTCATCATGGCCCACTTCAACAGGAGCTGGCGAGAGGCCAGAATGTGTGAATGGAAACGTGAACGAACAGCTCTTCCGAGTGTCCAAGTGTGGGATCAGTAATGTCCGTGGACGTGTACTCGGCCTTGTGGTAGGAAGGAGGATCAGGTTCTGAAATGTGCGGTGCAGTATCACGGCTACTGACACTTGGACCGTGTGGAAGACAGAGTGTTTGTGGTGGTGCCAATCTGACTGGAAGCATTATCCGCTATCCAACTAACAGCCTGTTGACACTGGTCTTGGTTCAAGAGCGGTGTACTGCTGCGGTCCCCAAGAATTTGGGACAGGACGTGCGAGCGAGTAGATGTGGCGCTTTGTTGTGGCGAAATTAGAGCTTGCACACGACCTCGGTCTCTGCCTGCACCACCATCACGTCCACTTCCTTGTTCGTTGACAACGCCCTTGCGCATTTTGCAATGCTGTGCTGATGTGTATTCACTAGACTTGTGCGTTATATCCAAGTTTTTGCAAAACGCACACAAGTGCAGCGGAAAGTTGCCACCAACAGGCACACACGTGCGGTTTTTAAATGCAAGCACGGAGGCACTAAGAACCTAACAGGTCTCTATCCAGGGACAACGTGGAGCCTCCCAATTTTTGGCTGCCCTGCCTAAGGGCTATACTACAATAGACCCACTTCCTTACAATGGGCACTTCAGGTTTACAGGCCCTCATGCACGTCTCTATCCAGGGACAACGTGGAGCCTCCCAATTTTTGGCTGCCCTGCCAAAGGGCTATACTACAATAGACCCACTTCCTTACAATGGGCACTTCAGGTTTCCAGGCCCTCATGCACATCTCTATCCAGGGACAACGTGGAGCCTCCCAATTTTTGGCTGCCCTGCCAAAGGGCTATACTACAATAGACCCACTTCCTTACAATGGGCACTTCAGGTTTACAGGCCCTCATGCACGTCTCTATCCAGGGACAACGTGGAGCCTCCCAATTTTTGGCTGCCCTGCCAAAGGGCTATACTACAATAGACCCACTTCCTTACAATGGGCACTTCAGGTTTACAGGCCATCATGCACGTCTCTATCCAGGGACAACGTGGAGCCTCCCAATTTTTGGCTGCCCTGCCAAAGGGCTATACTACAATAGACCCACTTCCTTACAATGGGCACTTCAGGTTTACAGGCCCTCATGCACGTCTCTATCCAGGGACAACGTGGAGCTTCCCAATTTTTGGCTGCCCTGCCAAAGGGCTATACTACTATAGACCCACTTCCTTACAATGGGCACTTCAGGTTTACAGGCCATCATGCACGTCTCTATCCAGGGACAACGTGGAGCCTCCCAATTTTTGGCTGCCCTGCCAAAGGGCTATACTACAATAGACCCACTTCCTTACAATGGGCACTTCAGGTTTACAGGCCATCATGCACGTCTCTATCCAGGGACAACGTGGAGCCTCCCAATTTTTGGCTGCCCTGCCAAAGGGCTATACTACAATAGACCCACTTCCTTACAATGGGCACTTCAGGTTTACAGGCCATCATGCACGTCTGTATGCAGGGGCATTGGTGAACCTCACAATTTTGGACTGCCCTGGCAAAGGAAAATACTACAAAGACTCACTTCCTCAGAATGGGCACATTAGACTCAGAGGCCTTTATGTATGTCTCTTCTTAGGGACATCGGAGTGCCACACAATGTTTTACGTAAAATCTTTCATGTATTAATCTCAAAAAGTAACATACATTAGCTCTATCTCACTATTGGGTATGTGCCCTTAACATTTCCGCCATGAAAATTCATTTTGGTGTCATTTTGGAAGGTTTTCTGGTGAGTCCGTAAAAATGGCGTAAAACGCGGACAAAATTGTTCACAGCTGTGACTTTTGAGTGATAAATGCTTCAAGGGGTCTTCCCCATGCTGTTGCCATGTCATTTGAGCACTCTTCTGAGACTTTTGTGCATTTTTAGGGTTTCTACATGCTGCCGGGAGTCATTTCACAAAAATACTCGGGTCTCCCATAGGATAACATTGGGCTCGGTGCTCGGGCCGAGTACACGAGTATCTTGGGATGCTCGGCCCGAGCCTCGAGCACCCGAGCTTTTTAGTACTCGCTCATCACTAATCATTACTTTTACAGAAGGTAAACATATAAACATATTTTTTAAATTGTAATAACAAAAAATATAAATTTATTTTGGATGATCTATTTGTCCTCCTGTGGTGAAACCATCTCATGAGTTGGCATTGAGATGTATTTGGTGACCCCTCATCTTTGTAAACATTAATAATAATAGTATGTGATATTGTATTCTTTTCTTGACAGAGAAAGTTCATAATGAAATTGAGCGAGTGATCGGATCGGCCCAACCTCAAATGGAGCATCGGAAGGAAATGCCGTATACAGACGCCGTCATCCATGAGATTCAGCGGTTTGGTGATATTGCACCTAATAGTGTCCCACACGCAACTTCTGAAGATGTCACATTCAGAGGGTATTTTATTCCGAAGGTAAGAAACAATAATCAGTTTTATAGAAGATTCCTCTAAGCAGAGTATTATCTATACGGAGGCCTGGAGCAAACCTTTAGTTATGCAGTTGCAAATTGGGAGAATCCAGCCTCTAAAATAGGGGTGGGGAACCTTTTTTCTGCCGGGGGCCGTTTGGAAATTTCTACCAACCTTTGGGGGCTGAAAAAAATGAACAGCTTGAAAATTACCGTAATATATTTGGTCAAACAATTTAACTCAGCCCTACACCCTAAGGCGGGCTTTGCACACTACGACATCGCAGGTGCGATGTCGGTGGGGTCAAATTGAAAATGACGCACTTCCGGCATTGCATGCAACATCATAGTGTGTAAAGGCTCGATGATAAGATTAACGAGCGCAAAAGCGTCGTAATCATATCATCGGTGCAGCGTCGGCGTAATCCATAATTACGCTGACGCGACAGTCCGATGTTGTTCCTCGCTCCTGTGGCAGCACACATCGCTGTGTGTGAAGCCGCAGGAGCGAGGGACATCTCCTACCGGCGTCACTGCGGCTTCTGTAGGATATGCGGAAGGAAGGAGGTGGGCGGGATGTTTACATCCTGCTCATCTCCGCCCCTCCGCTCCTATTGGCTGCCTGCCGTGTGACGTCGCAGTGACGCCGCATGACCCGCCCCCTTAACAAGGAGGCGGGTCGCCGGCCAGAGCGATGGTCACAGGACAGGTGAGTCCATGTGAAGCTGCCGTAGCGATAATGTTCGCTACGGCAGCTATCACAAGGATATCGCTGCTGCGACGGGGGCGGGGACTATCGCGCTCGGCATCGCAGCATAGGCCTGCGATGTTGCAGTGTGCAAAGTACCCCTAACTGTGGTGGATGGAGCTGCTTTTCTTTGATGCGGCTGTGATGTTCAGCGATATTGATCATGTTGCTTCTCAAAACTGCTTTTCCAGGTTTGTCTCAGTCTGGAGCGCAGTCAACATTGGTAAATCATATACATCACATAGGAGACACTGGAGGCACATACAGGTATATCACAGGAGGGGATTGGGACATATACATCACTGGACATGCGGGGCATACATATCACAGAAGATGCTGGGTGCATACGTTACAGGAGATGCTGGAGGCATATATACAACACAGTAGGGTGTGGGTGCATATATACATCACAGGAGGGGCTGGGTGCATATATACATCATAGGAGGGGATGGGTGAATATATTATAGTATCATAGTATCATAGTATCATAGTTTTTAAGGTTGAAGGGAGACTCTAAGTCCATCTAGTTCAACCCGTAGCCTAACATGTTGATCCAGAGGAAGGCAAAAAAAACCCCAATGTGGCAAACAAGTTCCAATGGGGAAAAAAATTCCTTCCTGACTCCACATCCGGCAATCAGACTAGTTCCCTGGATCAATACCCTGTCATAAAATCTAATATACATAACTGGTAATATTAAATTTTTCAAGAAAGGCATCCAGGCTCTGCTTAAATGTTAGTAGTGAATCACTCATTACAACATCATGCGGCAGAGAGTTCCACAGTCTCACTGCTCGTACAGTAAAGAATCCTCGTCTGTGATTATGATTAAACCTTCTTTCCTCAAGACGTAGCGGATGCCCCCGTGTTCCAGTCGCAGGCCTAGGTGTAAAAAGATCTTTGGAAAGGTCTCTGTACTGTCCCCTCATATATTTATACATTGTGATTAGATCCCCCCTAAGCCTTCGTTTTTCCAAACTAAATAACCCCAAGTTTAATAACCTGTCTTGGTATTGCAGCCCACCCATTCCTCTAATAATCTTGGTCGCTCTTCTCTGCACCCTCTCCAGTTCAGCTATGTCCTTCTTATATATCGGTGACCAGAATTGTACACAGTATTCTAAGTGCGGTCGCACTAGTGACTTGTACAGAGGTAGAACTATATTTTTTTCATGAACACTTATACCTCTTTTAATACATCCCATTATATTATTAGCCCTGGCAGCAGTTGCCTGACACTGTCCACTAAAGTGAAGTTTACCATCCACCCATACACCCAAGTCTTTTTCTGTGTCTGTTTTACCCAGTGTTCTACAATTAAGTACATAATCATAAATGTTATTTCCTCTACCCAAGTGCATGACCTTACATTTATCTACATTAAACTTCAATTGCCACTTCTCAGCCCAATCCTCCAATTTACATAAATCTCCCTGTAATATAAAATTATCCTCCTCTGTATTGATTACCCTGCAGAGTTTAGTATCATCTGCAAATATTGAAATTCTACTCCGCATGCCCCCAACAAGGTCATTTATAAATATGTTGAAAAGAAGCGGGCCCAATACTGACCCCTGTGGTACCCCACTATGAACTGAGACCCAGTCCGAGTACGTACCATTAATAACCACCCTTTGTTTCCTATCACTGAGCCAGTTTTTAACCCAGTTACACATATTTTCCACTATCCCCATTATTCTCATTTTATGTACCAGCCTTTTGTGTGGCACCGTATCAAAAGCTTTTGAAAAGTCCATATACACAACATCCACTGCATTTCCCTGGTCCAGGCTTGAACTTACCTCTTCATAGAAGCTGATCAAATTAGTTTGACAGGATCGATCCCTCATAAACCCATGTTGATACTCTGTCATAAGGTTATTTTTCTTGAGATACTCCAGTATAGCATCTCTCAAGAAACCCTCAAGGATTTTACCAACCGTAGAGGTTAAACTTACCGGCCTATAATTTCCCGGCTCAGTTTTTGTCCCCTTTTTGAATATTGGCACCACATTTGCTATGCGCCAGTCCTGCGGTACCGACCCTGTTATTAAGGAATCTGAGAAGATTAAAAATAATGGTCTATCTATCACAGAACTCAATTCCTGTAGTACTCTGGGGTGTATGCCATCCGGGCCCGGAGATTTGTCAACCTTAGTGATTTCGAGGCGGCGGCGTACTTCCTGCTGGGTTAAGCAGGTAATATTCAAGGGTGAATTTATGGTATCCCTGGTCATGTCATCTGCCATGGCATTTTCTTGTATAAAAACCGTAGAAAAAAAGTCATTCAGCAGGTTGGCTTTACCCTCATCTCCTTCCACCATTTCACCAAGACTATTTTTAAGGGGGGCAACACTATCGCTTTTCAGTTTTTTACTGTTTATGTAGTTAAAGAATATTTTAGGATTATTTTTACTTTCTCTCGCAATGAGTCTCTCTGTCTCAAACTTAGCTAACTTAATTTGCTTTTTACATATTTTATTTAATTTTCTATAATTATATAATGCCTCATCACTACCTACCCTCTTTAATTCTTTTAAGGCTTTCTGTTTTTCTTTTATTGCTTCCCTTACAGCTCTATTTAGCCATAGGGGTTTCCTCCTATTTCTAGCATGTTTGTTCCCATAGGGTATATTTTCTGCACAAGCCCTATTCAGGATGCTCATAAAAGTCTCCCATTTGCTTTGTGTACTTTTATTACTTAGTACATCATCCCAGTTTATTGCACTAAGATCATCTCTCAACCGTTTAAAATTTGCTTTCCTGAAGTTTAGTGTCCTTGTAGCCCCTCTACTAGACATCTTACTAAAGAATACATGAAAACTTATTATTTTGTGATCACTATTCCCCAAGTAACCCCCAACTTGTATATTTGATATGCGGTCTGGCCTATTGGTTAGTACAAGGTCTAGTAGTGCTCCCCCTCTTGTGGAGTCCTGTACCATTTGTGAAAGGTAATTATCTTTCATTGTTATCAAAAATCTATTTCCTTTGCTGGAACTGCAAGTTTCTGTTCCCCAATTTATATCAGGATAGTTAAAGTCCCCCATAATAATTACCTCTCCGAGACTCGCTGCTTTATCAATTTGCTTTATGAGGAGATTCTCTACCTCTTCCATAATATTCGGCGTCTTATAACACACCCCTATCAGTATTTTATTATTCATTCTCCCCCCCCTTATCTCCACCCATAGGGACTCTACATTCTCAGTACCCTCACATATGTTGTCACGCAGGATGGGTTTTAAGGATGATTTTACATATAGACACACACCTCCCCCTCGCTTATTTGTATGGTCATTCCTGAATAGGCTATAACCCTGTAAATTAACAGCCCAGTCATAGCTCTCATCCAGCCATGTCTCTGATATCCCCACTATATCATAATTTTCTTCCAACAATATTAATTCTAATTCCTCCACCTTATTTGTGAGGCTTCGGGCATTAGTGTACATGCACGTTACGTATGACTCTGTACCTGTATTCCTGCTTACTGTATTAACTGTCCTAACCCTTCCCCCCGTACCACCCCCAATTTCATTACTTGTGCCCTGGTCACTATCTGCACTACATTCCCCTTCTATAAAGTGAATACCCTCGCCCCCCATTCCTAGTTTAAACACTCCTCCAACCTTCTAGCCATTTTCTGCCCCAGCAGAGCTGCACCTTCCCCATTAAGATGCAGCCCATCCCTAGCATAGAATCTGTAGCCAACTGAAAAGTTGGCCCAATTCTCCAGGAACCCAAAACCCTCTTTCCTACACCAATTCCTGAGCCACCTGTTAACCTCCCTGATCTCTCTTTGCCTCTCTGGTGTGGCTTGTGGCACAGGAAGTATTTCCGAAAATACCACCTTTGAGGTCCATGCTTTAAGCTTACAACCTAATTCCCTGAAATCATCTTTAAGGACCTTCCACCTACCTCTAACTTTGTCATTTGTGCCAATGTGTACAATGACCGCTGGGTCCTCCCCAGCCCCTCCCAGTAATCTGTCAACCCGATCAGCGATGTGCCGAACTCGAGCGCCAGGAAGACAACACACTGTTCGGCGATCCCTGTCTTTGTGACAGATTGCCCTATCTGTCCCCCTAATAATTGAGTCCCCCACTACCAGTACCTGTCTTGCCTGCCCTGCACTCCTATTCCCCCCCTTACTAGAGCAGACACTCCTCTGGCGTTCAGAGGTCATGCCTTGCTGCAGCAATGCTACCCCTGTAATGACAGGGGTGATATATACATCACAGGAGGGGCTGGAGGCATTTATACATCACAGCAGGGGCTGGGGGCTTGGATAGCACTGTGGGGGACACACAGACAGCACTAGGGTGGTAGGAGTCACACAGCACTGGGGCGGCAGGATTCACACAACACTGGGGAGGCATGTGTTACGCCCTGGACTAGCCAGGTTGTCACTGGTAGTCCCATACACCCCTTCCTTAGAAACGTGACAGCAGCCAAACTACAAAACCCTTGTCACCACCCTCTGGGTTTGATGTTCACACCAGGGAGGCGGAGCCAGGTGGTTGGCCCCGCCCACCAAGGAATTCACAGGCCCTGAGGTGGGAAAAACAGAGCAGTTCCCCGTGGGGAGCACAGGAGTAGAGTCTAGTCTTGACAGTGGAGTGGAGTGAAGTTCAAGGGCAGATCTGTGTCCAGGCCTGCCATAGTCTACACAGGTGTCTGGGTTGGAGCCCAGTCACCTCTGGCAAGGAGGCAGACAGTGGTGGCCACCTGCAGGAGCTGGATTACAGCCGTTGGAACCGTAGGGACCGGGGACGGGTGGTGGCCCGCCTGTACCGAACCGGGGAACCAATTGGAAACCGGAGCACCAGGAGGGGTACTCAGACCCAGTACGAGGCTCAGAAACAACCGGGCTGAGTTAAATCAACTGATTGAGGACTGGACTTATGGACCTATCCCACCTAAGACCCGACTGAAGACAACAGCCCAACCATTAGGGTAACGCCACCGCCCAGGCATAGAGACCCGAGGGGCCAGCTTCTGCGGGCAAAGAAGGCTCTCCCGGCACATACCAAGCCGGGGAGCGGACTACCGTTGCTCAGGCATAGGAGTCGACGTTTTCTAAATAAGTAAGATGCAGGAGAAAGGCAGAAAGCACTAACCTGATAAGGGGAAAACTGCAGCCGGCTGCGGACACCATTCACCATCTTGTTTGGTTTACCAGAGACTCCAGCGTGTTTGTAATAGTGAGTACAACAGTGCCTTCGGGCCGCGCACCGCGCCAACACGCCAGCATGCATCCATTCCCCTGCCTCAGCACCTCCCTCAAGCCCCCGGGACCATCACTCCCCCCTACCCACGGAGGGGTCAACACCAAGCTGCGAAACACCGTCCCCGGGAGCCTAGTCAACAGAAGCGGTGGTGTCCATCCATTCACCACAACCTGTGGGTGGCGTCACGAACTTAAAATACCCTACAAACCACCGCGGCTCCGGTCGTGGACCTCCCCACCAAAGTCTCTACGTGTAGCACCAACCCCCCCTTTTCAGAGCGACGTGACCCCTGGGTCCGTGAGGAGCTCGAGCCACCCATCGACGAGCACGGATCCGAGGGAGGCATGAGGCATGTACAGCAGGGAGTCAGGACTCGCACAACACGAGGAGGCATGCACAGCAGGGAGGCATGAGTCACACAGCCTAGGAAGGCGGTACTCACACAGCCCAGGAAGGCAGTACTCACACAGCATGGGAAGGCAGTACGCTCACAGCACGAGAAGGCATGCACAGCAGGGAAGCAGGGCTCACACCACACGGGGAGGCATGCACACCAGGGAGGCATGAGTCACACAGCACAGGGAGACATGCACAGCAGGGAAGCAGGACTCACACAGCCCAGTGAGGCATGCACAGCAGGGAAGCAGGACTCACACAGCCCAGTGAGGCATGCACAGCAGGGAAGCAGGACTCACACAGCCCAGTGAGGCATGCACAGCAGAGAAGCAGGACTCACACAGCCCAATGAGGCATGCACAGCAGAGAAGCAAAACTCACACAGCCCAGTGTGGCATTCACAGCATGGAAGCAGGACTCACACAGCCCGGTGAGGCATTCAGAGCATGGAAGCAGGACTCACACAGCCCAGTGAGGCATGCACAGCAGGGAAGCAGGACTCACACAGCCCAGTGAGGCATGCACAGCAGGGAAGCAGGACTCACACAGCCCAGTGAGGCATGCACAGCAGAGAAGCAGGACTCACACAGCCCAGTGAGGCATGCACAGCAGAGAAACAAAACTCACACAGCCCAGTGTGGCATTCACAGCATGGAAGCAGGACTCACACAGCCCGGTGAGGCATTCAGAGCATGGAAGCAGGACTCGCACAGCCCAGTGAGGCATGCACAGCAGAGAAGCAGGACTCACACAGCCCAGTGAGGCATGCACAGCAGGGAAGCAGGACTCACACAGCCCAGTGAGGCATGCACAGCAGAGAAGCAGAACTCACACAGCCCAGTGAGGCATGCACAGCAGGGAAGCAGGACTCACACAGCCCAGTGAGGCATGCACAGCATGGAAGCAGGACTCACACAGCCCAGTGAGGCATGCACAGCAGAGAAGCAGAACTCACACAGCCCAGTGTGGCATTCAAAGCATGGAAGCAGGACTCACACAGCCCAGTGAGGCATGCACAGCATGGAAGCAGGACTCACACAGCCCAGTGAGGCATGCACAGCAGAGAAGCAGGACTCACACAGCCCAGTGAGGCATACACAGCAGGGAGGCAGGAGTAAGATAGTACGTACAGCAGAGATTCCGGTAAAGCTGCTGTTGCTCCTCTTCTTCTGTGGGATCACAGCACATCTCACAAATACCCCACCCACAAGGTACTTCGGAAGAACGCTGCTACAGGCCAGTGTGCTGAGATCCTAATGCTATGCGCACCACACTTTGTGATTTAAAGGGCCGGTAGCCGACAAGACCGCAGCTGCCGCCAGAGTAGTGCGGTCACCGGCAATGTGCCTAGGGGCCACATAAAAAGTTGTCGTGGGCCATATACGGCACGCGGGCTGGAGGTTCCCCACCCCTGCTCTAAAACACAAATATAAAGGTTAAAACTTCACATTTATTGAAAATGTTTTAAACCAGGCTGTATATAAAGACATGCTAATATACTAATGACTCATTAGTATATGGGTCATTCCCATGTATATTTGCATGTTTTATATACATTCTGGTTTAAAACTTTTTATAATTATGAAATTTTAACTTTTATTATAGAACTGTGGGTGGTGGATTTCCTCAATTGTCTTCTGCTTAAGTTCACCCAGGAACCGGCGTAGAGTCATCCATTTATGTCACACATTATGGGATTGCTCCTATACTGGTGAACTGATATTATATTAACTTATTCTATAATCTATAATGTTTCTTTTTCCCATAGGACACTGTTATTTTGCCATTGCTCCACTCTATACTCCGAGATAAAGCTTACTTTGAGAAGCCGGATGAGTTTTATCCAGAACACTTTTTAGACTCTAATGGAAATTTCAAGAAGAGTGAGGGCTTTGTCCCCTTCTCAATAGGTAATTTTCATAATGAATGTCACTTTCTTAAGCTTCATTATTTTATGAATAGGATACACATCCAATATAATCCATTTGGCTGCTCACTTGTCCATGAATTTCTTACGTCAATATGGGAGGAAAAAAATCATGAAGACGTCCATTTTTCATCCGCGTCATGGACCAAATCTATTCATACAAGTCTAATTTTTTATCATTGGTGATGTTTTAATAAGCCCCCAAAAAATAAAGGACAACAACTAATGAAAATCTGATCCAGTACTGATGAAATCGATCAACTTTTTTTCATCTTCAAATCATGAGAGTCGAGATGACCAGGTCTCATTCGACTTGAGCACAACTGGTGGGACACTTCACATTAGCAGTTTGGTTTTGACATTGCATCAACTTGTAGCTTTGGCTTCCAATGCACTTTTTTTTTAGTTTTTGCTTTGCCCATGATTAGTGATGGGCGAACTGTAAAGTTCAGAGTTTGTACCGAACACATAGTGTTCGTGTACACGATCCCGAACACATAGTGTTTGTGCACATGATTTCGAACACAAGCTTTCTGGGAACATGAGCTTTCGTGTTACAGTTCAGGTCCGGTTCGGATCCAGGGGCTGTAAAAAAAAAAAGTACATTATAAAAAATCATTATGATCATACTTACAGGTCCCACGACGCGTCCTGCAGACTGTCTCCCAGCCAGTTCTACATCCGCGTCCGATTGCTGTAATCCCAGGTAACCACCACTGACTTACAGAACCTTCCATGATGTCATAGCCATGTGACCAGTCTGGTGTGAATGTTGTACAGACATTGCGCTAGACTGGTCACATGGCTATGACGTCATGGAAGGTCCTGTTAACTTCCGGGAGTATTCACTGCACTGCTCGTCACTCGGCAGTCTTTGGCTGTTTTCGGCCGTGTTCATGCTGACCTCAGTGTTCACCCGAGTCCATGGCTCATGGACTCAAATAAACTTTGACTGTCACTGTGGGAGCCTCGCATCGCATCACCTGGTACGGCCACACACTCTCCTGACAGGTGCAGTCAACTGCACATATTTCCATGGAGACTGTCATTTCTTGCCGAGTCATATGCAAGTGGAACTCCGGCCTCAATGTCAGCCTGCTTCTCACTGTATAGAAGCTGTCTTTACAGAGTTATGAAGGAGACCTGACAATGCTATCTCTGCTTCTTACTTTGTAAAGACACTGTCTGTATAAAGTGATGAAGCAGAGCTAACAATGCTCTACCTGTAGACTACGTCAGACTAAGGATTTTGTTATAATAAAGATAGAGTCTCTACATTTTCTAATAAAAAATTATTTTTTATGTTGTGTTTTTTTTTTTACTATTAACCAGAAATTCATGGTGGCCATGTATAGTTTTGCGTGACACCATGAATTTAGGGCTTAGTATCAGCTGAGACTATAAAGCTGGTATTAACCCTTTTATTACCCAGGGTGCCACCACCATCAGAGCTGCTGGACGAGCCAGGTATAGCACCTGGAAATGACACTAAGAAACAATGCGCCATTTCCAGGGGTGGCTGCGGGACCAGAACGCTTAGGCCTTACCAAGCTGAGAACCCCAGCCCCCAGCTGCTTGGTTTTGCCTGACTGGCGATCAAAATAAGGCGGGAGCCCATGCATTTTTTTTTTAAATTATTTTTTTAAATGATTAAAAACAATTAATGTGCTTCCTGTATTTTGATTGCCAGCCAAGGTAAAGCCAGGCAGATGGGGGTGGCAGCACGTAGACGTCCACTTAATTTGCACTGAGAATCAAAAATACTGTGGAGCGCTATGTCATTTTTTTAAATTATTTATTTATTTTTACACTACTATATGTGTATAGATGCTAGAATGTATGGGCTGGTTTCAGGTTACTCCAGCATCCGATTATAGATGCCCACTCTGTGACAGCATCTGTGATTGTCTTTTATTTTAACAGTGAAATAAAACAACAACACAGAGAAAAAAATATTTTATTAAAAATAAAAAAGAAGACATTTAGGACTCCATTTTTATTACCCAAAATAAACCCCTCCAATGTAGATCAAAAGCGGGTGAGCATCTTCAGCTCTGCTACATTGTGGAGGAGATAAACACATGTCTGCTTACACAGACTCAGCTGAGAGCAGTTAGACACTTCACCTGAGTGCATAGCTGAAGCCGGTCAGCTGTGCCCCCGTATAATGTCCAGTGACACGACAGGACCTTTAATGAGGTCATAGCCATGTGACGAGTCTGGTGTGAATGTTGTTATTACCTCGTTACATTACAGGACCTTCCATGATATCATAGCCATGTGACCAGTCTGTAGCCAACGAGGTAATACAACATTCACACCTGACTGGTCACATGGCTATGACATTATGGAAGGTCCTTTACTCAGTGGTGGTTTCCCGGGTCCACAGCAATGATCAGACCCGAAAGCAGAAGCGGCCGGGAGACAGAGTCTGCAGGACGCGTCGTGGGACATGTAAATATAATGACAATGTTTATTATTAACTATATTCTTTATTTTACAGCCCCCCCACTGCCCCATCCCATATTTGTAAAGTCCAAGTTCGGTGTTCTGACGCAAGTTCGCATTCTCAAAACTCGAACTTTACAAAACATTCAGGCAAGGCTCCTGATCTGGAACATCGGGGAGTTTCACCCATCACTACCCATGGTGTATTTTATTACCATGTTTCTGAAACTATAATAGAGCTGAAAAATATCTGACCAGTGTGGAAAGATTAAAAAAAAAATCACACACTTTATTAATATAGTGTAGCATTAGTGAACAGGTGAATTGGTCTGTGGGTGTCACAAAGTGACTGCAGGATAGTGAGGAACAGGGGGTGTCTATGCTGTCACTCACAGAGACCCTGAGTTATCCCTAACTTCTAAGTCACCCCTAATGGTAGAGATGACTGAGTCCCCTGCCTTACTATTCTCCTGACAAGATCTAATCTGTTATCCCCAGCCCCCAAAGGGAAGGAAAGGGCAAGAGTGTGATGGCAACACAGATTTAGACAGCCAGGGAAAAATAAGAATCAGACACACTGCAAACTCACAGAAACAAACAGTAAAGGCCACTTTACACACAGAGATAAATCTGCGGCAGATCTGTGGTTGCAGTGAAATTGTGGACAATCAGTGCCAGGTTTGTGGCTGTGTATAAGTGGAACAATATGTCCATGATTTCACTGCAACCACAGATCTGCCAAAGATTTATCTCTGTGTGTAAAGTGGCCTTTAGAAACTGGTGGAAAGCAGGAGCAGGAAGGTAGCAACAAAACGACAGCAAGAGTTAACACAAAAATCACTCAAAGCAATAATGCTTTTCCCTACACACATATGATCCAACAGGGAAGTTACTAATTTTATTATTGTCTTTTTGACTGATGACCAGCAATTTTCTGTTTTCATGCTTTCACTTTTGTATTCTTTTCTTGAAAGAGTTATAACCTTTTTTAACTTATTCATTTTTATTTATATAGTCATTTCAGGGCTTGTTTCTTGTGAGACATGGAATTCGAACGACACCATTCATTTTACCTTTTAATGTAATAGAAAACAAGTAAAACAACCCAAATTCCTTGAAATTGCGCAACCCCCCCTTCCCCAATTTAGTACCACAATTTTTTGGTGAGGGATTTGCTTCATTGTTCTATAAAAAAATCACCTAGCAATATAATTCTGCAAGTCAGTACAATTATGACAATATCGAATTTGTTCAAAGATTTTTCCAAATATTTATCGAGTCTTAGGCGGGCTTTGCACGCTGTGACATCGGTTACAATGTGTTACCAATGCTGCAGCGATAGTCCCGCCCCCGTCGCACGTGCAATATCTAGTGAAAGCTGCCGTAGCGAATATTATCGCTACGGCAGCTTCACACGCACATACCTGCCGTGCGACGTCCCTCTGGCCGGCGACCCGCCTCCTTCCTAAGGGGGCGGGTCGTGCGGCGTCACAGCGACATCACACGGCAGGCGGCCAATTGAAGTGGAGGGGCGGAGATGAGCGGGACGTAAACATCCCGCCCACCTCCGTCCTTCTCATTGCAGCCGGCGGCAGGTAAGGTGAAGTTCCTTGCTCCTGCGGCTTCACATACAGCGATGTGTGCTGCCTCAGGAACGAGGAACAACATCGTACCTGTCGCTGCACCGGCATTATGGAAATGTCGGAGGCTGCAGCGATGATACGATAACGACGCTTTTGCGCTCGTTCATCGTATCAAAAAGGTTTTACACGTTGCGATATCGACTGCGACGCCGGATGTGCGTCACTTTCGATTTGACCCCATCGACATCGCACGTGCAATGTCGCAACGTGCAAAGCCGCCCTTAATTCCATCCAGTTTGGATCTCAAATAATCAGTAATCTTCTATAACTGTTTTCTGTTCTTCGCAGGTAGACGAAGCTGTGCTGGAGAAACTTTGTCGATAATGGAGCTATTCTTGTTCTTTACAACATTATTACAAAATTTCACTTTCAAGCCAACACCTGGAGCCAAACTGGACCTCACTCCTGCCCTTGGGTCTACAAACTCTCCCAAACCTTTTGAGATCTGTGCAATATCTCGCAGATAGACTAGGCTTTCAATCACTACTGACATAGAAATGATTTTCATCTTAATTGTTGAACTAGGTTCTCCACAAAATCCGTTCTACCGATAAAATCTATTGATGGTTTAACCTTAAGAAAGGTCAACAAAATCAGAACAATGGTGGTCCTACAGCCAACACCCCGATAATTGGCAATATAAAGCCCCTGCTGTGGCAAAATGTACACAGGGCGCAGAGCTAGAACAGCACAGCTCCATTCACCATGTAGTGGCCGTTTTCAGGTTCTACAACTCAGCTCTTTACAGTGATGTGATTGAGCTGAAGTTCTCGAAAATGAACACTACACAGTGTATTGATCTGTACTGCTTCAGCCCCATACACTGTGTATTTGGTAACTGCAAATAGATTGGGGTTCTGGTGTAGGTCACCAGTATCAAAGTGCTTGACCTTCACACTTGAGAGAAGCAACTGGTATGTTCTATATACAGTGTGTACACATTTTTCACTCTGTTTTATTGCAACCATTTGGTAAATTCTAAAAAGTTATTTTTTTTCTCATTAATGTGCACTCTGCACCCCATCCCCCATCTTGACAGAAAAAAAAATTGAAATGTATAATTGTTTGCAAATTTATTAATCAAGAAAAACTGAAATATCACATGGTCATAGGTATTCAGACCCTTTGTTCAGACACTCATATTAATGACTTTAAGCTGTCCATTTCCTTGTGATCCTGCTTGAGATGGTTCTACTCCTTCATTGGAGTCCAGCTGTGTGTAATTAAACTGATAGAACTTGATTTGGAAAGACGCACATCTGTCTATATAAGACCTCACAGCTCACAGTGCATGTCAGACCAAATGAGAATCATGAGGTCAAAGGAACTGCGCAAGGAGCTCAGAGACAGAATTGTGGCAAAGATCTGGCCAAGGTTACAAAAGAATTTCTGCATTACTCAAGGTTCCAAAGAGCACAGTGGCCTCCATAATCCTTAAATGGAAGAGGTTTGGGACCACCAGAACTATTCCAAGACATGGCCAACCAGCCCAACTGAGCAATTGTTGGAGAAGAGCCTTTGTGAGAG
Organism: Anomaloglossus baeobatrachus; assembly: GCF_048569485.1. Taxonomy (NCBI): domain Eukaryota; kingdom Metazoa; phylum Chordata; class Amphibia; order Anura; family Aromobatidae; genus Anomaloglossus; species Anomaloglossus baeobatrachus. The sequence continues at coordinate 663,968,415 of NC_134355.1, read as the reverse complement.
AGGTAAAAAAGAATCCCAAGATCCCTGTGGCTGAGCTCCAGAGATGCAGTAGGGAGATGGGAGAAAGTTCCACAAAGACAACTGTCACTGAAGCCCTCCACCAGTTGGGCCTTTATGGCAGAATGGCCCGACGGAAGCCTCTCCTCAGTGCAAGACATATAAAAGCCCGCATAGAGTTTGCAAAAAACATATGAAAGACTCCCAGACTGAGAAATAAGATTCTCTGGTCTGATGAGACAAAGATAGAATAATCACCAAAAAGTTCCAAGTGGTTTGTGTGGAGAAAACCAAGCACTGCTCATCACCTGCCCAATACAATCCCCACAGTGAGACATGGTGGTGGCAGCATCATGCTATGGGGTGTTTTTCAGCTGCAGGGACAGGACGACTGGTTGTAATTGAATGAAAGATGAATGAGTCCAAGTACAGAGATATCCTGGAACAAAACCTCTTCCACAGTGCTCTGGACCTCAGACTTGGCTGAAGGTTCCCCTTCCAACAAGACAATGACCCTAAGTTCACAGCTAAAATAACAAAGGAGTGGCTTCAGAACAACTCTATGACCATTCTTGACTGGCCCAGCCAGAGCACTGTCCTAAACCTAATTAAGCATCTCTGGAGAGACCTGAAAATGGCGTCCACCAACGTTCACCACCCAACCTGACGGAACTGGAGAGGCTCTGCAAGGAAGAAAGGAAAAACATTCCCAAATCCAGGTGTTAAAAAAGTCTTGCATCATTCCCAAGAAGACTCATGGCTCTACTAGCTCAAAAGGGTGCTTGTACTCAATACTGAGCAAAGGGTCTGAATACTTATGACCATGTGATATTTCAATTTTTCTTGTTTAATAAATTTGCAAAATTTCTACATCTCTGTTTTTTCCTGTGAAGATGGGGGATGGGGTGCAGAGTCTACATTAATGAGAAACAAAATAATGAACTTTTTTGAATTTACCAAATGGCTGCAATGAATCAAAGAGTGAAAAATTTAAAGGGGTCTGAATACTTTCCATACCTACTGTAATTATTAATGGTAAAGGTTTCTGGTACTGAGTTCTAATTTCTATACAAAGGTAAAAGTCAATGCTTACATCATTGGTTAAAATTTAGATCCTCCTTTGATTCCTGTTGTGGATCTGCACTTTACAGTTCAGAGAGTTAGTCACATTGAATCCATGAGCTGCAAATTTAGAACAGAATACAATACAGGCAGGAAAGAAATGCATTGTGTTATTGCACTCTATAGAAAGATATAATTTATGAATAAATAATATAAATATAATATTTGTAAATATTTGTAAACAAATGTGAACAATTAAAATTGAATTAAAAACTTGCACATCCTTTTATAACTCTAAATTCTAACCTCATAGCTTATACTGGAGAAGGAATGAAACAATCTGTTTTCGGTGAATCCAGCGTTACACACCTTAGTACAGACTCATTCATGAGCTCCCCAAGGCTCCTCTGCTGAGTCTGCATGACCTGCAGTGGTGCAGATGTGAAGCCCCACCAGTGATGTGTCGGTGCATTACCTTCAGGGACTCCACTCAGCTGGATCTCCGTCACTGGTAGGAAATCTTCTGTTAGGATTGTCGTGACGCCACTCTCAGTATTGCGGTCAGTGGGGACCGCCACTGCAGGTTAGGGGTGCCTGGGGCTGATGATATGTGCAGTCAGATGTAGTAGCCTCCTGAGAGTGAGGCATGCCCCAGGGTCCAGTGTAGATGCGTAGTACTACAAGTCGCAGAATGACTCACACAGGCAGAACTGTCTTTCAAGGGCTTTACTCACATTTGATGGCAGGGTGAGTAGCCCGGGCGTAGCTGAGATGAACCAGGTGGGAACCAGGTATCCTTCAGGCTGACTTTATGAGGGTGACTACCAACTCGCCTTCCTTAGCCCTTGGTGGTTTGGGGTGACCCCGACTTTGAGTCCCTATGGGGGTCACCCAGGGAAGATGCTGCAGCCTCTCTCCCCTTCGTTCGCCGTGTGCTTGTCGCCTGGGCCAGATCACTCCAGCTTCTTGCCTCCTGTGAGCTATGGGCCCTAACTGTGGCTACGTGGCTGCGGCTTTTGTGGTGTTGTGGTGTGGGCTTTGAGAGCCCCACACCGGCAGGTTTAGCAAAAGAAAGCTGGATCTATCTCCGCTTCGGGATCTGCCGCCCGGTTGGGCCTGGTGCTCTCTAGCAGTCTCCTTACTTCCCACTCCGTTGCTCTCTCTCTAGCTGAAGATGGATTTCGGGTAGCACTCCTAGTTGACCGTTCTCCCCCGTCAGTAGCCACTGCGCGGGCGCTGTTAGACAGCAACAGCCCCACAGGTCTGCTCCTCACTGAGCCCTATGGAGTTCTGCTCTAACTGACTCACTGCCCCTCCTCTCCTGTTCTTGCCTACGCCACCTAGCAACCAGATTCTCTTACCACACCCCTTGAGAGGAGATGGAGGCTTTTGGCCCCCTCCACTATTCCAGTGAAGGTCAAGGCTTTTCCCCCTCCTGGGATCCCCAGGGGTCCTCTCATGGGTACATGTGTGAGAGCTGATTACTATGCGCCTGTGTACCACACCCCTGTCAGCCTTCTGGATTACCTGTATTGTACTGTTCCCAGCATGGGTGCAGTACTCAGTGGTGCCTGAGCAGGTCAGGGGCGCCACAGGCGGTGGACTCTCCGGCGCGGCTGCAGGGGTTGCCTGAGTCTCCTTGGGGGTATGCGGAGGGAGCAGATACCGATCCACCATCTCTTGTGGGAACTGGGCCTCTAGGTCAGCCTTCAGCTTCCAGTATTCGGGGTCCTCTCCTATCAGGGTCTTCCTAGCAGGGACCTCTTTGGACTGGGGAGCGGTGTCTGCTCTGGCCTTGCAGGCCGGGGTAAATGATGAGGTAATCTCTTCTTGGCGGGCCGCGCCTGGCATGGCGGCGGCCTGGTCTTGGCGGGCCGCGCCCTGTTTGGCGGCGGCCTGGTCTTGGCGGGCCGCGCCCGGCATGGCGGCGGCCTGGTCTTGGCGGGCCGCGCCCGGCATGGCGGCGGCCTGGTCTTGGCGGGCCGCGCCCGGCATGGCGGCGGCCTGGATCGGCGTCGCAGCTGTGATGGAATCTGTGCAGGCTGGGCTGGGCGTCGCTGCAGGGACCGGGTCTTGGTGGGCCGAGCAGGGCATCGCTGCGGCGGCCGGGGCTTGGCGGGCCGCGCCTGGCGTGGCTGCGGCCTGGTTCAGCACCTCACTTGCGGCGCGGACGAGCGTTGCTGCGGCGGTGGGGTCTCGGCGGGCCGGGCCTAGCAGGGCGGCGGCCTGGGTCAGCGTTACGCCTGCGGCGCGGATGAGGGTCGCGGTGGCAGCCGGTTCTTTGCGGGCCGGACTGGGCGTTGCTGCAGGGACCGGGTCTTGGTGGGCCGAGCAGGGCATCGCTGCGGCCGCTGGGGCTTGGAAGGCCGCACCTGGTGTGGCTGCGGCCTGCTTCAGCGTCGCCGCACCGGACGCCTCTTCGGGGACCGCGGGCGTGGCAGCAGGGGTCGGGGCACTTGCGCTGGCCGGGGCATCACTCGACTCACCCACCGGTGGCAGCATCGGGGTCTGCGTCATCGCCGTCCTGTCTGGCACTCGGCGCGCGGCTCTCCTTTCATAGGCCCGAACCGCCGCGGTCATCTCCAGCATTTCCATTCGTTCTTCCCGGATCTGCTCCACAACCCGGGTCTCCAGTCGGTCGCAGAACTGGGCCAGCTCCCGATACCACCAGGCAGCGGAGCCCGGTTCTGGATTTCTGCGGTCAGACGCCATTTCTTCTGCGCCCTCTTCTGCGCGACTCTCCAGCTGTGGACTCGCCGTTGCCTCTGATAGCAAGCTGTTCAGTTTCTGCTCTGCCTCTTTCAGCAGCTCCTCTCCCAGCAGCAGGCTTGTGGCTCCCTTTCTGTCCCGACGTCTCTGGACGCTTCCGCTCTCTTCACAAGCGAGGTCCGAACTCTGCAGGGGATCTCTGGGTAGCCACACCTCTTCGTGGGCGGTAACTTCTCCCAGCGCGGGCTGCTGTTGTTTTTCAGCGCGCTTTTCATGGTGGCAATATGGCGGCGCTTCCAATTTTTCAAGCGGACCGCCCAGGCACATGGTCACCTGTCTGAAGAGGTCTAGTCCTTATCCTGTTCGTGACGCCAGATGTGAAGCCCCACCAGTGATGTGTCGGTGCATTACCTTCAGGGACTCCACTCAGCTGGATCTCCGTCACTGGTAGGAAATCTTCTGTTAGGATTGTCGTGACGCCACTCTCAGTATTGCGGTCAGTGGGGACCGCCACTGCAGGTTAGGGGTGCCTGGGGCTGATGATATGTGCAGTCAGATGTAGTAGCCTCCTGAGAGTGAGGCATGCCCCAGGGTCCAGTGTAGATGCGTAGTACTACAAGTCGCAGAATGACTCACACAGGCAGAACTGTCTTTCAAGGGCTTTACTCACATTTGATGGCAGGGTGAGTAGCCCGGGCGTAGCTGAGATGAACCAGGTGGGAACCAGGTATCCTTCAGGCTGACTTTATGAGGGTGACTACCAACTCGCCTTCCTTAGCCCTTGGTGGTTTGGGGTGACCCCGACTTTGAGTCCCTATGGGGGTCACCCAGGGAAGATGCTGCAGCCTCTCTCCCCTTCGTTCGCCGTGTGCTTGTCGCCTGGGCCAGATCACTCCAGCTTCTTGCCTCCTGTGAGCTATGGGCCCTAACTGTGGCTACGTGGCTGCGGCTTTTGTGGTGTTGTGGTGTGGGCTTTGAGAGCCCCACACCGACAGGTTTAGCAAAAGAAAGCTGGATCTATCTCCGCTTCGGGATCTGCCGCCCGGTTGGGCCTGGTGCTCTCTAGCAGTCTCCTTACTTCCCACTCCGTTGCTCTCTCTCTAGCTGAAGATGGATTTCGGGTAGCACTCCTAGTTGACCGTTCTCCCCCGTCAGTAGCCACTGCGCGGGCGCTGTTAGACAGCAACAGCCCCACAGGTCTGCTCCTCACTGAGCCCTATGGAGTTCTGCTCTAACTGACTCACTGCCCCTCCTCTCCTGTTCTTGCCTACGCCACCTAGCAACCAGATTCTCTTACCACACCCCTTGAGAGGAGATGGAGGCTTTTGGCCCCCTCCACTATTCCAGTGAAGGTCAAGGCTTTTCCCCCTCCTGGGATCCCCAGGGGTCCTCTCATGGGTACATGTGTGAGAGCTGATTACTATGCGCCTGTGTACCACACCCCTGTCAGCCTTCTGGATTACCTGTATTGTACTGTTCCCAGCATGGGTGCAGTACTCAGTGGTGCCTGACCAGGTCAGGGGCGCCACACAGAAGTTATCAGGGGCGTACACAGAAATCATGGGGCACCATAGAAGGAGTTCTAATTGTACCCTTCACCTATGAAAAAAAAAATATTTGGCAGGGTCGCAGAAGAGAGTATCTCACAACATTGCAGACCTTATAATGTAATTTTCCCCTTACAGAAGCCCCTGAATACCCCTTTCAATGCACCCAAGATGTATAAAACCAACAAAAAAGCCCACAAACATTCATAGACACAGTATGATGACCCTACTGCACCCTCCCTCAACTAGTGATAAGCGAAACCATGGATCTTCGAGTTCGCTGAACCAGCAAGAACTAAAAAAAATTGTGTTCGACAGCCAAACTTGACCCCTAACCTGATCCGAGATAATGAACCCCTATATAAGTCTAAGGGTTCCGAACTTAGGTGTTATAAAATTATGTTAGAAAGGGTTAGGGGGATGCAAAAGAAAGAATAGAAGGAATAAAGCAATACAGTTAAATTTACCTAGCTTCCTTACGGCTGCAACACTGCTGCCAGGTCAAATCATTAGCTCTCATACATAGTCACTTCCCACAACCACTGTCAGTCATGACGTCTGTCACTGGTTTCAGCCAGACCACACCCCCACCCTCTGTGACAGCGTCTGTGACTGGTTGGAATCACACACGCTGCCTGTGTTCCTCTGGTAGTGTAAAAATAAATAAATGATGTAGGGATCCCCTTGTATTGATACCCAGCACAGTTAAAGCATTAAACTAAATGCTGCAGCCCCCAGACATGTGCGTTATCTTGGCAGTGTAGCAAAATACGGCGGACCCCATGTGGCTTTTTAAAATTATTTAAATAAATAATTTAAAAAATGACATGCAGTCCCCCCCATATGGATACTCAGCCAAGATAAAGCTGACAGCTAGGATCTGGTTTTCTCAGCTTGGGGAGGTCCAAAGTTATTGACCCCAGCTTAAAAATAACAGCCTGCAGCCACCCAGAATTGTTACATCTAAGAAATGCATCAATTCTGGCACTTTACCCAGCTCAACCTGATTGCCCTGGTGCAGTGGCAATCGGGATAATGTAAGGAGTTAATGACAGCTATCATTTGTCAAAAATTACAGCTGCCACTTAACCCTGTATTAGTAATAGATAGGAATTTATAACCTCCCCCTCACTAATTCTGCAATTAAAAATAAACACAAAGCAGACCAAAATTTTCTTTATTTTTTTTTAAATACACTCTCTCCAATTTATTAACCCTCCAAACATCCAGGTTTGACATAATCTACACCACGACATCCCACAATGATCCTAGCTCTGCTACATACTGAAGTCACAGCACATAGGCACATTAAAGAACATGACTACCCTCTACTTCAGGCAGACACTGACTTTCCTGCACCTTCTTGTATGCTCCTCCTGTGCTCCGGTTTCCAGCTGGCTCCCCAGTTCAGTATCGGTGGGCCACCGCCCAACCCCGGCTACCTACGGTTCCACCAAGACTGTCTTCCCAGCTCCCACAGATGGCCACTACCGTCTGCCTGACTGCTACACGAGGGCCCTAGGCTCCATCCTAGGCCCCCGTCTGCTTCTGCCACTCTGCACACCTCCTCTCCCTTCCTCTGCCTGGACTTGTCTGCTCTAGTTTCCTGCCTCAGACCAGCTAGACTCCTTTGTGGGCGTGCCCATCTGCCTGACTCCGCCCACCTGGTGTGTCTGTCTGAACCCGAGGGAAGAAATCAGGTCTCACTGGGGATGACTGCTGTGAACTGCTGGGGGTGGGGGTGTGGAGGTGTTGTTACCTGTGGCCCCTGGCTAGTCCAGGGCGCCACATTCCCCCTTGGTTAAAGGCAGACCGTCCGCGGGCTGCCCGTCCATCACCGGTTTTATTTTCACAAACTGGAAAAGAAAATAAACAAGCATGTTCAGAAATCTTCCCTTACGGGAGGCATATCACTTCAACCGTTGCAACAACAATAAAACACTTTTAATAATAACAACGGAACGTGTCCTTCAGTCACCCACCCAAACAACCTGGCCCTGATGCTGCCCCTAAGAAGTGGGCAGCACCCCTTGACCCCAGTCCAGGAACGGGCCCAGATTTGTTAATGAGACGGGTACTTCGCTGCCGTGCGGACTGCCGGAGCCGTCGTCATCTCCGTTGCGGCTGGGCGGACTGCCGGGGCCGACGTCATCAGCGGTGCGGCCGGGATGAAAGCCGGGGCCGGTGGCAGGGTGGTGACAAAGGTAAGGCCTGGGGACCCCAGGTCTGGGCCCTCCCTCACAGACGCTGCGAGCTCCGCTACCGGTGACAGGGGTAACGGGTCAGTCGGGACATTGGCCGCGGGCACGGGCACTGAGGTTTCAGCGGTGCCAGACGGACGGGACATCTCGTGCAGCGGTGCTCCAGGAACCAAATACTTGCAGAGTCTTGGCGTCCCTGCTTTTATAGCCGCGGTTCACATATGGCCAGACGCCATCCGTTCCCCCTTGGTCTTCTCTCAGCACCTCCTCTTCAGGGGTGGGGCTTCGGCTTTCGCGCCTCCACTGCTCGGGAAGACGCTCGAGCGAGGAACTTTTCGCGCCCAAAATGGCGGCTTCTAAAATTTTTCGGCAGGACACAAGGCGCACTTCTACCAGGCGGTAGAACGGTAAGATCCTGTTCATGATGCCAAGTTGTCGCGGGCGGCGGGGCGCTGCGCTCACCATGCTCGGGTCCGGCGCTGCTGCTGCTGCTCGGTGGCTCGAGCGGTGGGCCAGATCCAGGGACTCGAGCAGCGCTCCTCGCCCGTGAGTGAAAGGGGTAGTCTGTTGGGGTTTGGGATGTCGGTTTGTGACGCCACCCGTGGTGTGTGGTGAGGTTGGGGCACCACCACTGCTCTGTACGGGGATTCCGGGAGCGATGACAGGGAGCAGCTACGATGTTTCTCTCCCCTCCGTGGGTAGGGGGATCTTGGTAGTCCCGGGGCCCGAAGTTGTTGACTGTGAGGTGGATTGCGGGGCTTGGCCGGGTGCAGGATCGCGGGGCAGCGCAGTGCCAGACGGCACTGTGGAACTCGCTCAGCCAGTAACACACCTGGAGTCTCTGGTAAAACAAACGGCTGGATGGACGGGTCCCACAGGCGGCTGCGGTGTTTTTCCCCTGACCCCAGGTTGGTAGTGTAAGTCCTTTCCTGCACCTTCTTGTATGCTCCTCCTGTGCTCCGGTTTCCAGCTGGCTCCCCAGTTCAGTACCGGTGGGCCACCGCCCAACCCCGGCTACCTACGGTTCCTCCAAGACTGTCTTCCCGGCTCCCGCAGACGGCCACTACCGTCTGCCTGACTGCTACACGAGGGCCCTAGGCTCCAACCTAGGACCCCGTCTGCTTCTGCCACTCTGCACACCTCCTCTCCCTTCCTCTGCCTGGACTTGTCTGCTCTAGTTTCCTGCCTCAGACCAGCTAGACTCCTCGGTGGGCGTGCCCATCTGCCTGACTCCGCCCACCTGGTGTGTCTGTCTGAACCCGAGGGAAGAAATCAGGTCTCACTGGGGATGACTGCTGTGAACTGCTGGGGGTGGGAGTGTGTGTGTGTTGTTACCTGTGGCCCCTGGCTAGTCCAGGGCGCCACAAATATGTATGAGTTTTAAACAGAGGAAGCAGAAGCAATGTGACAGCCACACTCGCATATAAGGCTGTGTGCCCACGGGGACATTGTCCTGCGGATATAACCGCAAGATATTCCGCAGGTGCTCCCAAAAATCCGCAACAGAACTTTCTCTGTTTCAATGCTGTGGATATACAGCGGAATATTGTGCGGATATGCTGTGGTCATTCTGCATTGAGGATACAGTACCATGGCTTCGGCACTGCATCCTCAATGCAGAACAAGTGCTGCAGTGATCGGGGTGCTTATACTTACCTCCATCATGCAGCACCTCGCTTGCCGGCGGCCGGGTCACTGTCAGGCAGCGTCTGGTTCACTGTGCTGGAGGTGGGCGGGCCTGAACTAGCTCCGGCTGTCACATGACCGGAGCTCGTGCAGGCCCCGCCCACCTCTTCCTTCCTGTACCTGGCTGGATCCACCGCGCTGCTGCCGCTGCCGCTACACCGGACGGAGAAAGTGACTCGGGTCTCTATCAAGGCAGGTAAGTATATGGGACCCTGCGGAGAAATCCGCAACAATAATTGACATGCTGCAGATTTTTCTGAACGAAAATCCGCACGATTTCCGCTGCGGAAAAATCCGCAGCGTGGGCACAGCATTTCCCAAATGCCATAGAAATGGCTGGGGAGTAGCTGTGCTGCAGATTTCTGGAAAATCTGCGGCTTTTCCGCGAGATATCCGTGGCAAAATCCGCGCATTTTCCGCAGCGTGGGCACATAGCCTAATGATAAGTAATCCCAATCCCCTCCTCAAACTCTTCCTCCCGCTTATCATACAGCACCAATATCCTAGCCAAAGTCATAGTAAGGTAGAAGAAAAGCATTAGTGGAAATGCAAACACTTACCTAACTAAGGCCAAATTTTGCCGATTTTCAGAAAACTGTTCAGGAATCCGAATGTACAATATGAATTTCAGTTTTGCTAACTTTTTCAAATAAGTTCGCTCATCTCTACCCTCAACTACCCAGACAAATTATGGTGACCTCAACAAAGTTTGATCTTCAACTATGACCCCTACACAAACCTCAATGTAATATAATGGGCTATGTGACTAGTAGGAGCTGTACTGGTGATCTAAAAACATCCAGCAACTGTTGAGTTAAGGCTGCTACAGGAGACAGGACGTGTTCAGCCGTAACCCAGGGGATCCTGGAAAGTAGTGTGTGTCTTCTCTATATGAGACGAAGCAGTACCAGAAAAAGACTTGTGTGTGTCATGAAATGTGTTCAGGAAAGTGGCAGGAGGATAGTTCAAGAGCAACTCCTGATTTGTAGTGGTAGGAGGAGAGTGGAGAGAACTGACCGAGCACAGGACTCCTACCCTCACCTCACTGCATAATAAGGTGCAGTGTTCTGCTCTGTGTAAAGACACTGTGTAAGGAAAAGTGACTCTTTGGGAAGAGAATATGTTCTGTGAAAAGATTTTCATGCATGTTATTCTGGAGATCTTATGTGAAGTGAAGGAGAATTATTAAAGCCATACCATCCCCCAATACCTGAAGCTGTGTTAAATAGCACTGTACTAACTGGAATTGTGACATCACTTCATGTATGTGTAGCGCCCCTGAGACCCTCAGGGCATGACAGGGAACTGCATCCTCTTGGGGATACAGGACCTACCCCCTGGGACCTGAAGTATTAGTGCCGATACCACCAAAGCTCAACCAATATCCTAGATCTCCACTCCACACGGGGCTTGTAATGGGATGGTCGTCATGGAGAGGAAACGAGTCGCTGGGATTAGCCAGCCTGGTGGGAGGGGTCAGCATTCAGTAGAGAGTCTAGAGAGTGTGGCACACAGGAGAGGTGTGCGGACGTGCCTGAGCTGGGTCCATGCAGCGGTGACCCAGGGCCACAGGAGAAGAGAGAGGTCGCCAGTTCGGGTGCCGGAGATACCGCTGGGACCGGAGCACGCACGGGTCACAGGGCCCTAGATCAGGCGCCAGTTCCACACAGCTTGATAAATACCTGCCCGGTGAGGACACCTTCACGGACTTCACCGAACCAAATAATCTGGGGGCATCAGCAGTAAACTAAGATCGGGGTTCGGACACTTTCCTCCCCACAGACTCCGCACTGCCCACTGTACGGAGAAGGAGACTGTACCCCAAAAGGAACAGTTGGGCCTGAAATACTCCACGCTATGGGGACCAAACCAACAGAGCAACTCCTGGATCCAAGTGAGTATAGACTGTAAAAGACAACCTGGTGTGGTCTCCGTTATTATCCCTCATCATCTCCCAGGCACGTCCCTACCTGCGGAGGGCCTAACACCATTGCTGCAAACACCACCAGCTCTGGGAGTACCCACATTTAGCAGCGGCAGTTCTTTATCCTTAACCGCAACCCGCAGGTGGCATCACATGACATTAACTCAATTCACCCCTGAAAATATCCCCATTTACAAAAAGGGGCCCAGGGCATGGGACCGGGCAATGGCCACCAGAGTGACATTCCCATTTGGGACCAAGTACCACCTTCCCTGGGCGCTACATATTAATTAATTAGTTAATCCTTCAAAATCCAAAGACCTTATAGTTACTCAGCCTCCCTATACTGAGCGGTAGTCATGCGACACCTATATAGAGCTTAATGGCTCTCAAACTTCTCCACAGTGTATAATGACCTCTATTACCCTTCAAACAGTATAATGGCCTCCATACAGTATGGACACAAACCTTAACACTATATAATTGCTTGCATACAGAGTAATGTCCCCATATAGCAACCTATAAAGTATAAAAGCTCCCACATAGCCCTCCAAATAGTAAAATGGCCTCCACATAGCCCTCTAGATATTTTATTGGCTCCCATATAGCCTGCCATATAGTATAATGGGCTACACATAGTCATCCATAAAGGATAATACACCCCACAATAGTCCTCCATGTAGAATAATGTACCTCATAGTCTCCCATATGGCATAATGTACCACATAGCCATCCATGTAATATAATTCACCCCATAGTCCTCCATGTACTATAATGCACCCCATAGTCCTCCTATAGTATAATGCAACCCATAGCCCTCCATATAGTGATATGGCCACCAAATTGTAGTCACTGATTTTAAAAAATGCTCTCTCGTTTCCCTGTAGCTCTGCACATTTCGGCACAGTGGGCGCATTGTAGTGATGTCATTGCCCTGAGGTCAATACCTGAAAATATCAGATTGCTTGTGTGCTATTTATTAGCTAATCATGTATTCAGCGTTGACCATGTAGCAGTGCCAAAGAATATTATTTTTGCTCAGGAATCATTTATAAAGTAATATAGTCCTAGCTTTAATTTAGTAAACATGGCCAACATCCAGTTGCTTTTCACTTATACATTAAAAAAAAAATAACAAAATGATTTTCTCACTTGTCCCAGCTCCCACGGCGAGCCATGCCCTCTTCCTTCTCCGTGGCACAGGTTAGCAGGGCAATGTGTTGCTGTTATGTGTCACCTTTGATGAGCATGCCAACATCACTGGCAACTGAGCAGAAGGCCTGTGGAGGTATATTGGTTCAGGAAGTCAGTAATAATTAAAATCAATGGGGATCTTCAAACCTCCACGTTGTCACACAGATCGTGTGAACCACATGTCTGTTTTGTTCCGGCAACAGGGATGAAACACTTACAGCACACGGATGCCATCCACGTGACATCTGCGGAACACGTACCAGAAAATAAAAATGCATGACGCTGAAATGAATGGTTTTTTTTATGTGTTATAGATGTGCAAAGATGGATGATAGATGATGAAATGAGGCTCCATAGGGTTTGAGCAACAGCCAGTCCTGGGGCATGCATCTCTCATCACAGTCCCCGCCTCAGCAGAATGCAGCTTGTGTCGGGACCGGCTGCTGCTCAAAGCCTATGGAGCCTCGTTCTGCGTCTTGTTCAGAGTCTCCATAGACTTTGATTCAGGTAATCGAGGAATGGCGTGGAGGCCCCTGGATTACATTGGATGTGTGAACTTTACCTTTTAATACATTGGTAAATGAGTGAGTCTCTTGTTTTTATCTCTTTACCTTTCTCTTTTTATGACTTTCAGGTTTTCATTGTGGACTACATCGTATTCCGTGGACTACTTTGCACCAGTATGCTTTATATATATATATATATATATATATATATATATATATATATATATATATATATATATATATATATATATATCCCTAGAACGCGCAAACATAACAATCTACCATAGAAAACAAATGACCTAGCAGGCCTGCGAGGCCCCAGGTATGCGTTCTAGGGTTATACACTTAGGTCCAGAAGTATTTGGACAGTGACACAATTTTCACAAGTTGGGCTCTGCATGCCACCACATTGGATTTGAAATGAAACCTCTACAACAGAATTCAAGTGCAGATTGTAACGTTTAATTTGAAGGTTTGAACAAAAATATCTGATAGAAATTGTAGGAATTGTACACATTTCTTTACAAACACTCCACATTTTAGGAGGTCAAAAGTAATTGGACAAATAAACCAAACCCAAACAAAATATTTTTATTTTCAATATTTTGTTGCGAATCCTTTGGAGGCAATCACTGCCTTAAGTCTGGAACCCATGGACATCACCAAACGCTGGGTTTCCTCCTTCTTAATGCTTTGCCAGGCCTTTACAGCCGCAGCCTTCAGGTCTTGCTTGTTTGTGGGTCTTTCCGTCTTAAGTCTGGATTTGAGCAAGTGAAATGCATGCTCAATTGGGTTAAGATCTGGTGATTGACTTGGCCATTGCAGAATGTTCCACTTTTTTGCACTCATGAACTCCTGGGTAGCTTTGGCTGTATGCTTGGGGTCATTGTCCATCTGTACTATGAAGCGCCGTCCGATCAACTTTGCGGCATTTGGCTTAATCTGGGCTGAAAGTATATCCCGGTACACTTCAGAATTCATCTGGCTACTCTTGTCTGCTGTTATGTCATCAAAAAACACAAGTGACCCAGTGCCATTGAAAGCCATGCATGCCCATGCCATCACGTTGCCTCCACCATGTTTTACAGAGGATGTGGTGTGCCTTGGATCATGTGCCGTTCCCTTTCTTCTCCAAACTTTTTTCTTCCCATCATTCTGGTACAGGTTGATCTTTGTCTCATCTGTCCATAGAATACTTTTCCAGAACTGAGCTGGCTTCATGAGGTGTTTTTCAGCAAATTTAACTCTGGCCTGTCTATTTTTGGAATTGATGAATGGTTTGCATCTAGATGTGAACCCTTTGTATTTACTTTCATGGAGTCTTCTCTTTACTGTTGACTTAGAGACAGATACACCTACTTCACTGAGAGTGTTCTGGACTTCAGTTGATGTTGTGAACGGGTTCTTCTTCACCAAAGAAAGTATGCGGCGATCATCCACCACTGTTGTCATCCGTGGATGCCCAGGCCTTTTTGAGTTCCCAAGCTCACCAGTCAATTCCTTTTTTCTCTGAATGTACCCGACTGTTGATTTTGCTACTCCAAGCATGTCTGCTATCTCTCTGATGGATTTTTTCTTTTTTTTCAGCCTCAGGATGTTCTGCTTCAACTCAATTGAGAGTTCCTTAGACCGCATGTTGTCTGGTCAAAGCAACAGCTTCCAAATGCAAAACCACACACCTGTAATCAACCCCAGACCTTTTAACTACTTCATTTATTACAGGTTAACGAGGGAGACGCCTTCAGAGTTAATTGCAGCCCTTAGAGTCCTTTGTCCAATTACTTTTGGTCCCTTGAAAAAGAGGAGGCTATGCATTACAGAGCTATGATTCCTAAACCCTTTCTCCGATTTGGATGTGAAAACTCTCATATTGCAGCTGGGAGTGTGCACTTTCAGCCCATATTATATATATAATTGTATTTCTGAACATGTTTTTGTAAACAGCTAAAATAACAAACAAAACTTGTGTCACTGTCCAAATATTTCTGGACCTAACTGTATATAAATATATATATATATATATATATATATATATATATATATATATATATATATATTGTAAACGTTGCTTACCGCAACCTGGGGATTTCACTCGCTTGCAGCGGTGCTAGGTAGCTTAGACAACATAGGTATCATGTTCTCTTATAAAACGCAGCAGTTTATTTATTAGACTCAACATAAACTGCTAAACAATATGTAAGGCCTCTGCCACACTCACGTGAAATTCACGCACGTGCCGATAGACACGTATTTCCCCTGCTTGTTGCGTGCAGGTAAGTACGTGTCTCTGGTACGTGCGGGCCACGTGTGTTCTACGTGTGCTATCCGCGATAGCACACGTAGAACCGGTAATTTACATACTCACGTGGTCCATTCTGCTGTCCGTGGTGCTGATCCTCGGTCTCCAGCCCTCCCGTCTCCCCGCTGCTGCCGCTGCTGCCAGGCAGTGAAGTGAATATTAAATGAGAATAATGAGTGGCGGTCGGCAGAAAGTGGCAGCAGCGGCAGAGACAGGAGGGCTGGAGAAGGTGAGTTAAGGTTTTGGGTTTTTTTCACTGACACGTGTGTTTTCTCCGGCGCGTGTCACACGGGACCGCATCTACACTACACCCGTGTGGTACGGGTGAGGGCCGTGTGACATCCGTGCTGCGGGAGAAAACACTGAAATGTCAGCGCTTTGAAAAACGCACACACGTACAAACGCATTGTGCCTGCTACAATAGGGTAGCATTGCTTAACGTGTCTCCGTGCCGCCGGTACGTGTAAAAAATGACAAACACGTGCCGGTGGCACGGATGTGTGTCGCAGGCCTAACAAAGCCTCTCCCGGCTTAAAGAAAAATATAACATCCACATACCGTGGGCTTCCAGTCCAATTAATTGTCCATAGTGGAGTCTACACACTCTGGCTCCACCCAACAAACAGCACTCACTGTGGTTGCAACCTGCAGCCTCCAGCCCTCTCCAGCCAGGCTGCAGTATTTTCCCCAGTCCTCACCTGGACTGTTTTCCAGGAGTCTCTCTCCAGTCGTCACACAGACTGAGACCTCCAGCACACATCCTCCATCTGCAGCTCTATCAGACATCTGTCTGTCTCTAAAACTAACAGTCTCTTAAACCCAACCGGATACACCCACAGGTGCAGGTATGTGATTCTCCAGCCCTGTCCATCACACCGGTCACAGTTTAAAGGGAACCTAACCCTTAATTACAACCCAAGTTCTGTGGAACTACAGGTTCCACAGTCACGCCTTCAGTTTAATATCGCAGGGGATCCTTCTCCACTGTGACACACAGCGACCATCCACAACATTGGTGGTCGCTACCTCACAATATATATATACATATACAGTCATATGAAAAAGTTTGGGCACCCCTATTAATGTTAACCTTTTTTCTTTATAACAATTTGGGGTTTTGCAGCAGCTATTTCAGTTTCATATATCTAATAAATGATGGACTGAGTAATATTTCTGGATTAAAATGAGGTTTATTGTACTAATAGAAAATGTGCAATCTGCATTTAAACTAAATTTGACCGGTGCAAAAGTATGGGCACCCTTATCAATTTCTTGATTTGAACCCTCCTAACTACTTTTTACTGACTTACTAAAGCACTAAATTGGTTTTGTAACCTCATTGAGCTTTGAACTTCATAGGCAGGTGTATCCAATCATGAGAAAAGGTATTTAAGGTGGCCACTTGCAAGTTGTTCTCCTATTTGAATCTCCTATGAAGAGTGGCATCATGGGCTCCTCAAAACAACTCTCAAATGATCTGAAAACAACATAGTTGTTCAGGGGAAGGTACAAAACGTTGTCTCGGAGATTTTAACTGTCAGTTTTGACTGTGAGGAACATAGTAAGGAAATGGAAGAACACAGGTACAGTTCTTGTTAAGCCCAGAAGTGGCAGGCCAAGAAAAATATCAGAAAGGCAGAGAATAAGAATGGTGAGAACAGTCAAGGACAATCTACAGACCACCTCCAAAGATCTGCTGCATCATCTTGCTGCAGATGGTGTCAATGTGCATCGGCCAACAATACAGCGCACGTTGCACAAGGAGAAGCTGTATGCGTGAGTGATGCGAAAGAAGCCGTTTCTGCAAGCACGCCACAAACAGAGTCGACTGAGGTATGCAAAAAAGCCCATTTGGACAAGCCAGTTACATTTTGGAAGAAGGTCCTGTGGACTGCTGAAACAAAGATTGAGTTGTTTTGTCATACAAAATGGCATTATGCATGGAGGCAAAAAAACACGGCATTCCAAGAAAAGCACTTGTTACCCACAGTAAAATTTGGTGGAGGTTCCATCATGCTTTGGGGCTGTGTGGCCAATGGTGGCATCGGGAATCTTGTTAAAGTTGAAGGTCGCATGAATTCAACTCAGTATCAGCAGATTCTTGACAATAATGTGCAAGAATCAGTGACGAAGTTGAAGTTACGCAGGGGATGAATATTTCAGCAAGACAATGATCCAAAACACCGCTCCAAATCTACTCAGGCATTCATGCAGAGGAACAATTACAATGTTCTGGAATGGCCATCCCAGTCCCCAGACCTGAATATCATTGAAAATCTGTGGGATGATTTGAAGCGGCTGTCCATGCTCGGCGACCATCAAACTTAACTGAACTGGAATTGTTTTGTAAACAGAAATGGTCAAATATACCTTCATCCAGGATCTCATTAAAAGCTACAAGAAGCGACTAGAGGCTGTGATTTTTCCAAAAGGAGGATCTACAAAATATTAATGTCACTTTTATGTTGAGGTGCCCATACGTTTGCACCGGTCAAATTTTGTTTAAATGCGATTGCACATTTTCTGTTAGTACAATAAACCTCATTTCAATCCAGAAATATTACTCAGTCCATCAGTTATTAGATATATGAAACTGAAATAGCTGTTGCAAAAACCCAAATTGTTATAAAGAAAAAGGTTAACATTAATAGGGGTTGTTTGTTTCTATCTGTTTACACTTAATGGATTTGTAATGGGGGTGCCTAATAAATGCCTCCCCATTACTAACCCCTGTAATTGATACCATCTGAAAATCCACAGCTGACATGAAGCCCAAGAAGGATTTGATTGTCACTACACCAGGAGAATCAAGAAGAGCCATGGACAGCACCAAAATTGGTGCATCTAATGGATGTACCACTTCTGGGGCAGCTGTGGGCTGGTATTTTTAGGCTGGGGAGGCCAAATAACCATAGTTACATAGTTACATAGTTACTTAGGTTGAAAAAAGACCTAGATTCATCTAGTTCAACCTTCCTCCACCAGTTCTACATTTGGTCACTAAGTCACTTATAACCAACAATGTTGTGTGTACTGAGGAAATCATCCAGCCCTTTTTTAAAAGCTGTTATAGTATCAGCCATAATTACCTCTTGTGATAGGGCATTCCACAGTCTGACTGCTCTAACTGTAAAGAACCCTTTCCTATTTAGCTGCCGGAATCACTTTTCTTCCACTCGCAGTGAGTGCCCCCTGGTCCTTAGTATTGTCTTTGGAAGGAATAAGTCATGTGCCAGTCCTTTATATTGGCCACACATGTATTATACATATAAATGAGGTCTCCTCTGAGATGTCTTTTTTCTAAGGTAAACAAATCTAACTTTTTCAACCTCTCATCATATGGAAGGCCTTCCATTCCTTGTAATAGTCTAGTTGCCCGCCTTTGAACTGCCTCTAACTTCTGAATGTCCTTTTTAAAATGTGGAGCCCAACACTGGTTCCCATTTTCCAGATGTGGCCTTACAAGTGATTTATAGAGGGGTAACAATACGTTGGGATCACGGGATCTAATCTCTCTTTTTATACACCCTAAAATCTTGTTTGCTTTAGCAGCTGCTGCCTGACATTGAGTGCTGCTGCTCAGCTTATTTGTAATGAGAATACCCAAGTCCTTCTCCTGTTCTGTAGTCCAGAGTTTACTTCCATTTAATGTATACGCAGCTATAGGATTACTCCGTCCTAGGTGCATTACTCTACATTTATCAACATTAAATCTCATTTGCCAAGTATCTGCCCATTCTGACATCTTATCCAGATCTTTTTGTAATATTGTACTATCAAGGTCAGTTTTTAATATCCTACATAGTTTGGTGTCATCAGCAAAGACTGACACTTTACTATCAATCCCATCCACAAGGTCATTAATAAAGAGATTAAAAAGAATTGGTCCTAGCACAGATCCCTGCGGCACCCCACTGCTGACTATAGCCCATTTAGAGAATGTACCATTTATGACTACTCTTTGTTTCCTATCTTTTAGCCAATTCCTTACCCAGTTGCATATTGTGTCCCCTAGTCCTTGCTTCTGAAGCTTTAGTATAAGGCTATTATGTGGTACAGTATCAAATGCCTTTGCAAAGTCCAAATAAATCCCATCAGCTGCATTACCAATATCCAGGTTTGCACTTACCCCCTCATAGAACCCCAACAGGTTGGTTAGACATGATTTATCTTTCATGAATCCATGCTGTTTGTCAGTTATTATATTATTTTCTGCAATATATTTTTGCATGTCATCCCTTTGAATCATTTTTAACATTGAAAATATATCCTATTACTCAGTATATAAATTGTAATAGAACTAATGTTATATATCTGATCCCCTGTACTAATTGCACCTTCCCTGCACCTTCCAAGTCCAATATTACCAGCCATCAGCTGTTTGCTTTACCTTGGCTGGTTATCAAAAATAGGGAGGACCCCATGCCATTTTTTTGCCCATTTAATTATTTATTTGGGTAAATACAGTAGTTGTGCAATCTGTGCAGCTATGTATCTATCTATTTATCTATCTTTATATGTATCTGATTGTATTTGTCTATCATCTATTTATCTTTTCACATATTTAAAGCCTGCTTTACACGTTGCAATTAGTTGTACAATCGCATTTGCGATGTGACACGCCCAGGTTGCATACGGGATCTTATGAGATTTCACGTTGGTCGTTCATTTGCTGTCACACGTGCGTTAGTAGTCTATGTTAAATTGATCAATGTTATGTGCGATCCTTTAGATCATGTGTTCTGTGACGTATGCATTGGGCACCTTTTTTTTTTTTTTTTTTATTTATTGACTTGCCAAGCATGTGTACTGTGTAGGAATGCGTTTTTACTATGTCATCTGCCATTCAGCTCTGCTACATGGCCGCTGACAGCAGACACAGACAGCCATGTAGCAGCGGTGAATGGCAGATGACAGCAGACACAGAAAGAGTCGCACTGTCAGAATGAACTCGGGTGAACCTCACCCGACTTCATTGTCATGCTGCGGCTCTGTCTGTGTCGCGCCCTGATTAGCGGTCACCAGTGAAGGACTCACCGGTGACCGCTAAACTCCTGAGTAACTGAATTGAGCAGCCCTCTCTCATATACTCACCGATCCCCGATCTCCGGCGCTGCACGGCGTTCACACTGCTCCGGCGGCTTTTACTATTTTGAAAAAGCCGGCCGCCCATTAAACAATCTCGTATTCCCTGCTTACCCTGCCCACAGGCGCCTATGATTGGTTGCAGAGAGACACGCCCCCACGCTGAGTGACAGGTGTCACACTGCACCCAATCACAGAATCCGATGGGCGTGTCTATACTGTGCAGTGAAATAAATAATTAAATAATTAAAAAAAAGGCGTGCGGTCCCCCCCAATTTTAAAACCAGCCAGATAAAGCCATACGGCTGAAGGCTGGTATTCTCAGGATGGGGAGCCCCACGTTATGGGGAGCCCCCCAGCCTAACAATATCAGCCAACAGCCGCCCAGAATTGCCGCATACATTATATGCGACAGTTCTGGGACTGTACCCGGCTCTTCCCGATTTGCCCTGGTGCGTTGGCAAATCGGGGTAATAAGGAGTTAATGGCAGCCCATAGCTGCCAATAAGTCCTAGATTAAACATGTCAGGCGTCTCTCCGAGATACCTTCCATGATTAAACTGTAAGTTACAGTAAATAAACACACACACACGAAAAATCCTTTATTAGAAATAAAAAACACAAACATATACCCTGGTTAACCACTTTAATCAGCCCAAAAAAGCCCTCCATGTCCTACGTAATCCAGGATGATCCACCGTCGCTTCCAGCGCTGCTGCATGGAGGTGACCGGAGCTGCAGCAGACACAGCCGCTCCTGTCACCTCCACACAGCAACTGAAGACAGCCGCGCGATCAGCTGAGCTGACACTGAGGTTACCCGCTGTCACTGGATCCAGCGGTGGATCCAGCGGTGGCAGCGGGTAACCTCAGTGACAGCTCAGCTGATCGCGCGGCTGTCTTCAGTTGCTGCGTGGAGGTGACAGGAGCGGCTATGTGTGCTGCAGCTCCGGTCACCTCAATGCAGCAGTGCTGGAAGCGACGGTGGATCTGTGGCGCCCCTGAGGCTTCCGTCGCCACAGGTCATTGCACCCCATCTGCGGTGTGATGCCCCATTCTGGGGGAGGAAGAGAGTGAACTCCGGTCCCCTGGTAAATTCACACTACACCCATTGCTAGGGACACACAGGACCAGGGAAAGTGGCAGGCAACCCTCCCATGCTGCATGCTGAGAGGGGCTGTAAGACCCATCCCTGCTCCCATAGGCTGGTAGCTTAGCAACTGGGGAGGTGGGAGGAGCCACCAGAGAGCAGATAGAGAAAGGAAGGTCAAGCTAGTTTCAGTTTACCTCAGGGAGTGAGAGAGTGAGGAGCCAGCATGTAGTTGGGGAAGAAGAACGAGAGCAAGGAGGGAGGAGGAGGCCTGCTGGAGGCAGGCAAGGAGGAGAAAGAAAGAAAGAAAGAAGGAAAGAAAGGCTCCAAGTCAGTCAGGAGCAGAGGAACTGAAGGAGACGCTTCCTGGTGAAGAACCTGGGACCCAGAGGTCCAGGTGACACCACGCAGAGACAGAAGGAGTCGCAGGGCCGCGGGTAGTCCTGTAGGTACCACGAGCAGTCCTTGTTGGGTACCGAAGCCGAGGGCCCAGAGGCGCTACGAGTAGCTGCAGGCTGCGGTGGCCTGGTCCACAGTGACATCGGTGGAGTGATTAGCTGCGACAGGGGACGGTCCCTAGAGACTGGAGGAGTGCAAAGACAATCTCCAAACAGTAAAAACCGAGGCCCAGGGACGTTGTAAGCTCCCAGGGCCAGAACCCAGAGCAGACCTTCAGAAAGGGGGTAATCAGCCGACAGGTGACCCCCCAGCCTGGAGACTGTAGTGGAGGCCAAGCCAGGTCCATCTTAACTAAGGCAAGGCTAGCGAAGACAGCAGAGAAGGAGACACTAAGAGGAGGGTACCGGATTTCACGCTCTGAATCACCCAGAAGGCGGAGGTCCCTGACAGTGGTCCCAGCAGTCCGAGGGTCCTGCTACAGCTGTGACAAGAACTGTGAGTAAAGAACTTGAACTGCACCCTTGGAGTTGCCTCAGTTATTTCATCTGCATAGACACTTACAAGCACCAACTGTGCCCCGGGCATTGCTCCACCTGTGGGGAGCAGTACTACCATTGCTGCCATAACACCATCCCGGAGGCCTCACACAGCAGCGGCGGCTTATTAGCCGCATACCACAGGTGGCGTCACGAACACAACCATTAACAAGCAAGCCACATATTTTACTGACACCCACCAGGGCCACGGAGCCGGGCCCAGCCACCACTGACTACCACCGGACTAGTCCGGCCCGGCACCGAGTGTCCCATAGCCCTGGGGTGGGCGAGTCAACTTTGGCGTCACGAACAGGATTTCATGCCCGGTCTAACCGGGTACTGTGCGCCTGAAGAACCGTGTGACAGACTGTGTACTTTACTGAGAAACCGCCGCCATTAGCGCTGCTGAGAGCGGGAAGAAGGGGGGCGTGTCAGAAGAAAGGGCGCGAAGAGAAGCCCCGCCCCCTTGTCCAAGAAAAGAGCGCGAAGCGGTGCCCGCCATAGAAGTCGGAGGAAGAAAAGATGGCGCGTGAAGAAGCTAAAAGGATGGACGCCGAGCAACGAGCGGCCAGAGGAGGAGTGGCCGAGCCGGGACACGCACCTCAGAACCGGGTTGTGTCCTGCGTCCTGGAGAGCGGAGAAGATCCAGCAGCCGCTGCAGAGCCGGGTAAAGAGAGTGACACCCCCAGCCGGCGGAGCCCGGATTGCCAGGTGGGGTTCCTGCCCGGTCCTCCTGCAGGCGCGCGTGCCACGACCGCATCTCCGATACCAGCACCCTGCAGCAAGACAGCGACCACCAGAACACCGGAGATGCAACTGAGGGATGAGTCATTTAATGCCCCTGCCGGCGCGAGAGCCCCAACCCCCGCTGCCATGCCCGTGGTCCCTGGAGGGACGCTCGACGCGGCGACGCCGATCCGGGCCGCAGCTACGCCAGGTGCGGCCCGCCAAGATCTCACCGCCGGAGCGACGCCCATCCACACCGCAGCAGCGACTCCAACCCAGGCCGCCGCCATGCCAGGCGCGGCCCGCCAAGACAAAGAGGCAGCCCCAGAAGAGCCAGAGTGGCGCCGTATGGCTGGTAACCCCCTGCAAGCCAGCAGCCTCGCGCCAGCCAGTAACCCTATGCAAGCCAGCAGCACTACCTCAGAGCAGGCCCAGGCCGCAGCATCTTGCAGCGGGCCTGCTACAGCCACGCAGGAGATGCAGACTGTGCTGACCGCTGTCTACCTGCTGCCAGGTGGGGAGCTGGAGAAGAATCCCTACATGTAAAGAAGTAAGAAGCAGCTGAACTGTACATAGCCCCTCATTCTTTTCGAAGAAGTCCCTCATGTTTTGCCCCTGATTCTTTTCGAAGATGACACCCTTTCCTACTGTACTGCCCCTGATGCTTTTTGAAGACGTCACCCCCCATGTTATGTGCTACCGGGCCACTGAACTGGAATGTGGGCCCCGGTGAAAGTGTATGTGTTATGTCCTACCAGGCCACTGGACTTAGTGGCTGGTATGTTGTTTATGTGTCCTATGTAACCA
The DNA here is from genome assembly GCF_048569485.1 of Anomaloglossus baeobatrachus. Lineage (NCBI taxonomy): Eukaryota > Metazoa > Chordata > Amphibia > Anura > Aromobatidae > Anomaloglossus > Anomaloglossus baeobatrachus. Next base: position 663,944,648 of record NC_134355.1, on the reverse strand, counting down.
GGCCATTGGACTTAATGGCTGGTTGATTGTCCCATTATTGTCTGATGGAAAGAAACGAACTGCCGGGCTACTGGACTTGTAGTAGCCAAAAATGTAATTAGTTGCACCCGTTGTGCCCCCTACCAGAATTATGGGGGATTTGCCTGAACCGTGCAATGGACTGGAAGTGCACACTTAGAGTTTTCTTTATAAGAAGTTCGCAACGTTCATGATATGTGCCTCCCATAAAGGGAAGAAATGTTTTACAGTTTATGTTATTGCATACCAAAAATGTTTTGCAGTTCTCCATATGTTTTTGTTGTTTTTCAGCCCGAGGACGTGCTGGGATTTGCTGTGGGGGAGTGTGGCGCCCCTGAGGCTTCCGTCGCCACAGGTCATTGCACCCCATCTGCGGTGTGATGCCCCATTCTGGGGGAGGAAGAGAGTGAACTCCGGTCCCCTGGTAAATTCACACTACACCCATTGCTAGGGACACACAGGACCAGGGAAAGTGGCAGGCAACCCTCCCATGCTGCATGCTGAGAGGGGCTGTAAGACCCATCCCTGCTCCCATAGGCTGGTAGCTTAGCAACTGGGGAGGTGGGAGGAGCCACCAGAGAGCAGATAGAGAAAGGAAGGTCAAGCTAGTTTCAGTTTACCTCAGGGAGTGAGAGAGTGAGGAGCCAGCATGTAGTTGGGGAAGAAGAACGAGAGCAAGGAGGGAGGAGGAGGCCTGCTGGAGGCAGGCAAGGAGGAGAAAGAAAGAAAGAAAGAAGGAAAGAAAGGCTCCAAGTCAGTCAGGAGCAGAGGAACTGAAGGAGACGCTTCCTGGTGAAGAACCTGGGACCCAGAGGTCCAGGTGACACCACGCAGAGACAGAAGGAGTCGCAGGGCCGCGGGTAGTCCTGTAGGTACCACGAGCAGTCCTTGTTGGGTACCGAAGCCGAGGGCCCAGAGGCGCTACGAGTAGCTGCAGGCTGCGGTGGCCTGGTCCACAGTGACATCGGTGGAGTGATTAGCTGCGACAGGGGACGGTCCCTAGAGACTGGAGGAGTGCAAAGACAATCTCCAAACAGTAAAAACCGAGGCCCAGGGACGTTGTAAGCTCCCAGGGCCAGAACCCAGAGCAGACCTTCAGAAAGGGGGTAATCAGCCGACAGGTGACCCCCCAGCCTGGAGACTGTAGTGGAGGCCAAGCCAGGTCCATCTTAACTAAGGCAAGGCTAGCGAAGACAGCAGAGAAGGAGACACTAAGAGGAGGGTACCGGATTTCACGCTCTGAATCACCCAGAAGGCGGAGGTCCCTGACAGTGGTCCCAGCAGTCCGAGGGTCCTGCTACAGCTGTGACAAGAACTGTGAGTAAAGAACTTGAACTGCACCCTTGGAGTTGCCTCAGTTATTTCATCTGCATAGACACTTACAAGCACCAACTGTGCCCCGGGCATTGCTCCACCTGTGGGGAGCAGTACTACCATTGCTGCCATAACACCATCCCGGAGGCCTCACACAGCAGCGGCGGCTTATTAGCCGCATACCACAGGTGGCGTCACGAACACAACCATTAACAAGCAAGCCACATATTTTACTGACACCCACCAGGGCCACGGAGCCGGGCCCAGCCACCACTGACTACCACCGGACTAGTCCGGCCCGGCACCGGGTGTCCCATAGCCCTGGGGTGGGCGAGTCAGATCATCCTGGATTACGCCGGACATGGAGGGCTTTTTTGGGCTGATTAAAGTGGTTAACCAGGGTATATGTTTGTGTTTTTTATTTCTAACAAAGGATTTTTCGGGTGTGTGTGTTTATTTACTGTAACTTACAGATTAATCATGGAAGGTATCTCGGGTAGACGCCTGACATGATTAATCTAGGCTTTATTGGCAGCTATGGGCTGCCATTAACTCCTTATTACCCTGATTTGCCAACGCACCAGGGCAAATCGGGAAGAGCCGGGTACAGTCCCAGAACTGTCGCATATAATGTATGCGGCAATTCTGGGTGGCTGTTGGCTGATATTGTTAGGCTGGGGGGCTCCCCATAACGTGGAGCTCCCCATCCTGAAAATACCAGCCTTCAGCTGTATGGCTTTATCTGGCTGGTTTTAAAATTGGGGGGGACCGCACGCCGTTTTTTTTAATTATTTAATTATTTATTTCACTGCACAGAATAGACACGCCCACCGGCTTCTGTGATTGGGTGCAGTGTGACACCAGTCACTCAGCGTGGGGGCGTGTCTCACTGTAACCAATCATAGGCGCCGGTGGGCGGGGAAAGCAGGGAATATGAGATTGTTTAATGGGCGGCCGGCTTTTTCAAAACAGTAAAAGCCGCCGGAGCAGTGTGAACGCCGTTCAGCGCCGGAGATCGGGGATCGGTGAGTATATGAGAGAGGGGGATAGACTGACATGGACAGATAGAGAGAGACAGAGATAGTGACCGACTGACAGAGATTAGTGAATGACAGACATTGTGAGGCGCTTCAGAACGCAGCTTTTCAGCTGCGCTCTGAAGCAGACCTTTTTTAAGCTGCGGTGCAGAGCGCACACCTGCGCACATAGCATCAGACATCAAAATCGTATGAGGGATGTCACACGTTACAATTCACTAGGTTCGTGCAACAAAACGCTCAATTCTAGACAAAGATACGATGTGTTTGCGATCAACGGTTTTGCGTTCAATCCTGATCGCACGTAGATGTCACACGCAGATACCTCACAAACGATGCCGGATGTGCGTCACTTACAACTTGACCCCAACGACGGATTGTGAGATATATTGAAGCGTGTGTTGGGGGCTTAACACAAGGAAACCCATTCATTTCAGTGTCATGCATTCTTCTGTTACATGAGACACAGATGTCACGCAGATGGAGAAAACGGACCGTGCAACAAATGCATTTAATAAACAGATGTGTGAATTGGTCCTTAGAAACCATTGCTAATTTTAATGTTCAATTTATCTAAAAAACTTTTTAAGGACAAATCCTTTAAAGCTCCAAATAACAAATAATAAAGGGTATAAAACACCAGAAGGTAAAATACTGTATAGTCAGCATTCACAACATTTTTCTTCTTGTCATTTTTGAAGGATTTTTTAATAAGAAGCAGCATGCTCCGGGTGTAAAACATGTCACAAAGCCTGAAAATGACAGATGACAGCTCAACAGTAAGTAGTAGTATCTGCAGGAGGTGGAGATCTGTGTAATGAGGTTCATAGGTGCTGATTAAGTTAGATAAATAGTCGGGTAAAAGGTGATCAGGAATATCTGCTAGAGGAAAGGTGACACGAGGTGTGTGAGGTCACAACAGCTTTGGGTAGAGGAAAGGTGAAGCATTCGGAGAATGTTTACATAGAAAGCAAACAGCGGATTTGCCTTGTTCTATTAATTACTGCAAAGCATTTTGTTATTTTATACACTATATGGACAAGTGAATCAAATTTGCAATCGATTTCCACAAAAATTCAGATTTTCAGTTGGCCTCCATTTTGTTCAATTCTGAGCACTAAAGCCAGCTTTACACCTTACAATTAGGGATGCGATCTCGTATGCGATGTGACACGCCCAGGTCGCATATGCGATTGAATGAGATTGCACATAGGTCGTTCATTTGCTGTCACACGTGCGTTAGTAGTCTATGTTAAATTGATCAATTTTGTGTGCGATCCTTTAGATCATGTGTTCTGTGACGTATGCATCGGGCACCCTTTTTTATTTTTATTTATTGACTTGCCAAGCGTGTGTAATGTGTAGGGATGCGTTTTTACTATTTCATCTGCCATTCAGCTCTGCTACATGGCCGCTGACAGCAGACACAGACAGCCATGTAGCAGAGCTGAATGGCAGATGACAGCAGACACAGACAGAGCCGCACTGTCAGAATGAACTCGGGTGAACTTCACCCGACTTCATGGTCATGCTGCGGCTCTGTCTGTGTCGCGCCCTGATTAGCTGTCACCAGTGAAGGACTCACCGGTGACCGCTAATCCCCTGAGTAACTGAATTGAGCAGCCCTCTCTCATATACTCACCGATCCCCGATCCCCGGCGCGGCTCTGCACGGCATTCACACTGTTCCGGCGGCTTTTACTGTTTTGAAAAAGCCGGCCGCCCATTAAACAATCTCGTATTCCCTGCTTACCCCGCCCACCGGCGCCTATGATTGGTTACAGTGAGACACGCCCCCACGCTGAGTGACAGGTGTCACACTGCACCCAATCACAGCAGCCGGTGGGCGTGTCTATACTGTGTAGTGAAATAAATAAATAAATAATTAAAAAAAACGGCGTGCGGTCCCCCCCAATTTTAAAACCAGCCAGATAAAGCCATACGGCTGAAGGCTAGTATTCTCAGGATGGGGAGCTCCACGTTATGGGGAGCCCCCCAGCCTAACAATATCAGCCAACAGCCGCCCAGAATTGCCGCATACATTATATGCGACAGTTCTGGGACAGTACCTGGCTCTTCCCGATTTGCCCTGGTGCGTTGGCAAATCGGGGTAATAAGGAGTTATTGGCAGCCCATAGCTGCCAATAAGTCCTAGATTAATCATGTCAGGCGTCTATGAGACACCTTCCATGATTAATCTGTAAGTGACAGTAAAAAAAACACACACACCCGAAAAAATCCTTTATTAGAAATAAAAAACACAAACAAATTCCCTCATTACCAATTTATTAACCCTGACAAACCCTCCTTGTCCGGCGTACTCCACAGTCCTCCAGCGTCGCGTCCAGCTCTGCTGCATGGAGGTGACAGGAGCAGCAGAAGACACCGCCGCTCCGGTCACCTCCACGCAGGTAATGAAGACAGCCGTGCGATCAGCTGATCTGTCACTGAGGTTACCCGCTGTCACTGGATCCAGCGGTGGATGCAGCGGTGGCCGCGGGTAACCTCAGTGACAGCTCAGCTGATCGCGCTACTCACCTCCGCTCCGGTCAGCTCCAGTCAGCAACTGAGGTGAGTAGCGCGATCAGCTGAGCTGTCACTGAGGTTACCCGCGGCCACCGCTGCATCCACCGCTGGATCCAGTGACAGCGGGTAACCTCAGTGACAGATCAGCTGATCGCACGGCTGTCTTCATTACCTGCGTGGAGGTGACCGGAGCGGCGGTGTCTTCTGCTGCTCCTGTCACCTCCATGCAGCAGAGCTGGACGCGACGCTGGAGGACTGTGGAGTACGCCGGACATGGAGGGTTTGTCGGGGTTAATAAATTGGTAATGAGGGAATTTGTTTGTGTTTTTTATTTCTAATAAAGGATTTTTTTCGGGTGTGTGTGTTTTTTTACTGTCACTTACAGATTAATCATGGAGGGTGTCTCATAGACGCCTGACATGATTAATCTAGGACTTATTGGCAGCTATGGGCTGCCAATAACTCCTTATTACCCCGATTTGCCAACGCACCAGGGCAAATCGGGAAGAGCCGGGTACTGTCCCAGAACTGTCGCATATAATGTATGCGGCAATTCTGGGCGGCTGTTGGCTGATATTGTTAGGCTGGGGGGCTCCCCATAACGTGGAGCTCCCCATCCTGAGAATACCAGCCTTCAGCCGTATGGCTTTATCTGGCTGGTTTTAAAATTGGGGGGGACCGCACGCCGTTTTTTTTAATTATTTATTTATTTATTTCACTACACAGTATAGACACGCCCACCGGCTGCTGTGATTGGGTGCAGTGTGACACCTGTCACTCAGCGTGGGGGCGTGTCTCACTGTAACCAATCATAGGCGCCGGTGGGCGGGGTAAGCAGGGAATACGAGATTGTTTAATGGGCGGCCGGCTTTTTCAAAACAGTAAAAGCCGCCGGAGCAGTGTGAATGGCGTGCAGAGCCGCGCCGGGGATCGGGGATCGGTGAGTATATGAGAGAGGGGGTAAGAGGGATAGACTGACATGGACAGAAAGAGAGGGACAGAGATAGTGACGGACTGACAGAGATTAGTGAATGACAGACATTGTGAGGCGCTTCAGAACGCAGCTTTTCAGCTGCGCTCTGAAGCAGACCTTTTTTAAGCTGCGGTGCAGAGCGCACACCTGCGCACATAGCATCAGACATCAAAATCGTATGAGGGCTGTCACACGTTACAATTGACTAGTTTCGTACTACCAAACGTCCAATGTATGAGGAATAAACGACGTGTATGCGATCACCGTATTTTCGTTCAATATCGATCGCATGTAGGTTTCACACGCAAACACGTCACGAACGATGCCGGATGTGCGTCAGTTACAACTTGACCCCGACGACGGATTGAAGGATTTATTGAAGTGTGTAAAGCAGGCTTTAAAAGGGTTTAAAAAATCTCAACAAACTTTAAAAGTCACTGACTGCTGACCAGTCTCAACATAGATGAGTAGAGACTGCATGAGGCATAGTTATCTGTTATGCTTTAGTGACTGAGGAGGATCCGAAAAAAGGGACAAAAACTGGAAAACCCAGAGTGTCACCAGAGTGGCTGGAATCTTAATGGACTGCTGACCTAATACTGAGACACAACTTGAAGTAGTCGTGGGACGTGCCTACGATTACCTAGACGCCTCGACACAGCCTAAGAACTAATTATTCTTACAGAAAGAAATACAAGAAAGATAATCTGCCTCGGAGCAGTTCCCCAAAGATATAGATAGCCCCCCCACATATAAAGACTACGGTGATATAGGAAAACACAACACACAGAAAGAAAGCAGATCCAGCAAAGATGAGGCCCCCAACTATCTATATAGGAAGGGATAGACAAAGCACTGTCTGTAGCCGTGCAAAACCCTACAAAATACCAACTCACCTGATATGGAAAAATATTGAGTCCACACGGAATCTACCCCCCACTATATCAGGACTCTGGTGTTACTGGGATCCAAGCAAAACACTAATATAGTGGAGGGACTGAAATTAGTACCAAGCATGACTAAACAAATACATAGCAGAACATGGAGCAAGGTACACAGACATTCCCAGCAGGGAGTGAACCAATTCCACCCAGACTCCATACAAGCAACAACAGAAAATAGCCTTATTACCAAGCAGCAAACAACAAGTAACAAGAAGCAAACTACAGGGTACAAAGACCCGATGTTGTGAATACATTTTCCAGTTCAGGGCTCCCTCTAGTGGTCAGTGCTGGCGTTGCTGTTGATTTGTGTAATGAAAGCCACACACCTGTCAATGACTGGCAATCAGGTCTCTCAGATTGGGGTATACAGCTGAGTAATTTTCTCTTGTTACTTGCCAAAGCTCAATGTATATCCTGTGTGTTAATGACATTCAGAATACAGCCCTGCTCTCTACCAGAACTCCTCTCAGATAAGTTGGTCTTGTACCTCTGCTTTTTGTTTTCACTTTCTTGTTGTTTTTTTCTGCTTTGATACAAATTCTTGATTCCTATTTTGCCTGTGTGAAGTTCCTGGTGGAATTGGATCATTCCCTGCTGCGAGTGTCTGTATACTTAGCTCCATGTTCTGCTATGTATTGTGTTTCTCATGCTTGGTATTAATTCAGTCCCTCATCTATATTAGTGTTTTGGATCACAGTAACATCAGAGTGCTGATTAGTGGGGGAGAGGCCGTTTGGTCTCAGGGTTATATCAGATGTGCTGGTATTTTTTAGGGCTTTTGCGGCTACTGACAGTACTCCTTACTATCCTTTCCTATGAAGATAGTTTGGGCCTCATTTTGCTAATCTGTTTTCTGGCTATGTATTTTGTTTTCTTATATCACCATAGTCTTTATATATGGGGGGGCTATCTATATCTTTAGGGCTTGCTTCAAAGCAGATTAGATTTTCTTATATTTCTATATGTAAGGATATTTAGTTCTCCAGCTGTGTCAAGATGACTAGGTCATCGTAGGCTCGTCCCACGGCTACTTCTAGTTGTGTATCAGGATTAGGTCTGCAGTCCGTTAAGGTTCCAGCTACTCTGGTTACTTTTTGGGTTTCCGCATTGTTTTGATCTTCCTCGGTCCCTGAATCATAACACCCGACTTATCTGCAATGAGTCCAGGCAGAAACAGAAAGGTTAGGCTGGTTTCAGGATATCCAAGAAAACAGGAGGAATCATTTAGCACTGGCCAGGAACAAGAGAACACTACTCAGTTATATAGGCTCAGTTTGAACCTGATTGCCAATCACAGTCAGCTGTCTGGTTTCTATTCAACAAGCAAACTTCACTACCAGCACTGACCACAAGAGGGAGCCCCAAACTGGAACCTAGTCCAAAAGTATTCACAACAGTTAATATCGATGTCTGCAAGAAGACCAAATCGAAAGAAGACCCAACCAGATGAGAAGGAAGAAGAGCCTCACTCTCATAGACAAACACAGAGTTAATCACCAGTACTCTCTACAAGAATTTGAAGGCTTCTATGAGAATTTTTGACCCTTCATCTTAAAGATGATTTCTGAAGTCAGACACTAATGTTGAGAGATGCTGGGCTCCCGATCTTGGGCTTAGCTTATTCCAAAGGTGTTGATGGGTCTAATGTTGGGTCATGGTCTTCCACCAAACTCACTGAAACATGTCTTTATGAGCATTCTGCACTCGGCAAAGTAGAACAGAGAGGGCCTTCTGAAACTGTTCCGACAATGTTGTAAGCTACCATTTTCTTTTCCACTGTTTATACTTTATATGATATCACCACCTCAAAAAAATTCCTTACAGCCCCGGCAAAGGAGAATGGACATCAACAATATTTATACAAATATTTATTCACATATATCTCATTAGACTGATGGTGCCTCTAAAGTGCATATGTACCGCCCCGCGCTCGGCTGCTGCTGCCGAGCCGCTCGGTTCCGGGCTTGGGTGTGTGTCGGTAGCTCGAGCGCCTCCGGACCGGGGGTCACGTCGCTCTGTGAAGAGGTGGTTTTGGAGATCGAGTGGGTGCGCGGCCGGGGCCGTGATAGAGATTGTTCGTGACGCCACCCACGGGTTTGTGGTGATTATTGGCACCACCGCTGCTGGTGATGGTGGGGGCTCCCGGGTGCGGTGTCGTGGCACAGCTAGGTGTTGAACCCCCTCCGTGGGTAGGGGATGTTGGGTCCCGGGGCCCGCTGGGGTGATGAGCCTGCCAGAGGGGTGCAGGGCAGGTCGGCGTAGCGCGGTGCGGTGCCTGAGGGCACTGGTGTACTCACTCTGAGGAAACACACTGAAGTCACTGGTAAACCAAAAATGGGATGGTGGTCGGTGCCCGCAAACGGCTGCGTTGTACCCCCTACTCGGGTTGATGGTGTCCGTCTTTCTCCTGCACCTCTGTAAGCTGTGTGACTACTATGCCTGAACACCGGTAGTCCACTTCCCGACATGTAAGTGCCGGAGGAGCCCTTTTCCCCGCAGGCGCTGGCCCGTGGGATCTTGATGCCTGGGAGGTGGCTTCCTATTCCCCTCGGTGGGCTGTTGCCTTCTTTCGGGACTTTGGGTGGGAATGGACCTAAAGTCCAGGCCGCAATCAGTTAATATGACTTGGTCCAGTTGCTTCTGGGCCTTGTACGGGGTCTGAGTACCCTTCCCTGGCGCTCCGGTTTGACTCCCCGATTCGGTACCAGCGGTCCACTACCCTGTCCCGGTGCCTTGACGGTTCCGCTGGTTCTACTCCCGGCCTCCTGCAGATGGCCACCACCGCCTGTCTCCTGGCCACAGGGTCCCTAGGCTCCAACCTAGGCCCTGACAGACTTCTGCTGTACTCCGCTCTACTCCAACTAAAAACTTCAACTTCACTGTACTCAACTGTGCTCAACTGTACTGTACTCAACTGTACTGTCTGGTTTTCTCCGCCCCTGACCATCAATCCTCCTCGGTGGGCGTGGCCAACCGCCTGACTCCGCCCTCGGGTGTGGACGTCAGGTACAGATGGGGGTGACTCAGGGTTTTTGGGTGACTGCTGGTACCTTTTTGGGGGACAGGTGTAGTGTAAGGGCCTATCTGTGACCCCCTGGCTAGTCCAGTGCGTCACACATACATAGGCCATGTCACTGTGCAGTAAGTAGCCAAGGGAACAGACTTCATGAAATGGCCAAGTGTCTCCTGAACTTACCCCAACCGAACATCTACGGGGAATTCTGAAGAGACAAGTTGTCATCAGTCTCCAGCCAGCACCCAGGCTCTAGAAGAGCTTGTTCTAGAAGAAATGGAAAACGATCAATGTTGCAATGTGGCACCAACTTGTTCGTTAAAGGCCTAGAAGACTTGGTGCTCTTTGACATTCATCGAGGTCATATAGAATGCTAAATGTAAAGTATTTAATGTGGGGTGTACTCATTTCTAAATCAATTAATTTGAGTAAAACTGATGATTTTGTAATGAAAGTTTTATTATTAACCCTACTTTCATGTTATGGGTTAACAAATATGTTCTATGGAACTTGGTATTGTAAACATTTTGGAAATTCATCTTGTGTTCAGTGAAATATTCATTAAAATTTACTTTTTAAAAGGGGTGTACTAAGTTATGCTGAGCACTGTATAAATATAAATATATATATATATATATATATATATATATATGTGACACCCTGGGCAAGCCAGGGGTCTCAGGTCATGACACCACCACACCCTACACCCCGGATAGGTACACCAGAGCTACACCAGAAATCCTTGTTGCCTTCCTCCAGGGGCTGATGTCCACACCAGGGGGTGGGCCAGGTGGTTGGCTCTGCCCACCGAGGAGTTCACAGCCCTGGAGGCGGGAAAACACAGGCAGATAGAGATTAGGTTTGGAGTTGAAGGGAGAGTGAAGTGGTAGAGGAGCAAGAGAGAGGAGTTGAAGTGAAGGAGAAAGTGACAGTTGGAAAGCCTGAAGTTGGTCCGGGTGTGTGCCCCGGACTGAGACAGCAAGGTTAGCAGACAGTGGTGACCGTCTGCAGGAGAGGCTGATCGGAGGTTGCCGAAAGGACCGTGGACGGGTGGTGGCCCGGCGGTACCGGACCGGTATACAAGGAGAAGCCAGCACCATTGGCAGGGGCCTTTCGGATCCCGGCAAGGCTAGGAGTCGCCGTGAATATGCCAAATCCGTCAGTGAAGGGGACCTCCGGGTCTCCCAACAACTAAGTCCCGATTGAAGGCAACAGTCCAACCGTAGGAGAGAGACACCGCCACTGCCAAGGCACCAGTTTCTCAGGGCCAGTGCCTGCGGGCAAAGAGGGGCTCCTCCGGCCCAAATCCAAGTCGGGGAGCGGGTTACCGGTGGGAACCCATCGCTACCAACATTACACTAGGTGCAGGGACAGAGACCGTCACCGCCAACTACCGGGGAAAAGCAACAGCAGCCGTCCGTGGGAACCGTCTTTCCAGCCGTGTGTTTTACCGAGAACTGTGTCAACGTCTCAGGCTGAGTGAGTACCACCGTGCTGTACGGCACAGCGCTGCCCCCGCGACCCTGCACCTCACCAGGCCCCACACCTGGCCTGCCATCCACCCCTACCCTCTCACCGGGCCCCGGGACAATCAACCCCCTACCCACGGAGGGGAGAAATAACAACAAAGCTGCTCCCTGTCACCGCTCCCGGGATCCCCATACAGAGCAGCGGTGGTGTCCACACAATCACCACAACCGTGGGTGGCGTCACGGACAACAATAAATCCCCAAAATCAATCCCCTTTTCACTCACGGGCGAGGAGCGCCGCTCGAGTCCCCGGGATCCGGCCCATCGCTCGAGCCACTGAGCAGCAGAGGCCGCAGCAGCAGCGGCAGCCGGACCCGAGCAGTGGGAGTGCGCAGCGTCCCCTCCTCCGCCCGCGACAAGTTGGCGTCACGAACAGGATCTTACCGCTTTGCCGTTGGGTAGAGGTGCGCCTTGTTACCGCCGGACGTGTCCGGTCAGAAAATTTCAGAAGCCGCCATCTTTGGCGCGAAAAGTTCCCGCTCGAGCGTCTCCTCGAGTAGTGGAGGCGCGAAGGCCAAAACCCTGCCCCGATAGAGGAGGGGCCGGAAAGAGGCTAAGGGGGACGAAATGGCAACTGGTCGCATGTAGCCACGGCTATAAAGGCAGGGACGCCAGGACTCTGCAGCCATCTTGTTCCTGGGAGAAGCCACCAGCAACATGTGGATGCCGTCCCGAAGCACCGTAGCCCCCGCGCCTGGAACCGCGGCGTGGGTGGAGATCCGGACCGCGCAGCTCTACCAAAGGCTGCAGGTCAAAATGCAGCTACTCATGGAGGAGTGGGAGACCGACATGGCGGAGGTTATAGCGGCCATGCGGAGACGCGAGGAGGAAGCTGAGGAACGGGGGGTGAGTGACCCATGCCCCGATGCCCTTGAAGGGCCGGTCATCGCGGCTGCGGAACCCGGTCTAAACCCTCTCACCCTGCTACCTCCCTCGCCACCCGTCCCGGAAGCCGTGACCCCGCCACTAGGCCCGCTACCACCGCAACCGGTAGCGATACCCAGCATGCCCGCCCCGGCGGGCCGACCTGTAGCCGGAGCCCGTAGCCGACCGGAGGTGCTGCCGTGGAAAGCCCCGACGTCAGAAGCGGAGGTGTCCCCCGAGAAACCCCCCTAGCCGAAGCCGACAGTCCGCTCCGTGCCGAAGGCCCAGCAGAGGAAAGCCCCTGTGCCCATTCCCCACACCTCGGCTGAGGTTGCGCCAGGTTGCCGCTGCAAGGTGGCGTCCAAGGCCAAGTCACCGCGGGACCTGCCGCCCAGATCAACAATAGTGGGCAGTGTCTGAGAAGTCTCGCAGGGCCGACCCGTGCGCCGGAGCTCACAGCAGCGCCGTACTGGGACAGGGAGCCGGTACCGCTGGGCCTGGAAATCGAGGACAGAGAAAGAAGGAAGGCGGAGATGGTGGCCCGTACGATACGAGAGAAGGAGAGCCTGAGACAAGCGACCTTCCGTGTCCGGGGACCGCTGTATGAGGGGCAGGTGAGGCGGTTTGATGTCCGCCGGGGCTATGGATTCATTTATGAACCGGGCCTAGAGGCCGAAGTGTTTATAGCCCGGCGGGATGTGAATGCTCACCTGCCAGAAGAGCACCCAGGCCGCAACTTGATGCCAGGGGACCTGATACAGTACACCCGGCACTGCGGGGAGAGGGGGTGGTTTGCGCTGGATGCCAAGTTAAGGGGCAGCCAGGAGGTCCGTGTGAGCGCCGCACCCCCTCCCTCAGTTGATGTCGAAGAATCAGAGTAAGGGCAGCGGAGCACCGTTGCACCGTCCCCGTTGGGACCACGTGAATATGTGTTTAAAAGTTTGCAAGTTTATGAGAAAATGAAAATGATCACCGAAGTCTCATCTGATTGTCAGCAACCGTGATTGAACCGGTCGTAGCCGGCAACTGGTCCCCGTTGGGACCCCTTTTACAAATTTTGCATAGGAACTCCTATGAACAGGCCCGAGAACTTGCAGGGCAACCACAAACGTTAGTGGCATGTAAATAATGTTTGCTGCAGCTTACCGTTATCGCCTCCGGAGAGGCAGGTTGGAGGGAGGGCCCGCAGTGGAGCAGGCTGGGGCCCAGCCACCACAGGAACCGGTGGCTACCCTCTGGAGGGGAAGGACAGATCCCGCTCGGGTGACTTGGTTCAGGACTGGGGTCAAGGGGTGCTGCCTGTTTCTTAGGGGCAGCATCAGGGCCAGGTTACTTGGGTGGGAAAGAGCGGCAGCCGCAACCGTTACCGTAACGTTTAAGAAAAGTGCCTCCCGTTGTGGGATGATGTTATTTTATTTGTATTATGTTTTTACCTTCTTTTTTCAGAAAAATAAAACCGGTGTTGGACGGGCAGCCCGCGGACGGTCTGCATTTTGCTAAGGGGGAATGTGACGCCCTGGGCAAGCCAGGGGTCACAGGTCATGACACCACCACACCCTACACCCCGGATAGGTACACCAGAGCTACACCAGAAATCCTTGTTGCCTTCCTCCAGGGGCTGATGTCCACACCAGGGGGTGGGCCAGGCAGTTGGCTCCGCCCACCGAGGAGTTCACAGCCCTGGAGGCGGGAAAACACTGGCAGATAGAGATTAGGTTTGGAGTTGAAGGGAGAGTGAAGTGGTAGAGGAGCAAGAGAGAGGAGTTGAAGTGAAGGAGAAAGTGACAGTTGGAAAGCCTGAAGTTGGTCCGGGTGTGTGCCCCGGACTGAGACAGCAAGGTTAGCAGACGGTGGTGACCGTCTGCAGGAGAGGCTGATCGGAGGTTGCCGAAAGGACCGTGGACGGGTGGTGGCCCGTCGGTACCGGACCGGTATACAAGGAGAAGCCAGCACCATTGGCTGGGGCCTTTCGGATCCCGGCAAGGCTAGGAGTTGCCGTGAATTTGCCAAATCCGTCAGTGAAGGGGACCTCCGGGTCTGCCAACAACTAAGTCCCAATTGAAGGCAACAGTCCAACCGTAGGAGAGAGACACCGCCACTGCCAAGGCACCAGTTTCTCAGGGCCAGCGCCTGCGGGCAAAGAGGGGCTCCTCCGGCCCAAATCCAAGTCGGGGAGCGGGTTACCGGTGGGAACCCATCGCTATCAATATTACACTAGGTGCAGGGACAGAGACCGTCACCACCAACTACCGGGGAAAAGCAACAGCAGCCGTCCGTGGGAACCGTCTTTCCAGCCGTGTGTTTTACCGAGAACTGTGTCAACGTCTCAGGCTGAGTGAGTACCACCGTGCCGTACGGCACAGCGCTGCCCCCGCGACCCTGCACCTCACCAGGCCCCGCACCTGGCCTGCCATCCACCCCTACCCCCTCACCGGGCCCCGGGACAATCAACCCCCTACCCACGGAGGGGAGAAATAACAACAAAGCTGCTCCCTGTCACCGCTCCCGGGATCCCCATACAGAGCAGCGGCAATAAATCCCCAAAATCAATCCCCTTTTCACTCACGGGCGAGGAGCGCCGCTCGAGTCCCCGGGATATGGCCCATCGCTCGAGCCACCGAGCAGCAGAGGCCACAGCAGCAGCGGCAGCCGGACCCGAGCAGTGGGAGAGCGCAGCGTCCCCTCCTCCACCCGCGACATATATATAGTGGAACCTTGGATTATGAGCATAATTGGTTCCAGGAGTCTGCTTTTAAACCAAGTTACTTTTATATCAAAGCGAATTTTCCCATAGAAAACAATTGAAACACAGGCAATTCGTTCCATGACCCAAAAATATTTGCTGTATTTATGCAAATTTATTACAGTAATGCAAAATAATGCACTGTATTCATATGTTATTACAGTACACTAATACAAAATACTGTGCAGTACAGTAAAAAAACATAAAAACAAATTAAACTGCACTTTAGCTTGCAAAAAAATTGTTGGTGTGCGAGAGGAACAGTATAAGCAATGTGCTGCACTGGTTAGCAGAAAGAAAGTACAATACTGTATCCACAAATGCAAATTGATAGACATGTTATATAGTATATACTGTACTGTGCAATGGTATATTGTGTACAGTATACAGTACATGCAGCATACCTCCCAACTTTTCAAGACAGGAAGGAGGGACAAATTTTGACCACGCCCCTAGCCACACCCCTAGCCCCACCCATTTAGCAGTAAGGGTCATTCAGCAGATGCCGTGGACTGTTCATTCATATTTATAGCAGTCAGAATGTTTTTATATTTCTGTGTCACTATATGACATGTTGCTTATTTGTGCCTATCAATCCGTGTTCACACGTTGCATAAATTCTGTTTCTTTTTGTTTCTGTCTGCACCAAACTACACAATAATAATCTTCTCTGTTTTTGCCATTTTTGCTGCATTTTTTCTGCCTTTTCTCCACTATTTAATGCGTTTTTGGTTCACATGTGAATCTGCGTTTTTAAGTGTTTTTATGTACAGAGAAGCTTTTTCCTGCATTTTTTTAAGCTCCACATAGAAACCTCCAGAGAAACCCCCCCCCCCCGAAAACCGCAGAATTCAGCGGCGTCTTTTCATGGAATCACATTCACTTTACTTGGACAATTAAACACAGCAGAATAAATGTGCAAAGAAACAGCAGAAAAAAATGCAGCATTTACACTACATGTGAACATGGACTAATTGTCCAAGCAAAGTGGATGAGACGTCCTGAAATCTCCGCTCCTGGTGCGTGGAAAGACGCCGCTGAACTGTGCGGATTTGGTGTTTCTTTCTTTATAAGCTTCAGGATTCACATCAGCGACAAACATGTATCAAATAAAGGACAATGTATAAAAAATACCGCAAACACGCAATAATCATAGAACATTGTTATTGCACTCGTGGAGCGGACACCTGCAGAAAAAATGCAGCATTTACGCTATGTGTGAACACGACCTCAGTGATCCATTTTTATTACATTTTTTATGGGTTTTAATAAAGAAAAATAATAAATTGCGCCTTTTTTTTTCCCGCCATTTACCGATCCCCATAAATAATCTGATCGCTGTGTTGTTCAGGTCATTACGATTACAGGGACACCAAATATGTCCATGTTATTTGCTGATTTGTAATGTTTATTATTTTATAAAAAAAAGTGCAATAACATTACATTATTCTATTTTTTTTTATTATTTTTAGTAACTTTATTAGAAGAAAAAAAATCCTCTTTTCCTCTCCCTCTAGAATACAGGACATAGAGATGCTGCTCTGTACAATGTAGCTGTGTCCTGTGTAATCTGCTGTCATTTATGTGAAATCCTCCCTCTGACATCATCAATCCTAGTGGCTCAACAGCTAGAGCAGCTAGGAAAGCCAGGAGGTTGCTGGACACAAGTTTTGAACGTTGCTGGTTTGAATCCAAGGTGGTGAAGATAAAAAAAAAATAAAAAAATTGTATTTGTATTTTTTTCCTCATTTCTTTATAGTAGTTTTATGGGAACAAATGAATCTGACTCTTTCACCAACATTGAGATACAGTATTTATGTATCTATCTCTATCTATCTATGATTCTATCTATCTATGATTCTATCTCTCTATCTATCTATCTATCTATGATTCTATCTATCTATGATTCTATCTATCGATCTATCTATCTATGATTCTATCTATGATTCTTTATATGATTCTATCTATCTATGATTCTATCTATCTATGATTCTATCCCTCTATCTATCTATGATTCTATCTCTATCTATCTATTATCTGTCGTGTATCTATATATCCCTCTATCATCCATCCCTCTATCATCCATCCATCCCACTATCATCCATCCATCCCTCCCTCTATCCCTCCCTCTATCTCTCCATTCATCCCTCCATTCATCCCTCCATTCATCCCTCTATCATCCATCCATCCCTCTATCCCTCCATTCATCCCTCTATCATCCATGCATCCATCCCTCCCTCTATCCCTCCATTCATCCCTCTATCATCCATCCCTCCCTCTATCCCTCCATTCATCCCTCCATTCATCCCTCTATCTTTCCATTCATCCCTCCATTCATCCCTCCATTCATCCCTCCATTCATCCCTCCATTCATCCCTCCATTCATCCCTCTATCCCTCCATTCATCCCTCTATCCCTCCATTTATCCCTCTATCCCTCCATTTATCCCTCCATTCATCCCTCTATCATCCATCCATCCATCCCTCCCTCTATCCCTCCCTCTATCCCTCCATTCATCCCTCCATTCATGCCTCTATCATCCATCCCTCCCTCCCTCTATCCCTCCCTCTATCCCTCCATTCATCCCTCCATTCATCCCTCTATCATCCATCCATCCCTCCCTCCCTCTATCCCTCCATTCATCCCTCTATCCCTCCATTCATCCCTCCTTCTATCCCTCTATCATCCATCCATCCCTCCCTCTATCCCTCCATTCATCCCTCCATTCATCCCTCTATTATCCATCCATCAATCCCTGCCTCTATCCCTCCATTCATCCCTCTATCCCTCCATTCATCCCTCCATTCATCCCTCTATCATCCATCCCTCCCTCTATCCCTCCATTCATCCCTCCATTCATCCCTCTATCCCTCCATTCATCCCTTCATTCATCCCTCTATCCCTCCATTCATCCCTCCCTCTATCCCTCCATCCATCCCTCCATTCATCCCTCTATCATCCATCCCTCCCTCTATCCCTCCTTTCATCCCTCTATCCCTCCATTCATCCCTCCTTCTATCCCTCCATTCATCCCTCAATTCATCCCTCTATCATCCATCCATCCCTCCCTCTATCCCTCCATTCATCCCTCAATTCATCCCTCTATCATCCATCCATGCCTGCCTCTATCCCTCCATTCATCCCTCTATCCCTCCATTCATCCCTCCATTCATCCCTCCATTCATCCCTCTATCATCCCTCTATCATCCATCCATCCCTCTCTCTATCCCTCCATTCATCCCTCTATCATCCATGCATCCATCCCTCCCTCTATCCCTCCATTCATCCCTCCATTCATCCCTCTATCATCCATCCCTCCCTCTATCCATCCATTCATCCCTCCAGTCATCCCTCTATCATCCATCCATCCCTCCCTCTATCTCTCCATTCATCCCTCCATTCATACCTCTATCCCTCCATTCATCCCTCTATCCCTCCATTCATCCCTCCCTCTATCCCTCCATTTATCCCTCCATTCATCCCTCTATCATCCATCCCTCCCTCTATCCCTCCATTCATCCCTCCATTCATCCCTCTATCCCTCCATTCATCCCTCCATTCATCCCTCTATCCCTCCATTCATCCCTCCCTCTATCCCTCCATCCATCCCTCCATTCATCCCTCTATCATCCATCCATCCCTCCCTCTATCCCTCCTTTCATCCCTCTATCCCTCCATTCATCCCTCCTTCTATCCCTCCATTTATCCCTCAATTCATCCCTCTATCATCCATCCATCCCTCCCTCTATCCCTCCATTCATCCCTCAATTCATCCCTCTATCATCCATCCATGCCTGCCTCTATCCCTCCATTCATCCCTCTATCCCTCCATTCATCCCTCCCTCTATCCCTCCATTCATCCCTCCATTCATCCCTCCATTCATCCCTCTATCATCCCTCTATCATCCATCCATCCCTCCCTCTATCCCTCCATTCATCCCTCTATCATCCATGCATCCATCCCTCCCTCTATCCCTCCATTCATCCCTCCATTCATCCCTCTATCATCCATCCCTCCCTCTATCCATCCATTCATCCCTCCATTCATCCCTCTATCATCCATCCATCCCTCCCTCTATCTCTCCATTCATCCCTCCATTCATCCCTCCATTCATCCCTCCCTCTATCCCTCCATTCATCCCTCCATTCATCCCTCCTTCTATCCCTCCATTCATCCCTCCCTCTATCCCTCCATTCATCCCTCCATTCATCCCTCTATCATCCATCCATCCCTCCCTCTATCCCTCCTTTCATCCCTCTATCCCTCCATTCATCCCTCCTTCTATCCCTCCATTCATCCCTCAATTCATCCCTCTATCATCCATCCCTCCCTCTATCCCTCCATTCATCCCTCAATTCATCCCTCTATCATCCATCCATGCCTGCCTCTATCCCTCCATTCATCCCTCTATCCCTCCATTCATCCCTCCCTCTATCCCTCCATTCATCCCTCCATTCATCCCTCTATCATCCCTCTATCATCCATCCATCCATCCCTCTATCCCTCCATTCATTCCTCTATCATCCATGCATCCATCCCTCCCTCTATCCCTCCATTCATCCCTCCATTCATCCCTCTATCATCCATCTCTCCCTCTATCCCTCCATTCATCCCTCCATTCATCCCTCTATCATCCATCCATCCCTCCCTCTATCTCTCCATTCATCCCTCCATTCATACCTCTATCCCTCCATTCATCCCTCCATTCATCCCTCCTTCTATCCCTCCATTCATCCCTCCCTATATCCCTCCATTCATCCCTCCATTCATCCCTCTATCATCCATCCATCCCTCCCTCTATCCCTCCTTTCATCCCTCTATCCCTCCATTCATCCCTCCTTCTATCCCTCCATTCATCCCTCCATTCATCCCTCTATCATCCATCCATCCCTCCCTCTATCTCTCCATTCATCCCTCCATTCATACCTCTATCCCTCCATTCATCCCTCCATTCATCCCTCCTTCTATCCCTCCATTCATCCCTCCCTATATCCCTCCATTCATCCCTCCATTCATCCCTCTATCCTTCCATTCATCCCTCCATTCATCCCTCTATCATCCATCCATCCCTGCCTCTATCCTTCCATTCATGCCTCCCTCTATCCCTCCATTCATCCCTCTATCATCCATCCATCCCTCTATCCCTCCATTCATCCCTCCATTCATCCATCCCTCCATCCATCTTTGCAGCTGAATAACCTGCTTCTGGTGTCTCTGCTGCAGTATAGAGGTCAAGATAACAAAATCGTCCTATTGGTTTCAATAGAGGCAGTAGCTCAGTGGTAAAGCTGCTGCCTTTGAAACAATGAACTCACAGCTCCACGAGTTCGAGTCCTGGCTGCCATGAAAATCAGCTGTGAGCCGCGGGAGTGTGGGACAGCCCTGATAAATCGTGCAAGTCCCGCAGAATCCGGGACGGTTGGGAGGTATGCATACAGTATATACAGAAAGTTACCTCCAGATTGGGTCAGAGCACGGTGAAAGGACAGAACCTGAAGTGTACATGGTGAGTATTTGCTCTTCTTGCACCAAGTTACAAATTTGTAAAAAGCTTTGCTTGTCTTGCAAAACGCTCTCAAACCAAGTTACTCTTAAACCAAGGTTCTGCTGTGTATATATATATACAGTATAATGTAGATAAAAATGTAGGTACACTGTGATAAATTGGTAGGAATAAAAATGTTTGTCAGCTCTTCATGTCAAGAGGAGGATAAAATTATACCTGCTGGAATGTGATGAAAGCTACGAAAGGTTGCTGAGCCTCTGAAGGGTTAATGTGCACATGTCGGACGTGACGTCAGCAGCACATTTCCGCCTGTTTCCTGTATACATATTGGGTGGCGCAGGCTCTGTAGGAATTTCCTTCTGGTTTAAATATTTTCCAAGTGTTTAGAGCTGGAGGAGGAGAAGACCCGGGGACTGTATCTGCTGGACTCTCCGCGCTGCACCGAGTAAGACACAAACATCCGAGACTTTAATATTAAATATGACTTGTCTCCATGATACAAGGCCATTGTATGTGAGACATCACTCAGAGCTGCAGTGCAAGCCTCACATGTAAGGAGAGGTCTCCAGAGAGGAGAGCTCCCAACCACTGCAGTGAGTGCATGCAGCAGCTGAGACATGTATTATGAGGTTCTGCAGCAGCTGAGGAGTGTGTTCTGAGGTTCTGCAGCAGCTGTGGTGTGTATTATCAGGTTGTACAGCAGTGGTTGTGTATTATGAGGTTCAGCAGCAACTGAGGAGTGTATTATGACGTTATTCAGCAGCTGTGGTGTATTATGAGGTTCTGCAGCAGCTGTGGTCTATTATGAGGTTCTGCAGCAGCTGAGACGTATATTATGCGGTTCTGCAGCAGTTGAAGCGTGTATCATGAGGTTATGCAGCAGCTGAGAAGTGTATTATAAGGTTATTCAGCAGCTGTGCTGTATTACGAGGTTCTGCAGCAGCTGGTGTGTGTATTATGAGTTTCTACAGCAGAAAAGGTGTGTTAAGTTCTGCAGCAGCTGAGCTATGTATTCTGATGTTCTGTAGCAGCTGAGGTGGGTATTATCAGGTTCTTTAGCAGCTGAGATGTGTATTATGAGGTTATACAGCAGCTGTGTGTTCTGAGGTTCTGCAGCAGCTGTGGTCTATTATGAGGTTCTGCAGCAGCTGAGACGTATATTATGCGGTTCTGCAGCAGTTGAAGCGTGTATCATGAGGTTATGCAGCAGCTGAGAAGTGTATTATAAGGTTATTCAGCAGCTGTGCTGCATTACGAGGTTCTGCAGCAGCTGAGGAGTGTATTGTGAGGTTATGCAGCAGCTGGTGTGTGTATTATGAGTTTCTACAGCAGAAAAGGTGTGTTAAGTTCTGCAGCAGCTGAGCTATGTATTCTGATGTTCTGTAGCAGCTGAGGTGGGTATTATCAGGTTCTTTAGCAGCTGAGATGTGTATTATGAGGTTATACAGCAGCTAAGGAGTGTATTATGATGTTCTGCAGCAGCTGTGGTGTGTATTATGAGTTTCTACAGCAGAAAAGGTATGTGTTAATTAGTTCTGCAGCAACTGAGCAGTATGTTCTGAGGTTCTGCAGCAGCTGTAAGGGTCTTATGAGGTTCTTTAGCAGCTGAAATGTATTATGAGGTTCTGCAGCAGATGAGGAGTGTATTATGAGGTTATGCAGCAACTGTGGTGTGTAGTATGAGTTTCTACAGCAGCAAATGTATATGTTAATTAAGTTCTGCAGCAGCTGAGCTGTGTATTCTGAGGTTCTGCAGCAGCTGAGGTGTATATTATGAGGTTCGCTGGTAACTTAAATTAAGAGTGAAAAATGCCTCCATTCTTGATAACAGAAGGTATTTTTAATACAGTAGCAGGTAAACCGCAGTTTCTCTTTTTTACCAGTACTTTCAATTCTTACCTATTTATAATGATGAAGCCCCTCTATGTGTACACAGGTATCACTCCCTCTGTGTCTTCTTCTAGATTTCACATTCACCATGGATCTGGTCACAGTTCTCCTCGCCATCGTTGTCATCTTATTTTTCGCCGGTGCTTTAATGAACCAAAATCAAGGAAATTCCAAAAACTTCCCACCCGGACCAAAACCTTTACCGATCATTGGGAATGTTCTGATGATGGACATGTCGAAACCTTACAAAACATTCATGGAGGTAAGGAGAAAGAAATCTGCAATATAAATCAGGGGAGCACGGCCATTTCCAGAACAAGGTCCACATTGTAACATTGTCCTACTCCCGGGGAACAGTAAAAGCTTAGATATTTATTCTCATCTGAGACATTTATGGACATTAATTGGACGGAAATCATAAATCCCAGCTCCATTAAAGAGGTTGTCCACTAGTTTTACATTGATGGCCTATAATTAGGATAGGTCATCAATGACTGATCGGGCAGGGTCCCCCACTGTCCACCCATTCCAATCAGCTGTTATCGGTGCTGCTGGTGGCTGCAGGTGGCCGGAAATGCTCAGCTCTGGAGCTGCACCGTCATCTTCTAGCTGCCGGGGTTGGGTACTGCACATCCACCACCCATTCATATCAGTAGGAGGCAGATGTGCATTTACCAGCTACTTGCTGCCACCAACGGCACTGAAACAGCTGATCGGCGCTGGTGTGAGGTGTCCGATATCAGACATCGATGACGCTAAGGCCCGCTTTACACGCTGCGATATCGTTACCTATTGAGCGTACCCGCCCCCATCATTTGTGCGACACAGGCAAATCGCTGCCCGTCACACATACTTACCTGCCTAGCGACGTCGCTGTGACCGGCGATCCGCCTCCTTTCTAAGGGGGCGGTTCATTCGGCGTCACAGCGATGTCACTAAGCGGCCGCCAAATCAAAGCGGAGCGGCGGAGATGAGCGGGACGTAACATCCCGCCCACCTCCTTCCTTCCTTATTGCAGGCGGGACGCAGGTAAGGTGAGGTTCCTCGTTCCTGAGGTGTCACACGTAGCGATGTGTGCTGTCACAGGAACGACGAACAACATCGTAGAAGCAGCAGCAACGATAATTGGGAAGAGGGGGTGATGTCACCGATGAGCGATTTTGACCTTTTTTGCGACGATTCAAAATCACTCATAGGTGTCACACACAAAGGTGTCACACACAATGACATCGCTAAAGCGGCCAGATGCGTCACAAATTCTGTCACCCCAACAAGATCGCTTTAGCGATCTCGTAGCGTGTAAAGCCACCCTAAGGATAGGCCATCAATGTTAAAGTAGTGGACGATCTATTAAACAGCAACGTAGAAGCTATTAAGTCTCCAAAGCTTCATAGAAGAGCACAGCACCGAAACTATATTTAACTTCTTTGAAGTGGCTCCTTTCCAAACTAGGCACTGTCCAATCAAAGAGCTGCAAAAAAAAAACATTTCAGAAAACAAATTCTGCAAATAGATTAAAAACTTTAATAATTTGGAAAAAAAATTGGCAATGTTTGCATTTGCAAGACTTGAGAATAAATATGCAGGTTTCGGATACCACAAGTGTGGACTATGGCTGCTGATAAATGTTCCCCAAGTAGGCACAAAGGATCAGAAGTTGTTACATTTACAAGTATTGGGTACTGAATACAAAAAAAGGGTTTATTGGTATAGAAGAAGAGATAGCTATGTCATGACCAAAACAGGCAGAAGTGTGGTGGAGTACGAGCCTTATAGGCAAGTAGTCCCTGACTGAGGGCCTAGGCATAGAGGAGGGGTAGAGAGCGTGTGTCCGGCAGCGTATGGCAGAGACATGGAAGCGTCGTTAAAGTTATAGGAATACAAAAAAAAAAAAAGAGAGAGGATTGTGGAATATGGCAGGGGGGGTGCTCAGAGGTTTTGAGTATGGTTTTGCAAGAGCACCCCCCTTCCCATGCGTCACGGACCTCCCCCTGGTGGTTGCAGGTTTTGGTACAACCCTTTGGTTTATAATTCCCCCCTCCCCTGTAAGCTCCCTCTTCCGGCATCGGCTTACGTGCGCTCCCCACCCTCCCTCCTTGTTTTATGGTTTTATTTTGGCAATGAGAATGTTATAAGTCACAGCTGGTGGTTTTTCAATAGTATGGGGACCGAGGACGCACATGCCATCCAGGAGCTGGAGGGGCAACCGTTTCGGTTGAGAGAGAGATTTTATTCACGTTGGAGTAAATTCTTAAAGAAACGAGTTTAAGGTTAAATAAAGCTGTGGCCGACCCCGTCCACGAAAGGTTACATAGGTGTTGTGTTTTTATTCACGCGTCGGGACACACAGGTAGGGTTGCTACGGTTTTGGTTCATGTCATCAATCGACATATCCTTGGTGTTACCAAAAAGAGGTCAAAGAAGTGAGGTGGCCACTTCAACCGCCAAAGCAATTGGACTGCAAAGGGCTCATATATTTTTCTTGCCCAAGTTTCTCTCCTGTCTATGTCTTTTAGTGGAAACAGGCATTTGCATGAATGGACACTTCAGGAGGAGAGATGGCAAGTCCTCTTCTTGTGACTTTTTAAAATTGTATCTTGTGTTCACAGCTTTCTAAGACGTACGGCCCGGTCTTCAGTGTCCAGATCGGCATGAGAAAAATAGTTGTCCTCTGTGGCTATGACGCTGTTAAGGATGCGCTCATCAATCACGCCGATGTGTTTTCTGACAGACCTCGTGCGCCTGTCATTCATAAAGTGTCAAAAAACCATGGTAAGAAGATTTTTATTTATTATTATTATTATTATTATTATGTATTGCTAATAAAGTTTCCCTTTATATTTGATTGTCAATTTTTCTTATCTTATTCTTACTTTACAAGTTAATTTCATATATTTCCAGTGCATTCAAAATTCCAAAAGTCAATGATTCTGATATAAATTATTGTTACTGTTCAATGTTCCACAATTATTGATACTTCTGGGTTCTATAACAGTTCTTGAAAGTTTGTGAATAGCGATGATCAAATACCTCAAATATTCGGCTTCGCGAATATTTGCCGAATAGGTCGCCGCTATTCAACTATTCGGGAATATTCGATGTGCAATGTAAGTCTATGAGAAACCCGAATAACAACTATTCGGAACTATTCGGGCTTCCCATAGACTTACATTGCGCATCGATTATTCGCGACCTATTCGTGGGATATTCGCGAAGCCGAATATTTGAGGTATTCGATCATCTCTATTTATGAACCCTTCAGAATTGTTCATATTTCTGCATACAAGTGACCTAAAACTAGATCAGATTGTGGCACTAGTCCTATATTAGAAAGAAACAAATTAAACAAATGGTTAAAAAATAATAATTTTTTTTCATATCTTTATTGAGGACAATAATCTAATATCAAGTTTTTAAAGAGAATCCTGATTCCAGTGATGTATCTGTTAGTTTACTGGATGCAGCAGTTGTGATAGAATCACTGTTTTTCTGTGCTGCAGATCTAGCAGAGTTCAGTTGTTGAGCTGCGTATAGCCCCGTCCAAACCACAGCTTTCCGTGTATATTGAAAAGTGATACAGAGTGTGGTTTGGACATAAAGGCACGAGACATCTAGTCCTGTAATGATAATCTCCTTCTGATAAAATATTCTTAGATTATATAGCAAAAACCTGCCAACAGATTTCCTTAACATCGCAAAAGTATATAAAGCTTTGCACTCAGTATCTGGTGATACCATCTTGTGCAGCAATAACTGTATCAAAATGCTTCCGGTAATTGCTTATTGGTCCTGATTTGTGATGGGTGAACCCGCAGATGTTCGAGTTTGGCGAGTCTAGTCGGACTGAAAAAAATGTCTGGTTTGGGACTGGACTTGACCCAAACTTGAGCCCAGACCCCAAAACCCCTATAAGTCTATGGAAACCCAAACTTAAATGCTATAAAAAGGTGGGCTTGGGGCTGCAAAAGAAAGCAAACAGGGATTAAATTTTGACAATACTTACCAAGTTTCCATGTGGCTGTCATACTGCTCCCAGGTCTGCTCCTTAAAACTGATAAATATTCACTGCTTGCCCTCACCCATCCTCTGTAACAGTGTCTGTGATTGGTTGCAGTCAGACTGTGCCCCTACTCTCTGTGTCCCTCACACTAGCTGTTTGGGACCTGGCGTAGGCTCCCCATTATTTTGATAACCAGGGCAAATAAAGCAGACAGCTACAGGCTGCAGCCCCCAACTGAATGCTTGTCTGTTTTTCAAAATCTGGGGGACCCCATGCAGATTTTTTGAAAATTATTTAAATAAATAATTTAAAAAATGGTGTAGGGTCCCCCCACATTTTTATACCCAAGGTAAAGCAGACAGCTGGGGGCTAGTATTCTCAACTTGGGGAAGCCCATGGTTAATGGGCCCTCACTAGCCTAAAAATAGCAGCCTGCAGTCGCTCCAGAATTAGCGCATTCATTTGATGTGCCAATTCTGGCACTCACCTGGATCATGCCGGTTGCTCTGGTGTGGTGGCAATTTGGGTAATATGTTTGGGGTTGATATCAGCTGTAAATTGGCAACTAGCATCCAGCCTATGGATTAGTAATGGATAGGCATCTATCAGACACATAGGAAAAAAATAATTTGAATAAAGACTCCCACACTCCCTCATTCACCAATTTATTAATTAAAAAAAAATCTTAAAAGTTCAATTATAATCCAATGGTGTACTATTCCACAACGTCCATCTATTCCTATGGAGCCTTCCTTCGAGAACAAGGTTCCTTAGGTCCCTCCAGGTCAGCGCTAGGCATACAATTTCTCATGAGCATGAAAAATTCTGCTCCTGCCGCTGACCACGAGTGACCTATGGAGCCTTGTTCTCAGAACAAGGTTCCATAGGATTTGATGGATGTTGTGGGATTATTCATGATTGGATTAAGTTGGAACTGTGAGGATTTTTTTAAAACTAATAAATTGGTGAACAAAGGAGCGTGTAGGAATATTTATTCAAAAAAACTATTATTTTTTCCTGTGTGTTTTGTTTAACTGTACACTTACCGGGTTAGTATGGAGGGTGTCTGATAGATGCTTTTCCATTTCTAACCCCTGGCCTTGATGCTGTCAATTAACCGCTGACATCAACCCCTAAAAAATTACCCCGATTGCCACTGTGCCACGGCAATCAAGAAGAGCTGGGCAAAGTGCCAGAATTTGCACATCTAATGTGATGCACCACTTCTGTGGCAGGTGTGGACTTCTATTTTTAGGCTGGAAAGGGCCAAATAACCATGGGCCAGCCCAGTCTGATAATACAAGCCCCCAGCTGTCTGCTTTACTTTGATTGTTTATCAAAAATAGAAGGACCCCACTTTATTTTTTTACTTAATTATTTATACATAAATCATTTATAAATGGGGTGTTGGGTCCCCTCTAGTTTTGATAACCAGCTCTTTGCTTTGCCCTGACTAGTTATCAAAAATGGTGGGACCCACATCATTTTTTTATTTATTCCCTCACCACATTTTTTTGCAGGACAAAAGTCCTGCTCTTACCCTCATTTTGCTTCCTTTTGTAGCCCCCTAGCCCTTATTATGACCATTTTACAGCATCAAAGTTTGGGTCCCAATTATATTAGATGGAGTTAGGCGGCCGGGTCAATTTCAAGTCAAGTTTGGGTACCAAGCCAAACTTTCATTTTTTGAAAAACAGACAAGCATTCAGTTGGGGGCTGCAGCCTGTAGCTGTCTGCTATATTTGCCCTGGATAACCCAAACATCCACAGGTCCCTCATCCCTGCTATTGAGTCCATTCCCAAGGAACCTTTAACACTGTGTATAAATGTTATAGATGCACTTGCACTGGGAACCTGTCTATAGTTAGGTAGAGTAAGGGGTGCCTTGTGCTTTGTGTCTAGTCAACTGAATTATTTCTGTACATGGAAAGAGTATGGAAGAGTCACCGGCAGCTTCCTTCCAGGATTTAGATGACCAAGTTGTGAAGCCACTTGCGGGGCTGGCGCCAGCCCCTGCTTTTTCTGCACACCAGGTATTCTTTTTACAATGCACACTGACAGTGCACTCTCTTGCTGAGTCATTACTTTTGACCAGAGGCAGCGAGCATATAGCACAGTGACAAGAATTTACTGAGCATATGTCAGAATTGACAACTGATGCATGCTCAGTAGAGGATGCAGCACTCCTTTAAGAGCTTGCCCATACAGGTAATCCTTATGTCCTATATTTAATTGATTGGTATGATAAGTATCATTTATTTTTTCAGGTGTTGTATTTTCCAATGGAGAGAACTGGAAAATGATGAGAAGATTTACTCTGTCCACATTACGAGATTATGGAATGGGCAAGAAAACCATAGAAGACAAGATCATCGAGGAGGCCGAGTGTTTGGTGCAGAAGCTGAAATCATATGATGGTGAGAGGTTAATCTGTATGAATATTATTATTGTTTATTACTATTGCACCATTTATTCCATGGAGCTTTACATGAGAAAAGGGTATGCATAATAGGGACAAGTAAATAATCATGAACAATTCAAGGCACAGACTGGTACAGAAGGAGAGAGGACCCTGCCCGTGAGGGCTCAGTCTACAGAAGGAGAGAAGACCCTACCCACGAGGGCTCTGTCTACAGAAGGAGAGGACCCTGCCCGCGAGGGCTCACAGTCTACAGAAGGAGAGGACCCTGCCCGCGAGGGCTCACAGTCTACAGAAGGAGAGAGGACCCTGCCCGCGAGGGCTCACAGTCTACAGAAGGAGAGAGGACCCTGCCCGCGAGGGCTCACAGTCTACAAGGGAAAGCTGAGGATACAGTAGGTGAGGGTTTGGGTAAAATGAATGGTGTCGTTCAAAAGTACAACTCGTCTCACAAAAAAAGCAAGCCCTTATATGGGTAAAACTAACATAAAAATAAAGTTATGGATCTTGGAAAAAAGGGAGAAAAAATAAAAGAAAAGGGGTTAATGGTATAATTCAAAAGTACAAGTTGTCTTGAAAAAAAAAAAGGAGCTGTCACACCACTATATTGACAGAAAAATGAAGTTATGGCACTTGGAAAAGGGGGAGGAAAACACAAAAGCAAAAAAATGGAAAATGGCCATGAAGTGAAGGGGTTAAGACCATCGCAAGTGAAAAGCAGAATAGTTTTTCTGAGCATATGTAATAGTGGCTTAAGAGGGCAAATTAATGGGGCCTATAAATCTCAATATGAGCCCTCAATATGGACCTAAAAGTAACAAAAAAGCTCTAGTAATTTCTACACGCCTAAATGAAAAGTATAAATTTATATTGGTGTTTGTCAACTTTGACTTGTCCAGCTGATGGCACCAAGGCCTACAGTTATCTTTAAAGGGAATCTGTCACCAGGGTTTTGCTATCTCATCTGAGAGCAGCATGCTGCTTGTGACGACTTTTTATGTGGCCCCTGGGCACATTCCCGGGGACTGCAGTGTTCTGGAGGCAGCCACGCTTTTCCCGGCTGCTGGTCCTTTAAATCCCACTGCGTGATGCCCTGTGGGTAGATGCTAGAATGTACGGGCTCCATCCAGATCCTGTCTTCAGCCCGTAAATTGTAAACAGACTCACTACTAAACGCTAGAATGTCCAGGCTCCATCCAGGACCTGACTGCAGCCCAAACATTCTAAGCTTAGCCCCAGCCTGTACTAGCGTGCTCTGGTGGCAGCATAAGCAGCAAGCTGCGCAAAAGTCACAGAAGAGCTGCAGCAGATTTACTGGCCACCAGGACCGGTGCTGTGCTGTATGTGTGACTCCTCTCCCCCACCCCAGTACTGTGAGTACTCAACCTATCGCTGCCTCCTGCTCAGTGCTGTATACCACCTTGTACTGTGTGTACCCCAGTTGTGCTGTGTGTACCCCCAGTGCTGTGTACCCCCTAGTAATGTGTACCCCCAGTGCTATATGTACCCCTAGTACAGTGTACCCTCCAATGCTGTGTACCCCCTCAGCTCTGTGTAACCCCCCACTTCTGTGAGTGCCCCCTAGTGCTGTCTCTACCCCCCTGGGTGATGTCTATGCTCCCCCAGTGCTGTCTGGATCACCTAATGCTGTCCATGCTGCCACCAGTGCTGTCCATGCCCCCCTTATGCTGTCCATGCTCTCCAGTGCTGTGTGCCACCCCTTAGTACTGTGTACCCCCCAGTGCTCTGTACTCTCCACTGCTGTCTGTACCCTCCCACTGCGGTCTATGCCCCCCAGTGCAGTCTGTGCTCTCCCAGTCCTGTCTGTGCCTCCCTAGTGATGCCACTTAGTGTTATCCGTGCTGCCACCTAGTACTGTCCGTGCTGCCACCTAGTGCTGTCCGTGCTGCCACCTAGTGCTGTCCGTGCTGCCACCTAGTGCTGTCCGTGCTGCCATCTAGTACTGTCTGTGCTGCCACCTAGTGCAGTCCGTGCTGCCACCTAGTGCTGTCCATGCTACCGCCAGTGTTGTCCGTGCCTCCGCCAGTGCTATCCTTGTCCCCAGTCATGCCTGTGCCACCACCAGGTCTGTCCATGGCCCCCTAGTGATGTATATGCCCCAGCATCTCCTGTGATGTACATACCTCAGCCTCTACTGGGATGTGTATGCCCCAGTCCCTCCTGTGATGTACATGCCCCAGCCCCTCCTGTAATGTATATGCACCAGCCCCTCCTGTAAAGTGTACATGTCCCAGCCCCTCCTGTGATGTATATGCCCCAGCCTCTCCTGTGATGTTATGCCTCAGCCCCTGCTGTAATGTATATGCCCCAGCCCCTGCTGTAATGTATATGTCCCAGCCCGTTTTGTGATATATATATGTCCCAGCCCCTCCTGTGATGTGTATTCCCAGTGTCTCCTGTAAATTATGCGCCCCAGCGTCTCCTGTTATGTGTATGCCCCAGCATTTCCAGACCGAGACAAACATGGAAAAGCAGCTGTGAGAAACAAGATGATCAATATCACCTTCTAACATCACAGCCGCACCAAAGAGAAGCTGCTCCGGCCACCACAGTAGGGGTGAGTTAATTAATTATTTGACCAAATATAACTGGGTAGTTTTCAAGTTGATAATTTTGTGCGGCCCCCGATGGTTGGTAAAAAATTCCAACCGGCAGTAAAAAGGTTCCCCTCCCCTGGGCTAGGGGAACCCTCACTGACCCTGATCCCAAAGATACATAAGAAGGTGACGATGTTTGGACCGCCTTCCTTACCCTAGCTGTTAAACAACCCTGGTCTAGTGGCTCCCCTATCTCCACCCAGAAGAGGGCTGGGACAAAAGTAATTAATGCCACACAATAAACAGACATGGGGGGGGGGGGGAACAAAACAGAAACTCACAGCAATCACACACAGAGGTATAGATAATACGTTATCAGGAGGAAACTAATGGAAAGTATTTCCACAACACACCAAACAGCACCCAGAAGTTCCCCAGCAACTGAATATCAAAGCATAAAACCGGGATCGCATAAAGCTATCTTCAGCATGGGAGACCAACCTCCACCATCTTAAAAAAGGAGAAGGCAACTGTGATAAGTCTGTGATAATGTGACTCATGCAGTAATTCACAGGCTAGTAGAAATTAACTCCTGCAATCCTGATTTTTAACAGAGCACAGCTGGTGAAACTCAAAGGCAGCATTATGTGGAGTGTCTGACTCTGTTGAGTGAGCAGCTGTCATGTGGTATTCATCTTTGCACTCGCTGGGTGTCATGGCGGTGACGGACTATGTTCACATCGCAGAGTCTGACAAGCAGCCTGAGATCTCTTAGTTGTACAGCCTGCCACTGGCATTGGCTGTGTTTTGCTTCAGTGCTTTCCAGTATAGCAAGAGTTAATTCCTGCTGACTTGTGAATGGTTGCTAGGAGCTCAGGCTGCTAATGACCATTCACAGCCACTTTCACTCTTTATAAGGTTCTGAATCCACTTGCTAGTCGCCGAATATAGCTTCAGCATTGTTCCTGCGCATAGGTCCTTATTATAGTGATCCCGAGCTTGGTGATCTGTTGTGTGCTTTGAAAATATCCCAATTAGTTTATTTCCTCATGGGTTTGTATTGTCTATCCCTCATATCTGATTGCAGTGTACACGATTTTTGGTTTTTCCCCTGTCTGTGTTATTTGTGTGGTTTGCTACTCCAGTCGCAGCCTCTCCTTGGGTGAGGGAAGAGCGGGAGTAAGATCAGGGCTTAAGCAGGAGTTAGGGACATGATCGAGGCCCAGACCTAGCTACCATCAACCTTACCTCTGTGATAAGGGAATGCTTAGGGTCATTAGTTTGAAGGTCAACCTAGAGGTCCATCTTCTGTTACCCTGATTCTCCGTGACAACAGCATCAGAAGTAATCCTGACACTAGACAAGTTTTGAGCCAGACACCAACCAGGATGGCCATGATGGAAGATTGGGCTTACCCATAATAACCTTCAGCTTTCACCTCTTATTGTATATTATTGTCAATCAGAAATGCCTACCATAGCTTGTATAAAAACAGAAGCAGGAAATGCAGCAACCATTTTGTAGTGAATCCGAAAAGTAAAGGGGGCTTTACACGCAACGACATTGCTAACGAGATGTCGTTGGGGTCACGGAATTCGTGATGCACATCCGGCCTCCTTAGCAACGTTGTTGCTTGTAACACATACGAGCGACCGCCAACGATGTCAAATACTCACCAAATCGTTGATCATTTCCCAAATATCGTTCCTTGCTCTGGACGCAGGTTGTTCGTCGTTCCTGAGGCATCACACATCGCTACATGTGACACCCCAGGAACGACGAACAACACCGTACTTGCGTCCTCCAGCAACGAGGTGGGCATGACTTTCCTGAGGCTGCTCTCCGCCCCTCCGCTTCAATTGGATGCCTGCCGTGTGACGTCGCTGTGACGCCGCATGAACCGCCCCCTTAGAAAAGAGGCTGTTCGCCGGCCACAGTGACGTCGTTAGGAAGGTAAGTATGTGTGACGGGTAGCAGCGAGTTTGTCCACCACGGGCAACGATTTGCCCGTGACGCACAAATGACAGGGGCGGGTGTGAATGCTAGCAATATTGCTAGCGATGTCGCAGCATATAAAGACCCTTAAGATCCAGCAAAGATCACAACAAGGTCATAGAGGTACTTTCAACAGAAATTGAATTTCCTCGTAAAATTTGGCAAAACTAGAGAATTTAAAACTTCAAAACTGTCACTTCTCTCTAGTTATACCCAAAATGTATTATATATGTGTGTAGAAATAAAAAAATTTTGTTAATACATATTTTCTACTTTTTTCAGGAAAGCCATTTGATAACTTGACCAGTTTAAATGCCGCCGTGGCCAATATAATTGTGGCCATACTCCTCAGCCATAGATTTGAGTATGAAGACCCGACCATATTGAAACTTATTGGCTTAATTAATGAAAATATGAGACTCCTGGGGAGCCCATGGATCCGGGTAAGCCTGAACTTTGGTTTTATTATATTTTATACCTTTTCTTTGTAGTAGCAGGTTTGATTAAAATAGATCTTCCAATACACATCAACAGTTCGGATTTAATAAAATTCTCATTGACCTAAAAGTTTTTTAACGCTAAATTGATTCCATAGAATAGGTGATAAATGTATGATCTCTTGGGGCCTGACTACTAGGATCCCCAATATTCGCAGCAATGAAGGTTGAACCCCCTTCAGTGATCATTCAATTATCACCTCTTCTGCAATGTGTTTATTATAATATCCATATATTAATACATGACAGTTGTATTGTAATAAAAGACTTCGGAAATAGACTTTCTAAGCCGGACAACCCTTTTCCAAGTTGTATTTAACAGAATGTACTTCCTGCCTTCCATTACACTTCATGTCAGCGTCCATTATTACTTTCATATGTTTTTTCTAGCTGTATAATAGTTTTCCAACTTTGATGGATTTTCTCCCCGGACCTCACAGAACAATTTTTGGGAATATGAAAGAGTTTCAAAAATTCATAAGAGCAACATTTACTAAACAGAAAAAAGAATTGGATGTAAATGACCAGAGGAACCTCATTGATGCCTTCTTGGCCAAGCAACAAGAGGTACGATGCATTAGATCAGCCATAACTTCAATTACGAATTCCCAATTTCTCATTAACGACCGCGGACCATAATGATTTGTCCTAAGTCATGTCCGGGTAATCACCTCCAGCTGCTGCAACCGAGCCTGAGGCAATCACTGCACATGTCTGCTGATTTGAACACCAGACATGTGTGCCTCGCAGGCACAGGTGGATCCGCGATCCACACTCACCTGTTAACCCCTTATTAAAATGTGACTGCGCGATATAAATGCCAGCCGTGGTAAACGTGAACTTACCTGGCTCCATCGGTGGGGCCGTGTTGTGAGCCGATGGTTGCCATGGTTGAACACGGTCATGTGATGACTCCTGTAGCTCACATGACTCACTTCTTGTAACAGCCGGCCGGATGCTGCCTGTTACAAAACATGTACATTTCTGGTGATCTCAGCTGTGTAGCTGTGATCAACAGAAATGAATGAGTGATCAGACTGCTGATCCTTATATATATATATATATCTGGAACAAGACATGAAGAGTCGCACTCCACTAGGATCTGGATATCATGTTCTTTTTTTAATCCATATTCAGGTAGGGATACAGGTGGTAGGGGAGGTGAATACACACCACGCCGGTGTGGTGTGTATTCACCTTCCCCACCACCTGTATCCCTACCTGAATATGGATTAAAAAAGAACATGACATCCAGATCCTAGTGGAGTGCGACTCTTCATGTCTTGTTCCAGATATATATATATATATATATATATATATATCTGGAACAAGACATGAAGAGTCGCACTCCACTAGGATCTGGATATCATGTTCTTTTTTTAATCCATATTCAGGTAGGGATACAGGTGGTAGGGGAGGTGAATACACACCACGCCGGTGTGGTGTGTATTCACCTTCCCCACCACCTGTATCCCTACCTGAATATGGATTAAAAAAAGAACATGATATCCAGATCCTAGTGGAGTGCGACTCTTCATGTCTTGTTCCAGATATATATATATATATATATATATATATATATATATATATATCTGGAACAAGACATGAAGAGTCGCACTCCACTAGGATCTGGATATCATGTTCTTTTTTTAATCCATATTCAGGTAGGGATACAGGTGGTAGGGGAGGTGAATACACACCACGCCGGTGTGGTGTGTATTCACCTCCCCCACCACCTGTATCCCTACCTGAATATGGATTAAAAAAGAACATGACATCCAGATCCTAGTGGAGTGCGACTCTTCATGTTTTGTTCCGGATAATTTTGATTCTCCCTCTTTGAGGTACGCACCCGGATCACGTTCTTGGATTGAGACTGGGCCTGCAGCTGTCAGTGGTGTAGCGGTGCACCGGTACTTCTTACTATATATATATATTTATATATATATATTTATATATATTGACCGGCAGCTTTTAAAGTATATTTTCCACTAAAGTGCTGCCCTCATTCAGAGTCTCGTACCTGTCTGAGATCACACAGCCGGTGCCTGATGCTGCTTGTGGATCGGTCATCATAATGTATACCATCTATCAGGTTGCCAGAGAAAAACACAAAACACAGAAATGTAACAGTGATGCAGGGGTTAAATATGCAATTTGTGGGAGTTTTTTCATCATGGAATTCACTAGATGGAAAATCCACATCCCATGATATAGAATGTGGATTTTTATAGCCAGTTTGTGGATGTAGCCTTAAACTTACTATTACAAATCAAACTTAAAAAAATACTCATGACTCCGGAATGTCTGACTGAAGGCCTTTGACCTTCCCCAACAACCCCCTACCCCCTAGGGTTCTTATCTAAAATAAACACAAACACTGTGTGACGTTGGATATAAAGGCCACAGCAGCCCCATTTATTCGTAACAGAAACATCAGCCATGTAACAATACAATTCTTCATTGAAGAACCCGAAAAGGAAGGGGGGGGGGTACCTGAAGGTTAACCAAAATGTTCTTTGCAACATCAGCCCGTCTCCTGACCCTCAGCCGCAACACACCGACTCGAGAGCCCAAGCCAGATGTTGCCCCCACTATGTCCCGCTGAGACTCAACCCAGCAAGGACCCGTTTACCAAACAATTGCACCGCTAGAGGTAACCCGCTCCGGCACTGGGTTCCGTCCTCTCCTCTGTGCAAACCCCCACCTTCAGACACCCCCCTCCTTTCCGCCACCGCGAGCGCGCATGACCCCTTGTGCGCGCGAGTCCTCCCACACCAACAAAGCCTTCTCAACCCCCTCCATCAGCCCTAAGGCCCAAATATCATTTCCCACCGAATTTAAATGGACCCCGTCCCGACGCAACAAGTCGGCGGACGCCGCTTCCAACTCCGGGTGCCGAACAGAGACACCCCCCAACCCGGGAAATGAACCACCCAATCTCCCGATTCACTTTACTTCGCGCCCTGTTTACTGCCTCCACCGACCTGGCGTGCCGCCATGTCAGCCGCGCAACCATATCCGACCAGACAATTATTAGACCCGGGTGGGAAGACAGGAGCCGCAGGCAGTCACATTTTATGTCTTGTATCAGGTCCCTGGAAGCCCGGAGACCCAGGTCATTCCCACCCGCGTGTAGTACTACCACGTCCGGTGCTCTGTCCAGCTGTGAATGGTGGCGCCAGGTAGGCAACACCTCACTCCCCAGCATGCCCCTGACCCCGATCCATCGCACCGTAGCCTTTTCCCTGGGAAGCCCCAACTGGCGGCCGTCCGGTCGTATTCCCGCACGAAACGCCCCCCAATACACGTATGAGTGGCCGAGCACCCACACCAACAACGGTAAACCTACAAAACAAAAGGTGACAACACAAGGAGGGGTGGGGGGGGGGGGCACGAGGAAGAAAAGATGGGTAATGATTACCAAACAAATACCGCCCCCGACCCCCCCCCCCCCCCACCAATATCTCACAACAAGTTCGGCCGGACGTAAGATCTAAACCTGGCCGAGTCCCATCGTCCAATCTTACGGAGAGCCTGCGCGCCCAGACCCCAACGAGCCGCCTGAGTCGCAGCCCCAATCCGAAAGGAATGCGACGCGAACTCAGCCTCGTTGAGACCGCAACACTGCAGGCACCTCCGAAAGATGCAGACAAATTGGTAACTAGACAAGGCTGACCCGTCCTGGTGGGACAAAAGGGACCCCGGGCGAGCTCCCCTCACTTCTAAAAACGCCGACAGCCATCTGACAGGGCACTCCGCTAAACCAGGTACACCCCATAGTTCCACCATCCGACCTCTACCCAGCTGGTCCGTCTTTGACCGTCTCAAGCAACACCGTACCACATCCATACCGCATTCCACGTCCTCCAACAACAAACCTCCGTGACTCCTCGTGTTTCTGCTCACCAGTTCACTAAACGCCCCAAAGAAGGCCAAAACAAAAGCGGTCCCGAACAACTGGCATTCATACTCCGAACAGCACACCCGAGGCAAGGCCGACAACAGCTTGCCCAGCAGCTCAAAAGATACCGGGCGCCGAAGGTCTCGGCGCGCCCCCGCCCTCCTGTAACCCTTCAGCGCCTGGCGCACCCAGAAATCCTTCGTAACATCCTTCCAGCCCAGTAACTTGAAAAAGAAAGCAATGCCCGCCAATCTGCCCGCCACGGCCGACCACGACAGGCCTTCTTCCTTAGCCCTGCCCAACATGAACAAAACTAAATAAACTCTGTCACCTTCAGATACATGACCTCCCACCTCATCAACCAACTCGAGCCAACGGTCCCACGCTGAATTATAGCTGCGCCACGTACTGGGTGCCACCGAATGTCTGATCAATTCCCAGGCCGGCTGCAAACCAGGTCCCACAACCAGACGGGCCACACGGTCTCCTGCTGCTCCGCGTCCGGCGCCAGCATTCGAAAGCGGTCCCACTGGAAGCGAGATAAAGCATCAGCCACAGAATTCAGCACCCCCGGCACATGTACAGCACAGACCCACAAGTTCAACTCCAGACATTTCAGCACCAAATGACGCAAGAGATCCACCACCGGGGGGGAATCAGCTGTCAACTTGTTAACACACTGAACGACCCCCAGGTTGTCACACATGAAACGCACCTTCCTGTCTTTCAAATCCTGTCCCCAAACCTCTATGGCCACGACAATAGGGAAAAGTTCCAACAGGGCCAAATTCCTAGTCAGACCGCAAGCCCGCCACGAATCAGGCCACCTGCCGGCACACCATCTCCCCCCAAAATACGCGCCAAAACCACTGGATCCCGCCGCGTCCGTATACAGTACCAACTCCTCATTTGACACCACCTCGCGAAGCCACAATGACCGTCCATTATACAGCTGCAAAAAACGGGACCACACTCTCAGGTCCGCCTTATGCTCCACCTTCAAACGCACAAAATGCAAAGGGTGCAACACACCGGTGGTGGCTTGAGCCAAGCGACGGGAAAAAACTCCTACACGCAAAATTCAACTTCCCCAACAGGGACTGCAAGTCCCGTAAACAAATCTTCTTGGCCTCAATGGCCCCTTGAACGCAACGCCTCAAATCCACCAGCTTGTCCTCCGGCAAGCGGCACTCCATGGCAACCGTATCCAGCTCGATACCCAGGAATTTCAAAACCGTGACCGGACCCTCCGTCTTCTCCGGCGCCAACGGAACGCCAAAGCGGCGAGCAACCTGCTCCACTGTCCGAAGCAAAAGGGAACACTGCGAGGATCCAGCAGGTCCCATGCACAAAAAGTCGTCCAAGTAATGCAACACTGAATCTAGACCCGCCTCCTCCTTAATTACCCATTCCAAGAAACAACTAAACTTCTCAAAATATGAACATGAAATTGAACAGCCCATAGGCAAACAACAATCTACATAAAACTTGTCCTCCCACCAACACCCCAACAGGTGAAAACTGTCCGGGTGCACCGGCAACAGGCGGAAGGCCGCTTCTATATCCGTTTTCGCCAAAAGCGAACCACAACCCAACTTCCTTAACCATTCCACAGCCTTATCAAAACGGACATACGATACCGAAACCAGCTCAGGATCAATACCATCGTTCACCGACCGGCCAGTAGGATAGGACAAATGGTGGATAAGCCGGAACTTGTTAGGTTCCTTTTTCGGGACCAACCCCAACGGGGACACAACCAAGTCCGGCAATGGAGGGGCATCAAAAGGCCCCGCCATCCGTCCTAGTTCCACCTCCTTCTGTAACTTATCCGCAACAATCTCACCATGTAGGCGAGTCGACTGTAAATTTTTCAAACGAATCTCTCCCGTCTTAACCACTGACGGTATCTTGAAACCAAAACTAAAACCGTCACTCAACAATTCAGCCGACCCCCGATCCGGGTATCTACTTAGAAACGGCGCCATCCGATCTACCCTCACCGGGGTCCTCCCTTTTTGACGAAGACTCAGCGGCCTTTCCTTTTCCCTTCCGGAAGCACTTAAGGTGACTATGGGCGCCACCACAGCCCGAACACTCGTGCTTGAATCGGCAGGAGGAACCAAACCGGCATTCCTTCTCATTGAACTGCCAGCAAACACCCTTTTTGGGCCCCGGCGAGGTGCCAAATGATCCCCCGCCGGTGCCCCCTGGAAAGGACTGCGATGCCGACTTCGGCGCAGCCATCAGCCGCATCCATAGACTAATCTCTTTGTGGTCCCACCGTAAACTGGGTCTGACCGCCTTCCTCTGGCGAAACTGCTCGTCATATCTTAGCCAAGCAGTCCTCCCATAGGTCCTATACGCCTCACAGATAGAATCCAGATAACAAAAAAGCGCCGAACAGTTATCCGGAGCCTTTTCCCCCACCACACTGGCCAGTATCACAAAGGCCTGCAACCAGTTCTGAAAAGTGCGAGGAATAAGGCGATAACGCCGCCGTTCTTCCTCGTCCTTCTTGCTCTCATCCGGTTTAACCCGATCCAGATTAAACTTTTCCAACGGAAGCAATGAGAATATTTCAACATATTCATCCTTCCATATTTTTTCCCTAGTCTCCTGCTTCAGATGCGCCCCCAACGGGCCATCAAAGCAGACATACACTTCCCCTCTCGCCTTGTCATCCAATCGAACAATGTCCACTGCAGCCGCAGCTTCGGCAGCGGGAGCCGCAGCTGCGGCCGCGGGAGCCACCACCACCGGCTCACCAACCCCATTGCCACTAGCAACCCCTCCAACCGCAGGAGTCGCAACCTCCTGCCCCGTCGCTCCCTGCCACACCAAGCTAGGGCCCCCCACAGGGGCAAACAAACCCCTGACCAACCTCAACAACTCGGATGCCACACTGCCGTCACCCGTCACCACATTCATGACCTGCCCACCACTCGGGCCACCACTCGGGCCACCAAGCAAACCACCCGTACCACCAACCACATTCACGCCCTGCACGCCATCCATAGCACCAGACACACCATCCATAGCCAAGCCAGGTGCACGAGAAATAGGAGAAACCGTGGTCTTACCAGGCTGACTCCGAGAAGATCCCGAAACAGCCGTCACATGTCCTCCGCGTCGCCCTCCAGCCGCTTCGCCGACCTCCACGATCTGGTCCCCGGTGTCGTCCTCCGCGGCATCCTCCTCCAAGGTGGCCTCATCTTCCTCACTGGACCCAGGCCCAGGGAGCCCGCCGTCCGGCAGACTCGACCTTAGGCCCCGTCCGCCCGCAGCACCGTCCATCCTCCGCGACGATCCAGACGCTGGCGCCGCCACATAATCACCGCCTGAGGCATGCCGTCCGGCATCCCCGCGTGCTCCAGCTGATCCCGACGCCGTCCCATCGCTGTCCCTCCGCTGTGATCCCAGGCCGGGCCCCGCTGATCCGGGCCGTCTCCGTACAGACTCCCCCGCCGACACTGGGACCCCATGCTCCTGCATGGGCCCCGCTCTGCTCCTGGCCCTTGCTGCCGCCGCCACTGTGGCCTCATCTGTGCCCCGCGGTCCCGCTGGCCCACGCAACCCAGCCGGCCCCCGTGACCCCGCTGACCCACGCGACCCCGCCAACCCACGCGACCCCGCCGACCCACGCGACCGCGCCGGCCCACGTGACCGCACCGGGTCAGGCGAGCCTGCCGGATCGCGGGGACGCGCCGGGATGGGTGAGCACGCGGGGTCACATGACCGCGCCGGGTCAGGTGACCGCGCCCGGTCAGGTGACAGCGCCCGGTCAGGTGACAGCGCCGCCCCACGTGACCGCGCCGCCCCACGTGACCGCGCCGCCCCACGTGACCGCGGCGGGTCAGGTGAGCGCGCTCGGTCAGGTGAGGCCGCCGGAGCACAAGGGGACGCCGGGCCATGCGAGCGCAGCGGGCCACGTGACCGCGCCGGGTCAGGTGACCGCGCCGGGTCAGGTGACCGCGCCGGGTCACGCGGCCGCGACGCGCGCGTCACTGCCGTGCGCCGGGAACCGGAAGAGGAGGGGAGGTCGGCCGTGTCGCTCACAGCCCCGTTGCCTTGGCGCCCGCGGCCCGACTTCCGGCCGGGGCCTCGCGACGTCCCGGCTCCCGGATCCACCGCCGCACGTCCACTCGGGCTCCGTCTCCGCTGCCGGCTCCTCGGCGTCATCTCCGGGCTGAGGCGCTCCGGGGGCCGTGTTCTTCGCTGCCGCTTCGGAGGCAGGGGGGTCCCATCTTCCTCGCCGACGCCGGACCATCGCTGGAGCTGCTCGTCCATCCAACGCTGTCCACGCTGCTCCGCCATCCTCTTCATCTGTGCCATGAAGTCCTCCATCTTCGGGATCCAGCCACAACGATTCCAGTCACCGTCCAGGTAGGAATGGCCCACCCCCCCTCTGACCTGCCCTATATACTACCCCCTATAGCACCACCCCCTAACCAATCACACTGACCCCTGATCCTAACTGCCCCTTAGCACCACCCCCAAATTTCGCGCCCAAACTGACTTCTCCATTAACCCCTTATTAACCCTATGGCCTGGCATCCCTCCTAGTCATGTAGCCCTCCCTTAAGCCCCTTCGGGTCAGCAGTCCGGGCTCTTCCTTTCTTCAGCTAATTTTTAATTAGGTGATACATATGTTGTATACCGCGTTCATAAATATTTAAGGGGTGCACAGGACTAGGAAAACCATTTTATGCCTGAACTCAGGTCCATGGTATTACAACTTGGCTCCATACAAGTCAATAATTCTATTCTGTAAGACCAAAACAGCACCTCTGGACAGAAATTGAGTTTTTTAGGGAAAAAGTAGCCATCTTTTTTTCATACTGTCCAGACTTTTCAAGCATTATCATGGTCAGCATTTAATGGTATTTTATTTATTTTTTGCTGTTCAGGGAAAACCTGAATCCACCGAGTATTACCACAATGAAAACCTGACGGCCCTTGTAGGAAATTTGTTCGCTGCTGGAATGGAGACGACATCAACCACCCTGAGATGGGGACTTCTGTTGATGATAAAATACCCGGAAATTCAAAGTAAGAAAAGTACTTAGAAAACACCACAAAATCCTCCTAGGAACACAAGACACTCTATGTCTTGCCCAGGCTCAGGTCACCGGGCAG
This sequence comes from Anomaloglossus baeobatrachus, assembly GCF_048569485.1. Lineage (NCBI taxonomy): Eukaryota > Metazoa > Chordata > Amphibia > Anura > Aromobatidae > Anomaloglossus > Anomaloglossus baeobatrachus. The sequence continues at coordinate 663,901,778 of NC_134355.1, read as the reverse complement.
GGGTCATCCGACATAGGTCACCGGGCAGGGTTCATCAGGCACAGGAGTCAGGACATCAGGCACAGGTGAAGCCACAGCAAGGGTAGACCGTAGCCGGATAATGCAAGCACAGCAGGCGTGGAAAGTAGCAGGGTGGTGCAGGCATAACAGGTGTAGACCACAGGAGTGTGGTGCAGGCAAAACAGCCATGGACCACAGCAGGGTGATACAGGCACAGCAAGTACTCAGGACTTCAGGGTCACGATACAAATAGGGCTTTATTCACAGGACACAGACTTAAAGTAACTCACAAGCCCCAGGTACAAGGCACAGCAGAACTTCAGGTACAGAACACAGCAATAATTCAGGTACAGAAAATGCTGGTAACTGGATACACCAGTCAGTGGATATGCAGGTACCTGAATACAGAGGATCCAAGGTTAATCAGACTCAGACAGGATACCAGACTCAGGCAGGTCACAGAACACAGGCAGAACACCGGCCTTCAGCAGTAGACAGGGACAGGTCCAGAAAAAAAGAGGAACCCAACAGAGCAGAACTGATTACAAGTAGGACTGGTGCTGGAAGCCTGCAGACCAGAGCAAATGGACAGGAGCAACCAACAGATACTAGGTGGCAAACCTAATGGGATGCTCTGGCCCCTCCCATGAGAGGAGGGTGCCTTAAGGAGCAGGTGCCTCCCAGAGATAGGCTGGGGACACCTTGGCAGGGTGCAAACACTTCCCCTTAAAGGGACATTAAGCACTTGCATACCTTCTAGACTGGAGACCAGAAAACACATGTGGGCATCTGCAGTGGGAAAGCCAGAGACCGCACTACATGTGCACAGCCCATGTAGTGCCTATAGGGCGAGCCACAAACTTCACTATGAGGATGGTCATGCAGGGAAGAGGAGGGAGCAGATACACGGCACTAGCGTGCAGTGGAGCTTCAGTGTACTAGGGGAGCCAGCGCTACACCTGTTAAATAAGAAGGGGGTTCTTCCATATATATGGAGTCTTTTGATGTAGGCACCATATACTGGAGGATTGGACCCTGTGATTGATCATTGTATTACAGCAATATATGTAATTGGAGATCAATCCATTATCAGTCTTATGAAGTCCGTTTGTTGGTTTTGGGTCTGGTCCATTGACAATTGTCGGTCAGAATCTGGCACCATAGAGTGCTCCAACAAAGGGTCATCTTAAAAAATATCTTTCCAACTGCTTGAAGTTTCTGTGTATATAATGCCCTGAAGGATCATCCGCTGATGGGGTTATGGTGGCACAGTATATACTTCTGTTGAACATCCACAAAGAAAAGTTCACCTTTTTCACTCCTGATAAACCCCTTAAAGAAAGGAACACTTTGAATGTTTGTTCTTGGCCATACATATAAAGAACACAGCTCACCGGAGAATGGAATATGAAATGCGGTGCTCGGTAACCTGGTCCGGGTCTCAGGTGATCAGCAGAAAGAATTCTAACAATTAATCCAGCATCTACAGTAGATTAAAAAAGCTTCTTTAATGAAAACATTATTTTAGAACATCATTCAACGTCAAGGCATGACTAACATCGACGCGTTTCAAGCAAGTGTGCTCTTAATCATGACAAAAGTGCATATGTTCTAGATCATACTTACTTTTGGATTTATATCATTGGTACTATAAAATATTTTATATTATATGTTATATTGTGTTACTGCATCTTAACATGATGTTTTGGCTGAAATTTTCTATATCATGATTGAGATTTATCTTTCCCATATGGCATATTTGCGAGGGTCTTGTAGAGAAAGCCAACGTGGACTAGGGGCACCACTGTCACTCTATTGTACAAACCTCAATTGTCAGGCAGGTGCAAGTAGAAATAACTATTACCATCTTAGGCCTCTTTCACACGTTCGTGAAAAACCACGCACGTTTTTCACGGACGTGTCAGAGGTGCGTTTTGCCCTCCGTGAGCCGTGTTTATGGCCTACGTGTGTTCTCCGTGATAACACACGGAGAACGGGAACTTTCTGCTCACCTGTCCCTGGCATCGCTGTCCGTGGTGCTGATCTTCGGTCTCCGCTCCTGCTGACTCCCCGCTGCTGCTGCTTCCGGCCGCAGTGAAGTGAATATTCAATGAGCATAATGAGCGGCGGTCGGAAGCAAGTGACAGCAGCGGCAGAGACAGGAGGGCTGGAGAAGGGAAGTAAAGTTTTTTTTTTTTTATTTTCTCAAACGTGTGTTTTCTCCGGCGCGTGTCACACGGAACACATCCGTGTGGTCGATTTGCGTTCCGTGTGACACCCGTGATGCCGGAGAAAAACGGGCATGTTGATGTGTGGAGCACACGGACACATGTATGCTCCACACATATGTTGCGGGCGGAGGAGGGGACGCTGCACTCTCCCACTGCTTGGGTCCGGCTGCTGCTGCTCGGTGGTGGCTCGAGAGGTGGGCCAGATCCCAGGGACTCGAGCGGCATTCCTCGCCCGTGAGTGAAAAGGGGGGGGATTGGTTGTGGGGATTTGATATTGTCCGTGACGCCACCCACGGTTGTGGTGAGGTTGGTGACACCACCGCTGCTCTGGACGGGATCCCGGGAGCGATGGCAGGGAGCAACCTGGATGTTAGTTCTCCCCTCCGTGGGTAGGGGGTTGGTTGTCCCGAGGCCCGGTGATGGGGTAGGGATTGATGGCAGGCGGGTTACGGGGCCTGATGAGGTGCAGGGTTGCGGGGGAAGCGCTGTGCTGCACGGTATGGTGGTACTCACTCAGCCAATGATAAACACAGAGTCTCTGATGAAACAAACGGCTGGATGGACGGGTACCACAGACGGCTGCGGTGTTTTTCCCCTGACCCCAGGTTGGTAATGTAAGTCATTTCCTGCACCTTCCGTACACTACTCCTGCGCTCCGGTTTCCAGCTGGCTCCCCGGTTCAGTACCGGTGGGCCACCGCCCAGCCCTGGCTACCTACGGTTCCACCAGACTGTCTTCCCGGCTCTCGCAGACGGCCACTACTGTCTGCCTGACTGCTACACGAGGGCACTAGGCTCCAACCTAGGCCCCAGTCTGCGTCTGCCTCTCTCCAGACCTCCTCTCTCTTCCTCTGCCTGGACTTGTCTGGGCTTGTTTCCTGCCTCAGGCCAGCTAAACTCCTCGGTGGGCGTGCCCATCTGCCTGACTCCGCCCACCTGGTGTGTCTGTCTGAACCCGAGGAAGAAATCAGGTCTCACTGGGGATGACTACTGTGAACTGCTGAGGGTGGGTGTGTGTGTGTGTGTTGTTACCTGTGGCCCCTGGCTTGTCCAGGGCGCCACATTCCCCCTTAGTAAAATGCAGACCGTGCGCGGGCTGCCCGTCCATCACCAGTTTTATTTTCACAAACTGAAAAAGATAAAACATTTTAAAACATTTTCACGCATGCATTTTTTTTTTTTTTTTTTTTTTTTACAACTTCCCCCACGGGAGGCATAACACTTTTAATAACGGCAACGGAACGGGTCCTTCAGTCACCCACCCAAACAACCTGGCCCTGATGCTGCCCCTAAGAAGTGGGCAGCACCCCTTGACCCCAGTCCAAGAACAGGCCCAGATTCCTTAACGGGATGGGTGCTTCGCTGCCGTTGCGGCCGGGCGGACTGTCGGAGCCGTCGTCATCAGCGGTGCCGGACGGACGGGACATCTCGCGCAGCGGTGTTCCAGGAACCAAATACTGGCAGAGTCCTGGCGTCCCTGCTTCCACAGCCGCGGTTCACATGCGGCCGGACGCCATCCGCGCCCCCTTAGTGTCTCTCTGGCACCTCCTCTACAGGGGCGGGGTTTTGGCTTTCGCGCCTCTACTTCTCGGGAAGACGCTCGAGCGGGGACTTTTCGCGCCCAAAATGGCGGCTTCTCAAGTTTTTCGGCCGGACACCTTCAGCGGTCACAAGGCGCACCTCTACCAAACGGCAGAGCGGTAAGATCCTGTTCGTGACGCCAAGTTGTCGCGGGCGGAGGAGGGGACGCTGCACTCTCCCACTGCTCGGGTCCGGCTGCTGCTGCTGCTGCTCGGTAGTGGCTCGAGCGGTGGGCTGGATCCCGGGGACTCGAGCGGCGTTCCTCGCCCGTGAGTGAAAAGGGGGGGGATTGATTGAGGGGATTTGATATTGTCCGTGACGCCACCCACGGTTGTGGTGAGGTTGGTGACACCACCGCTGCTCTGGACGGGATCCCGGGAGCGATGGCAGGGAGCAGCCTGGATGTTTGTTCTCCCCTCCATGGGTAGGGGGTTGGTTGTCCCGGGGCCCGGTGATGGGGTAGGGATTGATGGCAGGCGGGTTACGGGGCCTGATGAGGTGCAGGGTCGCGGAGGCAGCACTGTGCCGCACGGCACGGTGGTACTCACTCAGCCAATGATAAACACAGAGTCTCTGATGAAACAAACGGCTGGATGGACGGGTCCCACAGATGGCTGCGGTGTTTTTCCCTTGACCCCAGGTTGGTAATGTAAGTCCTTTCCTGCACCTTCCGTACACTACTCCTGCGCTTCGGTTTCCAGCTGGCTCCCCGGTTCAGTACCGGTGGGCCACCGCCCAGCCCCGGCTACCTACGGTTCCACCAGACTGTCTTCCCGGCTCTCGCAGACGGCCACTACTGTCTGCCTGACTGCTACACGAGGGCACTAGGCTCCAACCTAGGCCCCAGTCTGTGTCTGCCTCTCTGCCCGCCTCCTCTCTCTTCCTCTGCCTGGACTTGTCTGGGCTTGTTTCCTGCCTCAGGCCAGCTAAACTCCTCGGTGGGCGTGCCCATCTGCCTGACTCCGCCCACCTGGTGTGTCTGTCTGAACCCGAGGAAGAAATCAGGTCTCACTGGGGATGACTGCTGTGAACTGCTGAGGGTGGGGGTGTGTGTGTGTGTTGTTACCTGTGATCCCTGGCTTGTCCAGGGCGCCACACATACACATGGTCCATGGCAGAAAACGCACGTGAGCGCAGACCCATTGTTTTTAATTGGTCTACGTGTACCCGTGTCTCCGGTACGTGAGGAAAATGACCAAACACGTACCGGAGACAAGGAGGTGTGAAAGAGGCCTTAATCAGTATGCTGTGTCTGATTGCTATGTTAATTTCTGGTATGCTGTAACCAGGTGTTTAATTACATGTGCTTTGTTGTCAGCACAACATTTTGTATGTTTATTCAGATTTATCTTTTATATGGTTGTGATGCCCCAGGGCAGTGGGGTACTCGTTCCTGGGCGTATGGTGAAGAGGGGAGTCGTGGTCGCGGCCAATACCCGGTTCTGTGACTGCAGGGGTCGATCCGAAATAGGGTTAAAAAGTGGAAAAATAAAAGTAAAATAAATAAAAGAGTTTTTGACTACGCCACTTGCAGGATGCGGCTATTTTGTAGGAGCCGCCACTGCGTGATCTTCCTGGAGCGGGTAGCATAATGCAGCTCAGGTGTTCTGGCCCTGCGCAAGTAGGGCTAGGCCCCGGAAGAGCATGATGGTGGTAGTAGTGTGCATTGTGAACTGATGATGCACCAAGGTAGAAAGGATTCAAGCTTCACAGGGCTTCAGTTTAAACTGGTTTTTACTCACTGTTCTGGTACCACCACCCGGGTGATGCTGGTTTTCAGGTGTTCCCTCACCCTTTGTTCCCAGTTCCAGTTAGTGACCTGGTGAGCTGTCCTCCATGCACACTTTGTTTTTTGGTGGTTCCCCGTGGCCTAAAGTTTCCTGGGATCCCCTCCGTTTCACAGTTTTTACCCGTATAGCAGCCAGCCTGGACAATTTAATGGGCTGGACTCCCAGGTCCCCTCTTTGCTGCTTTGCTCCGGACACTCAGGTTGGTGAGAGACCCTGATGATCCCCTGACCGGGCAGATTTAACATGGAGCTTGAAGCGTACTCTCGTTAAAGGGTTTTGCACCCTGCCAGTGCTGGAGATGTGACACCCACGAATGACGATTCTCTTCAGGGACGCCACAAGACTTGAACAGTTTGGCAGACAGGTAAGGTAAGTTGTTTTATTTATCGTGACGCCACTCACGGCTTGCGGTCAGGGATGTAATGACCGCCGCTGCAGGTTTTATGAGCTTCTGGGGCTGATGAGGTCTGCAGGCAGGTGTTGTAGCCTCCCATGAGTGAGGCAGGCCCCAGGGGCTCGGGTGAGCAGAGTAGCAGGTTCCAGAAATAATGCAGGCAGAGTCCAACAGTCTTTTAACTGGTTTTTACTCACTCAGGTGTTGTTGTGAGCTGACCTGGGCGATGCTTCAATAAACCAGGTGAAACCAGGTGTCCTTCAGGCAAGTCTGAGGGTGACAAATTAGCTCACCTTCCTAGCACTTCTATGTTCGGATAACCCCCTGACCTGAAGTACCATGGGGGTCTATCCAGGGAGTCGCAACTGCCTTTTCTCCCCTGTGTTCGACCCATTTGCCAGCAGCGTGGACCAAGGAAGATGGCTCCAGGCTCTGTCCCCTGCGTTGCTACTGAGGCTCGGACCTGTGAGATTGGTGAGGTACCTGTAGTTCCCCTCACCAGCAGGTTTAACAGGTGGATAAACTGAAGCCTGTTCTAGGGACCTGTACCCCATACGTGCTTAGTCACCAGGAGCAACTTCTCTGTCCTCTCTCAGTGACCGTTCTCCCCCACTAACTGTCACTACACCGCGTAGGGTCTGACTAGTGGCAGCGCGCGCAACCAACTCGCGACCACTACCAGACTGGCTCTCCTCTCCTCCTGACAACCTCTGCACTTTAGCTCCCAGCCCCTCCGCTACACCTCTTGATGAGATTTGAAAGCTAGCCCCCTCCAGGGACTATGGAAGGGTCCCCTCTAAAGGTGCGGGAGACCTGGTGGCTATGTGTCTGTGCATACACACCTCATTCTGGCCTTTAGGGTTATCTGGAAGTACTGTCCCAGCATGGGTGCAGTACTCAATGGTGCCTGACCAGGTCAGGGGCACCACAGATGCTCTTAGTCTTGGTCCTGCACTCCTCTGGCAACCCTCGGTTCCTTGAGCACTGGTTCCTTACTCCACAGCAACTCTCCTCCTTTTTAGCTCCAGTTCTTTCTTCAGGTTTTAACACCTAGGATTACTGTCCTAAAACACTTCACTTTCTCCTTTCTGTCACTTCTGACCCCCTCAGAGTCTCTCTCCAACAAAAACTGACTTTCCTCCTCCTACCAACTCCCTACCTAGCAACAAGCCCTACCCCTTTTTGGGTCTCTCCTTGGAAGATTGGATGCTTACCAACCAATAGGTGGCCATCCTTTAAATCTGTCTCTAGAAAGTTTTCCCAGGTTGGGCATGGGTTTAAGTGTATGTGTGATGGTGTTGGTGTGTTTACCGGCACTGGTATTCCACGGTTTGGGTTGTCCACAGTTGGTTACATATTTTGTGGCACCTGATACCTCAGAGACGCTACATGGTTATTTTTTAATTTGGTATCCCTATGTTTATAGCTAAGCTTTGAGCTGTGACATTCTCTCACTGTTTAGATTCACCCCAAAAGGTCTGCTTCCTTCCCTGCATCTGCTTTTATATGGGATATAATAGTCCCTTCTGATTGGCTGTGCTATATTATGTAATGTTTGTAAAATAGAGGTAACCATTTTAGGCGATTCATGTAAAGATAATTGCAAATTATTTTGAATTTCCAAAAATTGTACAGATTCAGTATGCATCTAATTGACTCAACTCTTCAATAATCATAACATTAAATGTATATGTAGTAGATTGTAAAATATGTTTTGCCATTAAACCCAGTCTGCAATGTTTTTAGCATTTACTTTTATAGACTTTAAACATGTAAGCATCTTTTTTAAAAATACAATAACATAAAAAATATACATTTCTTTCTGATGATAAATTTGTCCTACTGTGCTGATACTATCTCATGGGTTGGCATTGGGATGTAATGGTAGATATTAAATATAATACTGGTAAGAATATTACGTGATATCGTATTCCTTTCTTGGTAGAGAAAGTTCATAATGAAATTGAGCGAGTGATCGGATCGGCCCAACCTCAAATGGAGCATCGGAAGGAAATGCCGTATACAGACGCCGTCATCCATGAGATTCAACGGTTTGGTGATATTGCACCTAATAGTGTCCCACACGCAACTTCTGAAGATGTCACATTCAGAGGGTATTTTATTCCGAAGGTAAGAAACAGAAATCGGTTTTATGTACGAGTCCTCTAAGTTTGGGAGAATTCAGCTTCTAAAACTCAAAAATAAAAGTTAAAACTTCATGTTTATTAAAAAAAAGTTTTCAACCAGGCTGTATATACAGTGGGTACGGATCGTATTCAGACACCTTTAAATTTTTCAGTCTTTGTTTCATTGCGGACATTTGGTAAATTCAAAAAAGTTCATTTTTTTTTTCTCGTTAATGTACGCTCTGCACCCCATCTTGACAGAAAAAAATCAGAAATGTTGAAATTTTTGCAAATTTTTTTAAACAAGAGAAACTGAAATATCACATGGTCATAAGTATTCAGACCCTTTGCTCAGACACTCATATTTAAGTCACATGCTGTCCATTTCCTTGTGATCCTCCTTGAGATGGTTCTACTCCTTCATTGGAGTCCAGCTGTGTTTAATTAAACTGATAGGACTTGATTTGGAAAGGCACACACCTGTCTATATAAGACCTCACAGCTCACAGTGCATGTCACACCAAATGAGAATCATGAGGTCAAAGGAACTGCCCAAAGAGCTCAGAGACAGAATTCTGGCAAGGCACAGATCTGGCCAAGGTTACAAAAGAATTTCTGCAGTACTCATGGTTCCTAAGTGAAGAGCCTTGGTGAGAAAGGTAAAGAAGAACCCCAAGATCACTGTGGCTGAGCTCCAGAGATGCAGTAGAGAGATGGGAGAAAGTTCCACAAAGTCAACTGTCACTGCAGTCCTCCACCAGTCGGGTCTTTATCGCAGAGTGGCCGACGGAAGCCTCTCCTCAGTGCAAGACATATGAAATCCTGCATAGAGTTTGCAAAAAAACACATAAAGGACTCCCAGACTATGAGAAATAAGATTCTCTGGTCTGATGAGACGAAGATAGAACATTTTAGTGATAATTCTAAGCGGTATATTTGGAGAAAACCAGTTACCTCATCACAGTGAAACATGGTGGTGGCAGCGTCATGCCAGGGGGGTATTTTTCAGCCACAGGGACAGGACGACTGGTTGCAATTGAAGGAAAGATGATGTGGCCAAGTACAGAGATATCCTGGAAGAAAACCTCTTCCAGAGTGCTCTGGACCTCAGACTTTGTCGAAGGTTCACCTTCCAACAAGACGATGACCCTAAGCACACAGCTAAAATAACAAAGGAGAGGCTTCAAAACAACTTTGTGACCATTCATAACTGGCAAAGCCAGAGCCATGACCTAAACCATATTGAGCATCTCTTGAAAGACCTGAAAATGGCTGTCCACCAACGCTCCACCATCCAACCTGACGGAACTGGAGAGGATCTGCAAGGAAGAATGGCAGAGGATCCCCAAATCCAGGGGTGAAAAACTTATTGCATCATTCCCAAGAAGACTCATACCTGTACTAGCTCAAAAGGGTGCGTCTACTCAATACTACACAAAGAGTCTGAATACTTATGACCATGTGATATTTCCGTTTTTCTTTTTTTATAAAATTTGCAAAAATTTCTACATTTCTGTTTTTTTTCTGTCATGATGGGGTGCAGAGTGCACATTAATGAGAAAAAAAGAACTTTGTTCAATTTACCAAATGTCTACAATGAAACGGAGTTTAAAATTTAAAAGGGTCTGAATACTTTCCTTACCCAGTGTAAATCCATGCTAATTTACCAATGACCCATTAGTATATGGGTCATTCCTATGTGTATTAGCATGTTTTTATATACATCCTGGTTTAAAACATTTTTAATAAATATGAAGGTTTAACTTTTATTATAGAATTGTGGGTGGTGCATTTCCTCAATTGTCTTCTGCTTAAGGTCACCCAGGAACCGGCCTAGAGTCATCTATTTATGTCACACATTATGGGATTGCTCCTATACTGGTGAACTGATGTTATATTAACTTATTCTGTAATGTATAATGATTCTTTTCCCCACAGGGCACTGTTATTTTCCCATTGCTTCACTCTATACTCCGAGATAAAGCTTACTTTGAGAAGCCGGATGAGTTTTATCCAGAACACTTTTTAGATTCGAATGGAAATTTCAAGAAGAGTGAGGGCTTTGTCCCCTTCTCAATAGGTAACTTTCATAACGAATATCACTTTCTTAAGCTTCATTATTTTATGAATAGGATAGGTATGTAATATAATCTATTTGGCTGCTCACTTGTCTATGAATTTCGGACCATGTGTCAGCAAAAGAATCATGAAGACGTGTCCGTTTTTCATCCGAGTCATGGACCAAAGTTGGCCAAACAAGTCATTGGTGATGATTTTGTAAGCCCCCCCAAAAAAAGACACACAAACTAGGATTGATGGAAATTGGTAAATTTTTTCATGTTGAAATCATATTATAAATAAAGGCTGCTTTACACGCAACGACATCGCTAACGAGATGTCGTTGGGGTCACGGAATTCGTGATGCACATCCGGCCTCGTTAGCGATGTTGTTGCGTGTGAAACGTACGAACGACCGATAATGATCAAAATTACTCACTTGATCGTTGACACGTCGTTCTAATCCCAAATATGTTGCTGTTGCAGGACGCAGGTTGTTCGTCATTCCTGAGGCAGCACACATCACTACATGTGACATGAACGACGAACAACACCGTACCTGTGTCCTCCGGCAACTAGGTGGGTGTGTCGTTTTTTTTGGCTACTCTCCGCCCCTCTGCTTCTATTAGACGGCTGCCGTGTGATGTCGCTGTGACGCCGCATGAACCGCCCCCTTAGAAAGGAGGCGGTTCGCCGGCCACAGCGAAGTCGCTATGCAGGTAAGTATGTGTGACGGGGACTAATGATATTGTGCGCCACGGGCAGCGATTTGCCCGTGATGCACAAACAACGGGGGCGGGTGCAATCGGCAGCTGGTGCGTGTAAAGTGGCCTTAACAGTCCAGATGACCAGGTCTTTTTAGACTTGAGCACAACTGGTGGGACTCTTCACTTTGCAGTTTGGTTTTGACATTGCATCAAATAGTTGCTTTGCAATACACATCATTTTTTTGTTTTTGATTCCCCCATGATGTATTATTTCCATATTTCTGCATATATAATAGAGCTTAAAAAATATACAACCAGTGGGGAAAGATTTAGAAAAAAAGTCACATTTTTTTTAATATACTGTAGCATTATTAGTGAACAGGTGAATTGGTCTGTGAGTGTCACGATGGGACTGAAGGATAGAAAGGAACAGGGGACTCTTATATTGTCCCTCACGTTAGGGGACCCTGAGCAATCCCTAACCTCAGGGTTACCCCTAATGGTGGAGATACCTGAGTCCCCTGCCTTACTATTCTCCTAACCAGATCTAATCTGTTATGCACACCCCTACAGGGAAGGAAGGGGCAAAAGTGTGATGGCAACACAGATTTAGACAGCCAGGGAAAAAACAAAACTCAGACACACTGCAAACTCCCAGGAACAAGCAGTAAGAAACTAAGGGGGAAAGCAAGAGCAGGAAGGTAGCAAAAAAAAGACAACGAGGGTTGAGACCAAAACTGCTCAAATCTGAACTACTTTTCCCTATACGTTTATGATCCAACAAGCAATTTACTATTTCTATAATTATATTCTTTAACCTTTTCTTGACTGGCAATTTTCTGCTTTCATACTTTTGATTTCATTTTCTTCTTTAAGAGTTTTTTTAAACTTTTTCATTTTTCAGTCATATAGTAATTTCAGGGCTTGTTCTTGTGAGACGTAGTTTCAAATGATGACATTCATTTTACTTTTCAATGTACTGGAAAACAAGGAAAAAAATCTAAAATTATTGAAATTGAGCATAACCCTCCAGATAATTCCACATTTTTTTTTTGGGGGGGGTTTACTTCATTGTTCTGTAAAAATATCACCTAGTAATATAATTCTCCAGGTCTTTACAATTGTGATGATACCAAATGTGTTCAAAGATTTATCCAAATATTTATCAAGTCTTAATTCCATCCAGTTGAGATCTCGAATAATCTGTAGTTTTCTATTCTTCCTCGCAGGTAGACGAAGCTGTGCCGGAGAAACTTTATCGAAGATGGAGCTATTCTTGTTCTTTACAACGTTATTACAAAATTTCACTTTCAAGCCAACACTTGGAGCCAAACTGGACCTCACCCCTGCACTGGGGTCTACAAACTCTCCCAAACCTTTTGAGATCTGTGCAATATCTCGCAAATAGACTAGGCTTTCAATCACTACTGACATAGGCATGTTTTCATCCTAATTGTTCAAAGAGGTTGTCCACAAAATCTGTTCTACTGATAAATCTATTAATGGCTTAACCGTAAGAAAGGTCAACAACATCAGAACAATGGTGGTCCGACAGCCAGTGCTCTGATAGCATAGTCGGCTGTATGAAGCTCCTATTGTGGCAAAATGTCACGGAGCTGGAACAGCACAGCTCCATTCACCGTGTAGTGGCCATTTTCTGGTACGGCAACTCCGCTCTCATTACACATCTGATGTGATTGAGCTGAAGTTCTTGAATATGGCCTCTACACAGTGTATTGATCTGTACTGTTTCAGCACCATACACTGTGCATTTGGTAACCGCAAATAGAGTGGGGTTGGTGTAGGCCACCAGTATCAAAGTGCTCTGACCTTCACACTTGAGAGAGGTGGCAAAAAGTTTTTTGGTACTGAGTTCTAATTTCCATACAAAGATAAAAATTAAGTCTATGTATACATCGATGGTTACATTTTAGACCCTCCTTTGATTCCTGTTGTGGATCTGCACTTTACAGTACAGAGAATTAAGGGGGCTTTACATGCAACGATATCGCTAACGATATGTCGTCGGGGTCACGGAATACGTGACGTACATCAGACGTCGTTAGCGGCGTCGTTGCATGTGACACCTATGAGCGAGTGTTAACGATCAAAATTACTCACCTAATCGTTGATCGTTGACACGTCGTTCCTTTCCCAAATATCGTTGCTGGTGCATGACGCAGGTTGGTCGTCGTTCCTGAGGCAGCAAATATCGCTACGTATGACACCCCAGGAACGACAAACAACAATGTACCTGCGTCCTGCCGGCAATGAGGTTAATGCGGCTGGTCTCCGCCCCTCTGCTTCTATTGGCGGGCCGCTGTGTGACGTTGCTGTGAAAGCGCATGAACCTCCCCCTTAAAAAAGAGGTTGTTCGCCGCCCACAGCAACGTTGTTAGGAAGGTAAGTATGTGTGACGGGTACCTGCGATATTGTGCGCCACGGGCAGTGATTTGCCAGTGACGCACAAATGACGGGGGCGGGTGCGATCACTAGCGATGTCGCTGCGTGTAACGCAGCCTTAAGTCACATTGAATCCATGGGCTGCAAATTGCGAACAGAATACACTGAAGTAGGCAGGAAAGAAATGCATTGCGTTAATGCACCTAATAGAAAGAAATAATTAACAAATAAATAAAATAAATATAATATTTGTAAATATTTGTAAACGAATGTGAACAACTGAAATTGACTTAAAAAATTTGTATATGCTGTATATTCTTTTCATAATAAAATAATACATGAAACTCTAACCTCATAGCTGATACTAGAGAAGGAAAGCAACATCCTTTGTTTGGTGAATCCAGCGTTACACACCTTAGTATAGGCACGTTCCTGAGCTCCCACAGGCTCCTCTGCTCAGTCTGCATGACCTGCAGTGGTGCAGCTGTTATCAGGGGTGTCCATAGAACTCACGGGGTCACATAGAAGAAGTTCTAATTGTACCCTTCCCTCCGTAAAAAAAAAAAAGAAAAATATTCAGCAGGGTAACAGAGGAGCATATCTCACAACGTTGCAGTCCTTACAAAGTAATTTCCCCCCAATAGAAGACCCTAAATTCCCCTTGCAATGCACCCGTAAAGTATAAAGCCAACAAAAGTGGTCCACAAACACTTTATGATACCTCTACAATGAATTCCTCCAGAGTACCCTTCACACACACAGTATGATGACTGTACTGCACCCTCTCTTAACTATTAATGAGTAAACCCATGGCTCTTTGGATTCGCCAAACTTAAAAAAAAATTGTGTTTGGCAGCCGAACTTGACCTCTAATGTGATCCTGGAGGCCGAGCCCCTTGTGAGGCAGCAGCTTCATAAAGCCAGTCAAGTGAGGCAGTGACCCAGTATCTTGTTCACAACAACAGTTTTATTCACACCACACAAGCGTTACAGACCTGGAAACCCGGAACGCAACTGGTTCACATGTATGCAGTCAAATAACTGTCCCGATTGCCTCCTGGACCGCTGTAGGAATCTCAGATGCAGAGCTCTGCTTAAAACGGACAGGTTTCTCAATACTGGCCTGTTTTGCTCCACACAGCACTTGCTGCTCCAACAACCTGGATCCCAAGATTGGCACGCCTTGCTGTGCACTGCAGGATTAAATGTATTTCCCCGGAGATGAGCCTGTTGCAAGACCCGGACTGGAGGGAGAGTTCCGTCCCACTGCCAAACCTTCGAAACTCTCCAAAAATAAAAGCTCTAGCAGGTTTACCTAAACAAAATACTTAGTCCAATAGCTTAACCAAGTTCACACTTTTATTTTGTGTTCCACTCACAGTGGTGACTGTGACTACCAAACACTCGAAGTCTCACAAGGTCTCCAAGCACATTCTGGGGGAAACAGCAATCTTCATATATGGCACCTGTCACTGCCTCACACCCCCATATAAGGCTAGTTTCACACATCCGGCTTTTTGCCGTTTTGCCGGATTTGGCGCACGCCAGTACAGTGTATACAGTACAATGGCAGCACGACAAGCGCCTGTCACATGCTGTCATGTGACTGGAGCATGTGACCCAGAAGTTGCGGCGCTGCCATTGTACTGTATACACTGTACTGGCGTGCGCCAAATCCGGCAAAACGGCGAAAAGCCGGATGTGTGAAACCGGCCTAAGTCTAAGGGATTGAAAATTATATGTTATAGAATAGTGTTAGCAAGGGCTAGTAGAGCTGCAAAAGAAAGAAAATAAGGAATAAAGCAGGACAGTTAGGCTATGTGCCCACGCTGCGGATTTTGCGCGGATTTTGCCGCAGATTTGCCGCGGATTTCCCGAAAATCTGCAGCAGCAGCACTTCCAAGCCATTTCAATGGCATTTTGGAAATGCTGTGCCCATGCTGCGGATTTTTCCGCTGCGGATTTGCCGCGGATTTTGATCCGGAAAAATCTGCAGCATGTCAATTGTTTGGTGCAGATTGGTCCGGATTTTTGGTTTTGAATGGGGGGGAAAAAAAAAAAACTAAATCCGCATCAAAATCCGCGGCAAATCCGCGGCAAATCTGCGGGTGCGGATTTGCCGCGAAAGTCGCGGATTTTCAGGCAAAAAAATCCGCAGGGACATTCTAGCGTGGGCACATAGCCTTATACTTACTGACCTTCCCCATGGCTGTAACACTGCTTTCGGGTCCGATCATTAGCTAGCATACATATTCACTGCTTCCCCCATACACTGTCAGTCTCGGTGTCTGGGATTGGTTGCGGTCGGACTGCGCCCCCAACCCTCTTTGACGACGTTTTTGATTGTTTGGAATCAGATACTCTGTTTGTGTCTATATAGTGGTATAAAAATAAATAGGTAAAAAAAAAAAAATGATGTAGACTACACCATATATTAATACCAAGAGCAGATAAAGCAGATGGATATAGGCTGCACCCCCTTAACTGTGCACGTTATAGTGACTGTGTATCAAAATACCAGGAACCCCATGGTGCTTTTTTTAATTATTTAAATAAATATTTTCAAAAATGACATGCGGTACCCCCCCAATACTCAATCAAGAAAAAGCTGACATCTGGGGGCTGATTTTCACAGCCTGGGTAGACCCATAGTTATTGCTTCACAGCCTAAAATAGCAGTCATCCACCATCCAAAATTGTCACATCCATTAAATGCAACAATTTTGGCACTTTACCCGACTCACCTAGTGTAAAATGATTGAAATTAATACATCAAGTTATCAAATATTTCATAGTAAGACATATACGTTCATAGTTCTGTTTATGTTGGAGGGCATAGGTTATTAATAAAGTTTATAAGGGATACATATGCCCATATTGAATACACTTGAGTGCTGAGCATGGAGGGATATATTTGAATCCTTCCCGAAGCTTTCCGAAGTTTCCAGAAGGTTACGTAATATGGAACTATATTCAACTGTGTTACACTAGAATGCCCTATATGGTCTGAACAGCTGGTATATAATGCACGATGGAGGGGGCTACTGGTGGCTCCCCACATTGCCTGCTGTGAGAAGACTCGAGGCTGCAAAGATGAAGACACGCTAAGAGAAGACACCCCCTGCCTTGCCACTCAGGACCCAAAGAAAGATGGGTAAAGACTTCCCATTGATCAGTATGGACTAAATGAACTCTTATTTTTGCGTAAGCTATCAAAGTATATTATTTTTTCCTTTCTGTAACTGAACCCTGGCAACCATTTTTAAATAGATAAAATACATTTATTTTTACATTTTTGAGGTCTTTTCATTCATGCGCCTTTACGTATTTGAAGAAAAATATATTTAAGAGTATATTTTTTTTAACATTTTGGCGAGTCAGCTATTCGTGATTTTTTTTACATTTTTTTGTTGTTCCTTCACTTTGCATAAGGGGGGTCGAAGTTATCAAAGTCATAAGTATTTTAAGTATCTCCTGCAAAGGATCAGGAATCGACAATTTATAAAAATCACGCAGAACCTAGGAAATACGTATAAGTCAAGTAGCATGAATGTTTTTTTTTTTTTTTTTTTTGTTTAAATGAACTTTAAAGACTTTGTAAAGCCACAGAAGTTAACTTTTGACATATTTTTGAGCAAGAAAGATAAAGTCAGTCCATAAGAAGTATTGGACGTGTTGAATAAGGTGAATCAAGTCTTAGAGGATCATCCATCAGTTCATCTGATTATTTCAGGTAAGAAAATGGATTTTATCTCTTCATATGTTAAGCAAAGTAAACTTCAGTTCACTTATTCAGATATTTCTAATGTAGAGGAGCTTTGGTTACGCTTTTATGAGGAGTGTGAACTTGAGAATTCACGTATAGAATGTGCAAGGTCTTTTAATAGAGAGAAACAGAAAATCAGAAATGTCTGTCATTTAGTCTATGATTTTCACAAGTTAATCGTAGAAAAGTGTAAAAATGGTGGAAATAGACAACCTGAATTGTCAGGAGAGTCAGTGACAGAGAAATCCAAAGACTGCTTAGAACCTGAAATGTCAGTCAGTGATATTGTGAATTCTGACTGTAATGTTGGCAGTAATTTTGCAAATCAGAATTTTGATAATGGCGTCAGACATGTGCTACGAAATCAAGGTCATTTTCAGGACACTGGGAAAGAAGCAGGAAATGACGTAGAGAAGCCAGAAGGGGGAGGAGCCAGAGTGGGACACGTGCAGAAAGGACATGTGGAGAGAGAAAATGGCGACGATCAGTTTCTAAAAATAGAACAGGCTAAGTTAGGGATTAAACTTAGAAAAAATTTATTGGACATATGCAAATTAATTCCCGCATATAATCCTAAAATACATGTTTGCAGAAATTCAGAGATATTTGAAAGTTCCATTGAGAAGTTAAATTTAACCAATAGTGAGACGAATCAGTTATTTCGTATATGGATACCTCAGCATTTCTTTAGACAATTGGCTTTAAAAAAGTCTTCTGACAATGAGACATTTGATTGTTCAAATGATAATGATATCATAAGGCTGAGAAATCTCATCTTCTGTGCAAGGAATGAATCTGATCCAAACTATGAGATGTTGAAGGAATTACAAATTGAACAGAATGAGAGTACGTTCTCATTTATGTCCGTTTTTGAACGTTTGTATAGGGCGGTCATTCCAAATGTCAGATTGGATGGAATGATACGTTTATTCATCAAGAAATTTAATTTCCTTGACAATGCCGCCTGTGCGGTGGCATTAAAGAAAAAGTCCCTATTCGAATGTACGACATTTATCGATTTTGTTAGAAGTCGCCAAAGTCAATCAAAACAGAAATTAATTAATTCTGAAAAACCAACAGTGTCTCCCAGATCCAGATATTTCTGTGATAGGGTGTATGAGATTCGTAGGAGGTTGCATACGTGTTACAAACCATACAATCCATCCCAATTTCTATCGTCTAAAAATCTTTTTTCACAGGAAAAACCCTTGTCTCCAGTGGAGGGATTGGTCACTGGGATTGAGGATCCCAGACAAATGATGAGTAAAAGCTTTGAAAACCAGAAACAGGTGTCTTGTGGAGATCCTCTCCCTGGGTTAGGATTTGATAGCCACCAACAGCTGGGTGGTATTTCAGAGAGAGACATTCTCTCTCATATAACAGAAAACCTTGAATTAAATAAGTTCCGAGATTCCTATAAGTTCAAAGTGAATTTAATAAAGCGAATCTTTGAAGAAAAAATTAGGTATGGTTTTCAGTTAAATAAAGTGGATTTCTGGGTAAATTAATTTTATTGTTTGATAAATATGTTTATTCATATACAGTGAATCTATGCATATATATATATATATATATATATATATATATATATATATATATATATATATATATATATATATATATATATATATATATATATTAAAGGTAGTGATAGTAAATCAAGGTCATATTTTCATTTAGTAAAATGATAGTTTTATGTTATAAATTAATAATTTGATCTCTGTATATGAATAATAATATTTAAAATAAAATAATAAGAGAAAGTAACGGATTTCAAGTGTTTCATTTTTATCATAAATATGATAATAATTTTATTCTTTTATTTCCCTCAGAATTTATCAGTAAAACAGATTGATGAAGTATTAACTTTTTATTTTTACATATGTTCTTGTCCTCAATCAGGTAACATATATTTTCTTGTGTAAGGTTAATTTGCGAAAGCATGTTTGATAATAATTATTATTTTCTCAGGTACCAATGGTCAGAGAAGTATACTTGAACGTTTTTTTATGAATATATATATATATCTCCTTTAGAGTTATTAGAAATGTAATCTGAGCTTTGGAAGTGTAGTAAAACTGCTTGCTGTTTTGGAATGGTGTTCCTTGCACGTAACCAGAGCATGACTTGGTACTAAAGCTAAAAATAAATGTTTGTTCCATGGTCATATGTACAGTGTGTAATACATTGGAATTTGTTTTTTTCAAGAAGTACTTCAAATTAGTAACATAATTTTTGAAATGCGCATAGAATATTGAAAAAAAAAAGGATATGTGTTTGTCAGTTTCTATGTAGAAGTGTATGTTGGAAAAAAATATGACAGTCTTGTGTGCATAGATGTGTCTATGAATGATTGATTGTCTGAGCAGCTGCAAATGCTAAAGTCAGAGTACTTGGATCCAGAGTGAGAAAAAAAAAAAAGGGGAATTTTTATTTTAACTTCGAGGTTATAATATGTATGTATAATATTAGATAAAAAGTTATAGTACATAAGTATAAATGAAGGAATTTATACCGGATATATATATATCTTATTCTTAGACATTTCTTTAGTATAGAGATATTAGGATTTTTTATTAAGGGTTTATTCTGAAGAGTTACATTCTAGAATAAGGTTATAACGTTTTGATTTTCTTATATCTTTTGTGTTAGTCACTTCTTTTATTGGTACATAGATTGAAAATCATTTTTCTTTTCAAATATGGAAGTGATATTTATAATATGGTATTGAAGATATGCAACACAAATTTTAATTTAATTTAATCTAAACATATTAATTTTTATAATATCATATTTCATGATATTGAAAGGGGGAGGTTTGGTCTCAATCACACACATTTATATTTGATACATATATGTGTTTACAGGATACTTTAATAATTAATATTTCAAGTACAAAGGAAGAATTGGGAATAAAAAAATATATTTGAAGTATATCATAATGCGTTTATATACTAAGAGAAGTGTATTATTTTTTCCTTTCTGTAACTGAACCCTGGCAACCATTTTTAAATAGATAAAATACATTTATTTTTACATTTTTGAGGTCTTTTCATTCATGCGCCTTTACGTATTTGAAGAAAAATATATTTAAGAGTATATTTTTTTTAACACCTAGTTGTCCTGGTGTGGTGGCAATTGGACTAATATAAGGATTTAATGATAGCTGTGATTTTTCAAAAATCACAGCTGCCATTAAACACTGGATAAGTAATGGGTAGGGGTTTATGAGACACCCCCATTACTAATGTTGTAAGTAAATATAAATAAACACAAAACACACAGAAAAATCCTTTATTTAAGAAAACACTCTCTTTCTCCATTTTATTAAACCCCCAAGACAACCAGGTCTGAGGTAATCAACACTTTGATGTCCCACAGCGATCCCGGCTCTGCTACATGCTGAAATCAAAGTGTGAAGGCACATTAGAGAACATGAATGCCCTCTGTGTCTTCAGGGAGACACTGGGCTGCAGCTGACTCACTAAAGGTGAACTCCTTGAACTCAATGAGACCTGTATCTCCTAGCAGAAAACCGAGTATTTTTTTTTTAAAAAAAATGCATATTTGGTGTTAGAATTTATACATCAAATTCCAGCACCATTACTGGATCTCCTGGCAAAAAAAGTTCAAATGCAATGTGGTTTTCATGCGGTTTTGGTGTGGGTTTGTTTTTGCCAGAAGATGCAGATTTGGTGCATGAATGGTGCACCAAAAATACATCTTTTGGCAAAAAACCCCTTGGTTTTCTGCCAGGAGATGCAGGTCTCATTGAGTTCAATGAGTTCTCCTGTAATGAGTTTGCCTGTGGTCACATCTCCTGACAGAAACTACACAAAAAACACGTTTTTGACGCAATTTTGGTGTAGTTTTCTGCTAGGTGATGCAAGTTTGGTGCATAAATATTGTGCAAACATTTCTGCACCAAATATGCATCTCCGGAGAGAAAACCCGCACCTAAACTGCTTTTGTTCTTGCCAGGAGATGCAGATTTGCTTCTGAAATTTATACACCCAATTTCGACACCAAATATTATTATTTATTTATATGCAAATATGCATCTTCTGACGAAAAAAAGCATCAAAACAGAATGTAGTTTAGATGTGGTTTTGCAGGAGATGAAGATTTGGCGCAGGAATTTGGTGTATAAAATTTGGTGTTCCAGCTCTAAATCTGCATCTCCTGGCAGAAAACTGTACTAAAACTACTGTTTTGATGCTGTTTCTGTGTGGTTTTCTGTCAGGAGATGCAAATTTGGTGCTGAAATCCAGTGCAGACATTTCTGCACCAAATCTGCATCTCCTGGCAGTTAACCACACCTAAACTGCATTTTTTTTCAGGATATGCAGATTTTGTGCTGAAATTTATATGTACCGCCCCGTGCTCGGCTGCAGCCGAGCCGCTCGGATCTGGGCTCGTTGGTGGGGGGCTCAAGCGCCTCCGGACCCGGGGTCACTTCGCTCTGAAAGGATGCTGGTGTACCGCCCTGAGAGGGGCTCGGCCACTTCCTTGCCGGGCCGAGCCGTTCGAGGTCCGGGCTCGGGTTGTCGGTGGTCAGACTCACACTCAGTCACTGGTAAACCAAAGTTCGGGTATGGTCGGGTCCCGCAGCCGACTGCTTGTCTCCCTTGTGAGGCTGATGGTGGCCCCTTTCCCTTGCACCTCTCGTTTTTACTGTTGGCTCCTCTGCCTGGGGAGTGGTAGCCCGCTCCCCGGCGTTTAGCTACCGGAAGAGCCCTCGCTTGCCTGCAGGCGCTGGCCCGTCGGGTGTTTGGCCCTTGGCGGTGGCTCTCACCCGGTATCGGTGGGCTGTTGCCTTCTTTCGGGACTTTGGGTGAGGATGAACCCGTGAGGTCCAGACTGCAATCAGTGAATTTGCCTAAACTCAGTGGCTTCCAAGCTAGGACAGGGTCTGAGTACCCGGTTACTGGTGCTTCGATTAGCTGTTGACTCACTGGTTCAGGTCCGGCGGGCTCCAACCCTGGCCCGGTCCCTACGGTTGCGCCGGTCGCTGTATCGGTACTCCTGCAGGTGGCCACCACCGTCTGCCTTCCTGATGTTACGGGGATCCCAGGCTCCAACCCGGGTCCCTGACAGCTTTTCTCCTCCACACCTCCTGTTAACTCCAACTCTCTAACTAAACTCTTTGTATTTCCTGCCTCAGGACAGTAGTCTCCTCGGTGGGCGTGCCTTTCTGCCTGACTCCGCCCACCTGGTGTGCCCTACTGGCCCTGGGGGAAGCATCAGGTCTCCCTTTCGGGTGACGGGTGTGTCCTCACAAGGGATGGGTGTATGTGTGTGGTGTGGTGGGTGTTGTTACCTGTGACCCCTGGGGTCCACGGCGTCACATTTCCCCTTGGTTTAATGCAGACCGTCCGCGGTAAACTCCGGTTTATTTTTGTTTTCTTTTTCTTTTAACTGGAAAAACGGGAACAGTTACAAGTATAATAACATTATTACAATATATAAGCTTTCTGAAGGTCTTTCCTTAACGGGAGGTATTTTACTTTAACGTTGCATAACTTTAATTAACGGAACGGGTTCATGTCCTTCCGCCTTTACCACCCAAACAACCTAGCCTTGATGCTGCCCCTAAGAAACGGGCAGCACCCCTTTTCACCAGTCCGGAAACAGGAACATAGCCAGATCACCCAGGCGGGAACGGGTACGGTGTGGCGCACCAGACAGTTGCTCAAGGGCTCCCCGGAGGATGGTCATCGGTCCCGGTGGTGACCGGACCCCAGCCTTCTCTGCTGCGGGCCCTTCCTCCAATCTGCCTCTCCGGAGGCTAACGGAACGGGAAGGCATGCTAAAAGGGGCAGGATGGGGCAATATTTACAAGCCCAATAGTTTTTGGGTGGCCAGCAAATCCACGGCCTTGTCCATGAGCAGTCACTCACGCAACAGTGGGGGCAAAATGGGGGTCAACATAAGTCCCAACGGGGACGGGTCCTTTTATAGCCAACGGGCTACCAGCTTACTCTGCAGTGGGGGACTCTTCTTCAACCTCCACATCTGGGCTGTACGGTGGAGGAGGGGGCTGTCTACCGCTCCGGACATCCAGGGCAAACCAGCCCCTCTCCCCTCGGTGCCAGGTGTAGTGCACTAGATTGCCGGGCAGGAGGTCACGGTCCGGGTGCACAAACAGGAGATGGGCATTTACATCCCGCCGGGAGAAGAAGACCTCACCTTCCAAGTTGGGCTCATACAGGAACCCCCAGCCTTTGTCCCGGTTGAATCTTATGACCTGGCCCTGGTAGGTCGGGCCCCGCACCCAGTATCCGGCACTCTTCAGATGCTCCTTTCCTTCGATGGTACGGGCAAAGACCTCCTTTCTGCTCTTCTCCCCGGCCGCGATCTCACGGCTTAGTTGGCTAGGCTGCCGCTCCCAATACGGGGCATCCGCATGCCCGGGGTCTACTTCAGTGGGGGTCTGGCCCAGCCGGCGCTCCCCGATGTTGACTACGATCGGCACTCTCAAAGAGGAGCCCTGCTGTGTCGCGGCCGGCTCTGCTACCTTGCAGCTGCCTCCCCGCTGAACCTCAGCCGAAGCCCACGACCCTGGAGCGGCTTGCTTTGCCTTCTGGGCCTTCTTGGCCGGGAGGACCACCGGGCCGGTGCGTGCTTGGGCGTGGTCACTTCTGGAACAGCCGGTGCCACTTCGGGATCAGATGCCGGCCGGGAACGGGTCTGTTCAGACAACAGGCACAGTGTGGCCGGATTCCAAAACAGGTCCGGGCCAGCCTCCCCAAGCAGCTTCCCATGAGCGCCCGGGACCTACTCCGCCACCGGTGTCGGGGGTGGGGATACGGGCAGAGGAGCAGTAGCAACCACTGCGGGCAATGGAGTTGGCGGTATGGTGGGCAGCAGCAGACCGAGCCCCTCAGCCGCGATGGCCGACCCCTCAAGGGCATAGGGACGTGGGTCGCCTTCCCACCCTGCCAACACCGTCATCCTCTCACGGGCCCGCACGGCAGCCACTATCTCCCCCATCTCCGCCGCCCAGTGCTCCACTAAGAAGCTTACCTGGTGCTGGAGGCGGCGGCACATCTCCTCCGTCCGGGCCTTCACACACGGCGCTGTTCCTGGCGCGGGCTCTGGGGTCTCGGGATGCTGGAAGGGAGTCGCCATGCTGCACTGTCGGGGTCCAGGAACGGAACGGATGCAGGGTCCTGGAGTCCCTGCCCTTTATCCCCGAGATCACATGAGGCCCTCTTCTTCACCCGCGCTCCCTTGGTTTTCTTCCAGCACTCCTCCTCTCGGGGGCGGGGCTTCACCTTCGCGCCTTCACTGCTCGGGGAAGACGACTCGAGCGGGAAACTTTCGCACTCAAGATCGCGGGGCTTCAACTTTTTCAGCAGGACGCCGCTGATGGATACTTCCAAGGCGCACTTCCACAGGTAAGATGACTGTCCGAATCCTGTTGTGACGCCAGAAGAGTCAATGTGTACCACCCTGAGAGGGGCTTGGCCGCTCCCTTGCCGGGCTGAGCCGCTCGAGGTCCGGGCTCGGGTTGTCGGTGGCTGGAGCACTTCCGGACCGGGGTCCACGTTGCTCTGTTAAGGGGGGGCAGTGGGGTGGTGGTGTGGGACGAGGTTCGCAGCCAGGGGCAGCGTTGTCGTTGTACGGGTCGTGATGCCACCCATGGGTCGTGGTGACCGGATGCACCACCGCTGCGGCTGGAGTGAAGGGGGGGCTCCCGGGATCGGTGTTGAAGGCGCAGCCTGGATGTTATCCCCTCCGTGGGTAGAGGTGATGTGTCCCAGGGCCCGGTGGGACGGGTGATGATGTCGGGGTGCAAGGTGCCGTACTGCGGTGCAATGTCGTGCCCCGATGGCACTGGTGTACTATTAATTCACACTCAGAGTCACTGGTAAACCAAAGTTCGGGTATGGTCGGGTCCCGCAGCCGACTGCTTGTCTCCCTTGTGAGGCTGATGGTGGCCCCTTTCCTTTGCACCTCTCGTTTTTACTGTTGACTCCTCTGTCTTGGGGAGTGGTAGCCCGCTCCCCGGCGTTTAGCTGCCGGAAGAGCCCTCGGCTGCCCGCAGGTGCTGGCCCGTCGAGTGTTTGGCCCTTGGCAGTGGCTCTCACACGGTATCGGTGGGCTGTTGCCTTCTTTCGGGACTTTGGGTGAGGATGAACCCGTGAGGTCCAGACTGCAATCAGTGAATTTGCCTAAACTCAGTGGCTTCCAAGCTAGGACGGGGTCTGAGTACCCGGTTACTGGTGCTCCGATTAGCTGTTGACTCCCCGGTTCAGGTCTGGCGGGCTCCAACCCTGGCCCGGTCCCTACGGTTGTGCCGGTCGCTATACCGATACTCCAGCAGGCAGCCACCACCGTCTGCCTGCCTGACGTTACGGGGATCCCAGGCTCCAACCCGGGTCCCTGACAGCTTTTTTCCTCCACACCTCCTGTCAACTCCAACTCTCTAACTAAACTCTTTGTATTTCCTGCCTCAGAACAGTAGTCTCCTTGGTGGGCGTGCCTTTCCGCCTGACTCCGCCCACCTGTTATGCCCTACTGGCCCTGAGGGAGGCATTAGGTCTCCCTTTCGGGTGACGGCTGTGTCCTCACAAGGGATGGGGGTGTGTGTGTGGTGTGGAGGGTGTTGTTACCTGTGACCGCTGGGGTCCAGGGCGTCACATAGGCGTTACGTAGGGGGGTGGTAGGTTTGGTGTACGGCCGGAGCTGTGATTGAGTTCGTGATGCCACCCACGGGATGTGGTGAAAGTGTAGACACCATCGCTGCAGTTACGGGGCACCCGGGGGAGTTGGTTATGCAGCAAGATGTTAACCCCTTCGTGGGCAGGGATGATGGCCCCGGGACCCGTTGGGGAGAAATAGCTGGGCGGTGCAGGGCGGTGCGCGGACGGATGGCACTGTGGTACTCACTGTTATTTACACACATAAGTCTCTGGTAAACAAAGTTGATGGTGGTCGGTGCCCACAGCCGGCTGCGTCTGGTCCCCCACCCGGTTCGGTGGTCTTTGCCTTTCTCCTGCACTGTGTAGTGTATGTGTAGACTGCCTGCGCTTCAGCAACGGGAGTCCGCTCCCCGGCAGTATGTATGTCGGGAAAGCCCGTTTGCCCGCAGACGCTGGCCCGTGGGATCTCTCTGCCTGTCAGGTGGCTTTCTATCCCCCTCGGTGGGCTGTTGTCTTCAGTCGGGACTTGGATGGGAAAGGACCTATAGTCCAGACCGCAATCAGTCAATTTACGCAGTCCAGTGGATTCTGGACCTCGTTTCAGGGTCTGAGTACCCCCCTGTGTGCTCCGGTTTCCAATCGGTTACCGGGGTTGGTACCGGTGGGCCACTACCCTGTCCTGGTCCACCACGGTTCCACATGGCTGTCTTCCCGGCTCCTGCAGGCTAGGACACCGCCTGCCTCCTAGCCAAGGTGTGCGGGCTACGACCCTCACACCTCGCAGTCAGTTGCATACCTGTCACACAGGCCTGCTTCCACTCTCCTTCACTCCTGTCACTAATCTGCTGTCTTTCCTGCCTCAGGCCCTCTGAACTCCTCAATGGGCGTGCCAACTCCCTGGCTCCACCCCCCCTGCTGTGTCCATTAAGCTTTGTGGGAGGTGACTAGGGTTTATGTGTTTGGCTGATGTTACCTAATGTAGGACTGGTGTTGTGCGGGGCGCTATCTGTGACTACCTGGCTAGTCCATGGCGTCACACTTACACCAAAATCTTGCACCAAAACTGCACCTCCTGGCAAAAAAAACCTTCTGTCAGGAGATGTAAGTCTCATTCAACTCAATGATTTCACCTGAGGTGAGTTCACTGAATTAAATGAGTTTCTGAGGTGATGTTATCTGGGGTCACAAGTGAGGTACCGTGGGAACCTCCAGCTGTCACCGCAGGTAACCTCAGTGATGTCACGGCTCCCAGCTGCGACTCAGTCAGTGTCCGCCCAAGATGCTGCGAGTGTTCATGATTCCTAATGTGACGACACTCTGTAATTTCAGTATGTAGCAGAGCCAGAATCCTCGTGGAATGTCGTAGTGTAGATTATGTCAGACCTGGGTGTTTTGGGGGATAATAGGTTAGAGAGTGTGGGTGTTTTTTTTTTATAAATAAAGGATTTTTCTGTGTGTTTTGTGTTTACTTCTTTTTACTTACAGGATGAGTAATGCTGGGCCTCATCATAGACTACTTACAGCAACAAGAGGACATCACTGACAAGATTCAGCAAAATCCCTTAATAAAGATGTAGGCAACACAGGTGCAAGACACTAATGGAGCAACCGCTCACACACTGCCAATCCATGGAGGGGGCAATTGCTTGATGATAAAAGTGCAAACAAAATAGACTTGTATAGGATGCCGTTCACACATGTAGGTGCACAGTGTTTGGCTAGTGTGACGCCCTGGACTAGCCAGGTAGTCACAGACATAACACCACACACACCCCCTCCCCTGGATAGTTAACACCAGTCAAACAAAACCCTTGTTGCCTCCCTCCAGGGTCTGATGTCCACACCAGGTGCGGTGGAGCCAGGCGGTTGGCCCCATCCACCGAGGAGTTCACAGGCCTGGAGGCGGGAAAAAGCAGTCAGTCTAGTTCAGATTTGAGTAGACAGTGGAAGTGTAAGGAGGAGAAAACTGTCGGTGTCTGGGTAGGGACCCAGACACAAACAGCAAGGTCGGCAGACGGTGGTGGCCGTCTGCAGGAGTTAGTGGATCTCTGCGGAACCGTAGGACCGGGGTCGGGCGGTGGCCCGCCGGTACCAAACCGGGGAGTGAAGTGAAGCTAAGCACAAAGGAAGGGCCATCGGACCCCGACTAGGCTTGGAGCCGCCGCCGACGGTCAAATCCGAAAGTGACCAGAACCCCAGGGGTTTCCTAACTCAAGACCCGACAGAAGGCAACAGTCCACACCGTGAGGATACACAGCCACCGCCACAGGCTAGAGATCCAAGGGCCAGCGCCTGCGGGCAAAACGGGCTCCTTCGGTACCTATACGCCGGGAGCGGACTACCGTTGGCAAACCATCGGAGTCCACACATTCTACACAGGTGCAGGGAAAGCCAGCCACCATCAGCCGTCCAGGGAGAGCAGAGAGACTGCAGCCGGCTGTGGGACCCGTCCATCCAGCCGTTTGGTTTACCAGAGACTCTGTGAATTTGTGCCTGAGTGAGTACCACAGGGCCATCTGGCACCGAGCCGCGCTGCCCCTGCAACCCTGCACCCCAGCCATCCAGCCTCCCCGCTCCACAACCGGGCCCCGGGATCACCAACCCCTACCCACGGAGGGGACGACATCCTAGCTGCTCCCTACCATCGCTCCCGGGATCCCCGTCACCAGCAGCGGTGGTGCCCATTATCACCACGACCCGTGGGTGGCGTCACGAACTATCTCCCCAAAGAAACCATTCCTTTTCACTCGTGGGCGAGGAGCGCTGCTCGAGTCTCCGGGTCCGACCCACCGCTCGAGCCACCGAGCAGCAGCAGAAGCCCCGGACCCGAGCGTAGCGAGCGTGGCCCCTCCGCCCGTGATACCAGCAGCCTATTAGTTATGCCCATACTATTAGACTAGTCGGGCTGCCCAGCACTATATAAGTGCACCACACAGGAACGGACACCCCAGTTTACAAGGCCTACATTAATAGGCTTAGCTGCATCCTGTCAAATAAATATGATATGTGCAAAAAACATATATAAAAAATACATATGATGTATTAGTTGATATTTTTGGCCAAAATACACAAGCTTGCAACCCAAACGTCAAGGTCCTCATGTCTTGTGAGTCTCTATACTGATACAGTATATAAAAAAGCAACAAAAAGAAGACTATAATTTCCACCAAAAATTCAACAATTACTTACAACAACAAGAGGGCAGCATTCTTAACCTGTCCAGGTCATAGGATATAATGCATTATATGGATAATACACCCCACAATAGTCCTCCATGTAGAAGAGTGCACCTCATAGTCTTCCATATGGCATAATGTATCACATAGTCCTCCATATAGTATAATACAACCATAGTCTTCGGCTAGGTCCGGTAAGGTAAGGAGGTCATCAGTGACGTGACGGTTCCGGATAGGCCGCTGGTGATGTCGCTGATGACGTGGCACTCCGCTATTGGACCCTGGAGGTGCCATTGTTGTCCACCCTGGGTTTGGTGTGGACCCAGGTTATAAAAGGGGCTAGAGACAATATGGAGGTGTGCAGTCTTCTCATATGCTCAGACAGAGCACACCTCCATGTTTAGAGCCTTATTGCGGCATAAGCCTTAGGATTGGAAGCAGTAGGTAGGGATAGGCGTCAGGTGCCAGCCACGTCAAGACACCCGTGGCTGGGCACGATAGGGTCAGGCACCGTGCTTCTATCCTACTGTCCTGTCCTGCTAGTGCAGCCCAGTGGAGTTAACTGGGCTGCGGCTGCTGCACCACCTGTCCGGTTGTGCCCCCTACGTGCACGGGCAGTGTACCCCAGGACCTCTGAGGCGTTAACAGGGAATTCCTGGGCTGGGTGTGTGGAACCTATCCTCTTCATATCGGCTTCCCAGTCAACGCTCCCGGTGTGACTACCTGGCCTGACGTGTCCTGTACACATGTGGCCAGTTGAGAGCCCTGGTGACCAGAAATGCGAATCGGGGGACCGCTTGGTTTGACGTGTCATACACATGTGGCCGATAGGACGCTTTTGCGGCAGTCTTCTGGTCAACGCTACCTGGTCACCACCCGGCCTGACGTGTTCGCTGCACACATGGTCGGTGTAGCGCCACTGGTACACCGAAACGCTAACTGAGTTGTCATCCAGTCTGATGTGTCCCTACACAAATGACTGGTTCCCAGGTTTCCAGTGTTATTTCAGAGCCACCTAGCAATGTGTTCGCCACCTAACCTTTGGGTTGCCAGCAGCTCCTTTGTCACCTGGAGCACGGTGGACGCCGACTGGCGATTGGGATATATACCATCATATTCTAATCTGCCAGTCCCCCGTAACACTCCATTAATTTTTTTTATTTAAATAATAAAAGTATTTAAATAATTTCTTAAAAAAAATAGCGTGCTGTCTCTAGTAATTTTGATACCCAACCAAGATGAAGCAAACAGCTAGGGACTGGTATTCTCAAGCTGGAGAGGCTCATGGTTGTTGGGCCCACATAAGCCTAAAAATAGCAGCCTGTAGTCACTCGGGAATTGTCGCATACATTAGGTGTGCCAATTCCGGTGCTTTACCTGGCTCATCCCGATAGGAGAAGTTCCAGAAGACTGGAGAAGAGCAAATGTTGTCCCTATCTTCAAAAAGGGGAAGAAGGTGGACCCAGGGAACTACAGGCCTGTGATCCTGACTTCCATACCAGGAAAGATCTTTGAACAAATTATTAAACAACATTTATGCAAGTACCTGAATGAGAATGAAGTGATTAACCAGAGCCAGCACGGTTTTGTAACAAATAAGTCATATCAGACTTATTTGTTACACTTAATTTCCTTCTATGACAAAATCACTGACTAGGTGGATCAGGGAAATGCAGTAGATATAGTATATCTTGACTTCAGTAAAGCATTTGACAAAGTATCTCATACAATCCTTATTGAAAAAATGACCAAGTATGGAATGGACAAGGCAACTGTTAGATGGATTTGTAACTGTCTTAGTGATCGGAGTCAAACAGTGGTCATAAATGGCTGCACATCCAGTTGGAAGACTGCTCAAGGGGGGTACCACAGGGCTCTGTCCTGGACCCGGTGTTGTTCAACATCTTTATCAATGATTTAGATGAAGGTATTAAGGGTAAACTGATTAAATTTGCTGATGACACAAAGCTAGGAGGAATAGCTAATACTAGAGAAGAGACAGATAGGATTCAACAAGAGCTAAACCAGCTGGAACAATGGGCAGCAACTAATAGAATGGTTTTTAACAGGGAGAAATGCAAAGTCATACATCTTGGCAAGAATAATGAAAAGAGCATATACAGCATGGGAGGAATAGAGCTATCCAAAAGAATGTGTGAAAAAGACTTAGGTATACTAATTGATCACAGACTGAACATGAGTCAACAGTGTGACGCAGCAGCAAAACAGGCAAACACCATTCTAGGATGTATTAACAGAAGCATACAGTCTAGCTCACGTGAAGTCATTATCCCCCTTTACTCCTCTTTGGTCAGACCTCATCTGTCATATTGTGTCCAGTTCTGGGCACCACATTTTAAAAAGACATTAACAAACTGGAGCAAGTTCAGAGAAGAGTGACCAGAATGGTGACTGGTCTGCAAACCATGTCCTATGAGGAACGGTTACAGGATTTAGGATTGTTTAGCTTGCAAAAGAGAAGACTGAGAGGAGACTTAATAGCTGTCTACGAATATCTTAAAGGCTGTCACACTGTAGAGGGATCAGTTTTATTCTCATTTTCACAAGGAAAGACTAGAAGCAATGGGATGAAACTGATGGGGAGGAGACACAAATTAGATATTAGAAAAAACATTTTGACAGAGAGGGTGATCAATGAGTGGAACAGGCGTCCACGAGAGGTGGTGAGTTCTCCTTCAATGGGAGTCTTTAAAAAGAGGTTGGACGGACATCTGTCTGGGATGATTTAGTGAATCCTGCTTTGAGCAGGGGGTTGGACTAGATAACCCAGGAGGTCCATTCCAACTCTAATATTCTATGATTCTATGATTCTATGATAGCTGAGTAGAAACCCTACAAAATACATATTCTGTATTTACACATTTGTATATATACTGTACATGTGTATACAGTAATGCATATGTGACACCCTGGGATAGCCAGGTAGTCACAGCAGCCAACCTAAAAACTTTGGTCACTCCTCTCTGGTCTTGACGTTCACACCAGGGGGCAGAGCCAGGCGGTGGGCCATGCCCACCGAGGAGTTCGGATAGCCTGAGTAGGGAAAGACAGAGCAGATGAGTTTAGGAGGTGAAAGAGAGAGGAGTAAACATCTGACAGGGGTCTGGGTCATAGCCTGCACACCCCTTGGCCAAGAGGCAGACGGTGGTCGCCGCCTGCAGGAGCCGGGAAGACAGCCTGGTGGAACTGTAAGGGACCGGGCCAGGGTAGTGGCCCGCCGGTACCGAAAGGGGGAATCGACTGGAAACCGAAGCACACAGGGGGGTACTCAGACCCTGAAACGAAGTCCCGAATCTACCGGACTAAGTTAATTCACTGATTGAGGTTTGGACCTTAGGTCCTTTCCCAACAAAGTCCCGACAGACAACAGCCCAACGAGGGGGATAGAAAGCCACCGCTCAGGCAGATAGATCCCACGGGCCAGCGTCTACGGGGAAACGGGCTCTCCGGACACACACACAGCTGAAGCGCAGGCAGTCCACAGCTACAAAACAAGGTGCAGGAGAAAGGCGGGGATCACCAAACCGGGTGGGGGACCAGGCACAGCCGGCTGCGGGCACTGACCACCATCTTTTTGGTTTACCAGAGATTCCGGTGTATCTTTCAGAGTGAATACAACTGTGCCTTCGTGCCGCGCACCACTCCGCACCACACCAATCCGCCCGCACCCTCACAACTGGGCCCCGGGACCATCACCCCCTACCCTCGGAGGGGTCAACACCTCGCTGCGCAACACCGTTCCCGGGGGCCTAGTAAACAGCAGCGGTAGTGTCTACATTCACCACAACCCGTGGGTGGCGTCACGAACTTAACTCAAACCACGGCCCCAGCCGTAAACCTACCTACCAACCCCCTACGTAGCGCCAGCATCCTTTCAGAGCGACGTGACCCCGGGTCCGGAGGCGCTCGAGCCACCCACCGACGAGCCCGGATCCAAGCGGCTCGGCTGCAGCCGAGAGCGGGGCGGTACACATATGTGTGCATATATTTATACAGCTATCTCTCAATTTTTACAATATAGAAAAAAGGCAAATTATAGGGCACATTTGGCCACACCTCTTTCTACCTTGGCAGGAGATATTATTTGCATACTTTCAGTCCAGTGTCACACTACTGCAAGGGTGGGCAACTAATTTTCCCATAGGGCCGCATGAGAAATTTGGATGGTTACAGAGGGCCGGACTAATATAATTCACTCGGTTCTACATATATATATATATATATATATATATATATATAAAAAAAATACACCACTTCACCCCTATATACACCTGTATTATACTACACCACTACACCCCTATATATACCTGTATTATACTACACCCCTATATACTACACCTGTATTATACTACACCACTACACCCCTATATACACCTGTATTATGCTACACCCCAATATACACCTGTAATATACTACACCACTACACCCCTATATACACCCGTATTATACTACACCACTATACCCCTATATACACCTGTATTATACTACATCACTACATCCCTATATACACCTGTATTATACTAAACCCCTATATACTACACCTGTATTATACTACACCACTACACCCCTATATACACCTGTATTATACTACACCCCTATATACTACAGCTGTTTTATACTACACCACTACATCACTATATACACCTGTATTATACTACACCCCTATATACTACACCTGTATTATACTACACCACTACACCCCTATATACACCTGTATTATACTACACCCTTATATACTACACCTGTAATATACTTCAAGACTAAACCCCTATATACGCCTGTATTATACTACACCACTACATCACTATATACATTTGTATTATACTACACTCCTATATACTACACCTGTATTATACTACACAACTATACCCCTATGTACACCTATATTACACTACACCTCTATATAATACACCTGTATTATACTACACCACTATATCACTGTATACTACACCTGTATTATACTACACCACTACACCCCTATATACACCAGTATTATACTACACCACTACACCCCTATATACACCTGTATTATACTACACCACTACAACCCTATATACACCTGTATTATACTACACCCCTATATATACCTGTATTATACTACACCCCTATGTACTACACCTGCATTATACTACACCACTACATCACTATATACACCTATATTATGCTACACCACTACACCCCTATATACACCTGTATTATACTACACCCTTATATACTACACCTGTATTATACTACAAGACTAAACCCCTATATACGCCTGTATTATACTACACCACTACATCACTATATACATTTGTATTATACTACACTCCTATATACTACACCTGTATTATACTACACAACTATACCCCTATGTACACCTATATTATACTACACCCATATATAATACACCTGTATTATACTACACCATTATATCACTATATACTACACCTGTATTATACTACACCACTACACCCCTATATACACCTGTATTATACTACACCCCTATATACACCTGTATTATACTACTCCCCTATATACACCTGTATTATACTACACCCCTATATACACCTGTATTATACTACACCACTACACCCCTATATACACCTGTATTATACTACACCACTACACCCCTATATACACCTGTATTATACTACACCACTACACCCCTATAAAACTACACCACTATATACTACACCACTACACCCCCCCATATACCACACCAGTAAAACTACATTCCCATATACTACACCACTACACCCCAAATATTTGTCAACAGATACCGCCCGCCCCCCATTGTCCCGCAGATTACTAGTAACCACTCACCTCTCCCTTCTTATTGTCCCCTCCTCAGGCACCTCCATACAAGCCCCCCGCTGAGCTGCTTATCTTTTACATGCCCAGGCTGCACCGATGCTGTTTTCCTATGAGCCCCCGCCGCTGCTTCTCTCCGTATGGGCCCCAGCTGCTGCAGCTTCTCCTGCCGGGTGGGAACTTTTCAAATAACACACGCGCACCGTACTGACGATATCAGGGCGCGCGTGTGTCACAGAGAAAGGTGTCGGGCAGGGAACAGAGGAGAGATTCCTGCGTTCGCTGCCTGCACTGTGCGGACCTGCAGGATCGCTCCCTGCCTGGCATGCAGCATGTGATGAGGGCGATCTGACAAGGGGTCTCCCGGAGCCTGGAGCTCCGAACAACAGGTCAGACCAGCCGGCAAGGACGCCCTGAACCAGGTGGGCCGGTCACAGAGAGTAGGCAGGCCAGATGTGGCCTGCGAGCCACCCTTGCCCAGGTCTGCACTAGAGTATATCATTCGATGTTAGAGCATCAGATGTGATATACCAATGAAACTCGGCTTAAACTGTGCTGCGATCGCGAGCCGAGAGTCAATCACTGTGGTCTGATTCTCTCGCATGCAAGAATTACATCACAGGTAAGGTGAGATTAATTTCTCCATCTTCTCCATTGCCTGTCTGTGTACAGTCATGGCCAAAAGTTTTGAGAATGCTACAAATATTAATTTTTACAAAGTCTACTGCTTAAGTTTTTCTAATGGCAATTTGCATATACTCCAGAATGTCATAAAGAGTGATCAGCTTAACAGCAATTACTTG
Source organism: Anomaloglossus baeobatrachus (assembly GCF_048569485.1). Taxonomy (NCBI): domain Eukaryota; kingdom Metazoa; phylum Chordata; class Amphibia; order Anura; family Aromobatidae; genus Anomaloglossus; species Anomaloglossus baeobatrachus. Next base: position 663,866,282 of record NC_134355.1, on the reverse strand, counting down.
CAAAGTCAATATTGGTTAAGAAAATGAACTTTAACCCCCAAAACACATTTCAACATCATTGCATTCCTGCCTTAAAAGGAGCAACTAACATTGTTTTAGTGATTGTTCCATTAACACAGGTGTGGGTGTTAATGAGGAAAGGGCTGGCAATCAATCAGTCATGATTAAGTAAGAATGACACCACTGGACACTTTAAAAGGAGGCTGGTGCTTGGTATCGTTGTTTCTCTTCAGTTAACCATGGTTATCGCTAAAGAAACATGTGCAGCCATCATTGCTCTGCACAAAAATGGCCTAACAGGGAAGAGTACCGCAGCTACAAAGATTGCAGCTCAGTCAACAATCTATCGTATCATCAAGAGCTTCAAGGAGAGAGCTTCCATTGTTGCCAAAAAGGCTCCAGGGCGCCCAAGAAGGACCAGCAAACGCCAGGACCGTATCTTAAAACTGTTTTAGCTGTGGGATTGGACTACCAGCAGTGCCGAGCTAGCTCAGCAATGGCAGCAGGCTGGTGTGAGTGCTTCTGCATGCACTGTGAGGCGGAGACTGCTTGAGCAAGGCCTGGTTTCAAGGAGGGCAGCAAAGAAGCCACTTCTCTCCAGAAAAAACATCAGGGACCGACTGATATTCTGCAAAAGGTACAAGGAGTGGACTGCTGAGGACTGGGGTAAAGTCATTTTCTCAGGTGAATCCCCTTTTCGATTGTTTGGGACATCTGGAAAACAGCTTATTAGGGGAAGAAGAGGTGAGCGCTACCACCAGTCTTGTCTCATGCCAACTGTTAAGCATCCTGGAACGATTCATGTGTATGGTTGCTTCTCAGCCAAGGGAATCGGCTCCCTCACAGTCTTGCCTAAAAACACAGCCATGAATAAAGAATGGTACCAGAATGTCCTCCAAGAGCAACTTCTCCCAACTGTCCAAGAGCAGTTTGGCGCCCAACAATGCCTTTTCCAGCATGATGGAGCACCTTGCCATAAAGCAAAGGTGATCACTAAATGGCTCATGGAACAAAATATAGAGATTTTGGGACCATGGCCTGGAAACTCCCCAGATCTTAATCCCATTGAGAACTTGTGGGCAATCATCAAGAGACGGGTGGACAAACAAAAACCAACAAATCCTGGCAAAATGCAAGCATTGCTTATGCAAGAATGGACAGCTATCAGTCAGGATTTGGTCCAGAAGTTGATTGAGAGCATGCCAGGGAGAATAGCAGAGGTCCTGAAGAAGAAGGGTCAACACTGCAATTATTGACTTGCTGCATTAACTCATTCTAACTGTCAATATAACCTTTTGGTACTCATAATATGATTGCAATTATACTTCTGTATGTGATGTAAACATCAGACAAACACAATTAAAAACCAGAGGGCAACAGATCATGTGAAAATATAATTTTGGTGTCATTCTCCAAACTTTTGGCCATGACTGTAGATCTGAGTGCAGTTTGATGTTTCACAAGCTAATCGCAGCATGTTGCAATTTTTTGCTCATGAAGACCCGGCATGAGAAAATAATCACAGATCTCTTCTGCCTTATTGACTAACATTGGTTCGAGTGCAATGCGAAATTTTCTCGCATTGCACTCTCCCGTCTTAAACGTTAATGTGAGTGCACCCTAAGACTGAACCGCACAATGCCTTTCCCTCTTCTTGCCCCTTTTTATCTGCTGATACCATTACCTGAGATAAAGACAAATTTACTCATCATTCAGTCAAATAAATGCCGAGATGTTTTGTCTGTGCCAGAAAAAAACTCTCGTATTAAAGTGATTTTTAATCATTAAAATAACTTTGTAGTTTACAAAGGTATAAAATAGCAATATACGATGAATGGTGCTGATAAGGAATCAATAAGTATTAGTTAATATTAGTTAAATAATTAAAGAAGCACATAAGAATTAACATATATTTAGTGAAAGGAACACATGTATTCATGGTCTACATGGACCCTAAAATATCCCAAACAAAAAGTGTTCCTTGCATTATTACGGGGGTTAGCACCTTTGCAAGCGATGTGACACCTCCTCACATTAGTGGATTTCCTTAAAATGTACCTAGTAAAGTCCCTATGGCAAACAGTTTAACAAAAAGCCATTCATAACCAATAAAGGTATATTTACAGTAGCTTCTGCTGAATTTAAAGTCAATCCTCCAAGAATCGATCCACTCATCTTAACATGCAATACTATGTAGGTATTTACAATTTAAAGAAATATATATTTTTAAAATATTTCAATCTATTTTTATTTTTGTCTCTTTATTGTAGGACCTTGTATTTTTCTTTCTGTTGCAATATAGAAAGTGACAGGTAAGCAAAACTAAACAGTAATGTCTGGAGTAGACGGGAGGGTGAAGGTCTGTTGGATAATGCTGATAGGTGGAAAGCAAAAGAATTATTAATGTACAAATTAAAGGGTAAAAGGTGAGCCAGGATTATGTTCTGGTGGAAAGGTGACATGAAATAACTGTGAGGTCACAACAGTTTTGGGTAGAGGAAAGTTGAAGCGTCAGACAATGTTTATATGGAAAGCAAATAATGATTTTTGCTTATCATAGTAATATCCACAAAGCCTAATAATCTTACATTTAGAGCATATATAGCTCCCGGCCCATTAGTGAGTTTGTAATGCTCTGATACTACTGAAAGTATACATAATAAACTACAAAAGAATATGAGGCTATGAAAAGAACCAAATTAATATAGTATAAAGTATTCATACAGCGTGAATGTGGCGCCCCTGCGGCTTGAGGCGCCACAGGGTACTGCACCTCACCCGAGATGCAGTAGTCATCTCGAATACGGAGGAGGTCATCACCGGTAAACTATCATAATTCCCCACCATACACAGTTAGTTGCCCTCTCACTGGGACTGGGCTGGGGTAGGGACATTGGAGGGTGGCCATCACTAATATAGTGGACCCTCTGCTCACTAGTCAGAAACCCAGGGGGTATGGGCTGGACACGGGGAGTAAGGCAACACACACACACACACTGCCAGTGAGCAGTTTCTCACAGGACACAGGAAGTGACAGTCTGGGAGAGAGGAGGGAGAAGGAGAGTTACAGGAAACTGGTCCTGGGGACGGATGGCTGGTGGAATTTGTCCCAGGACCAGAAGAGGGGGAGAGCGAGAGACTGACATTCAGAACAGCAAGAGACAGGAGACATGTGAGATGCAGGAGAACACGGTCGCTGAGGGGAAAGCTCACAGCTCCCTCAGAACCAGTGTACACCTCAGAGTGCGGAGCCCTAGGCTGGTGGGCACTTCACAGCCTGCCAGCAGAATCCGCCAGGCAGTGAATTGTAAGTCTCCTGGCCCACCTAACGTGCCCGGGGCAAAGCAGCATATAGAGCTAGGAGTCGTAACCAACGGATGGCACCAGTGTTGGACTTGCGCTACCTGCTATACTGGATGGGAATGGAACCACTCCCAGGACTCGGGTGCCAGCGAAGCTTCCGACCACAGGGACTCACAAAACACAGCGCAGGCAGGAAGGACTCACAGAGAAACCCACCAGTTCTGACCTCTGAACTATCCGTGATCGGCTGGAGCCCATGACATTGATGTCCAGTGGTCCAAAAGTGGTGACAACTCAGTGAGTAAATAACTTTAACTGCAGCCCCTGTGTCGTCGAATCCTACATGCGCCACAGCTGCATAGCAGCAGGGGACTATAACTCCCCACATCCTCCCTGGGGCCTAGCTCTACCTGTGGAGAGCTGCAACACCCGTGCTGTGTCACCATCTGCCCCAGAAGAGAGAGACTTTCTGCAGCGGTGGCTAATACCTGGCCGCACACCACAGATGGCGTAGTCCCGAACTTAACATCATCCCCTACACCTTTATTTGATGACACCACCGAGTCATGGAACCGGGCCTCTCCACCGCGACATCCTGTCCCAAACCCCCAAAACCACGGCCCGGTAACGAGTGACCCCATGGCCTCATGAACTTTTCTACATTTTTGTCACGTTACATTCACAAAGTTAAATGTATTTTATTGGGATTTTATGTGATATACTAACACTAAGTAACAAGTATTTGCAAAGTGTAAAGGAAATGATACATTGTTTTCTAAATATTTCACAAATTTAAATCTGAAAATTGCGACGTGTATTTGTCCTCAGCCCCCTGAGTCAATAGTTGGTAGGACCACCTTCTTGCGGTATGGCTCTACCAAATTTAAACATCTAGAAACTGATATTTTTATCCAATATTATTTGCAAAATAGGTGTATCTTAGTGAGATTGAATGGAGACATCTGTGGATACATCGGCAGGAAAGGACGTAATCAGAAAACGTAGCAGAGGTAAAATCCAGATCGGGCAGCGAGGTACAAAAACAGCAGGCAGGAGGGTAGTCAGGAAACAAGCGGTAATCAGCACATGAAATCATGGGACGAAACAAGAGCCAGAATTCTCAGAACTCTGGCAGAGGTTAGCAGACAAGTAGCAGACAAGAGTGGTATTAAAAAGGGTGTGGTGTCTTCCCATAGGCTGTAGCTGAATGATGGTACTTCAGCTGGGAGACATACGCCACCTATAGTCAGCCAGTAGTACTGCAGATCCCCAGGAAACCCAGACCAGTGGATGAGCGGAGCCTGCGCCCACCGGCACCACTGGCATCGACTCCACTCCCACCACCACCACTATCCACGGAAGGACACATGGTGTTGCCTGGCGATTGGAGTAGAAGTCGATGGAGCGGACTCCAGTGGTGATGTAACAATAGTGCTCTGTTTGATTAGGATGTAATGTTTGGTGGATGACCATGTCTTGGTAAGTTTACAGTTGTGCCATACTTCTTCCATTTTTGGATTATGCATTGATCACTTCTCCATGAGATGCTCAGAAAATGGGCTAGTTTTTTTATTACCTAACCCTGCTTTAATTTTTTCCACAACTTTATTCCTGGCCTGTCTGGTGTGTTCTTTGGTTTTCTCTGAGAAATTCACAGAACAGCTGTAAATAAATTTAGAAAAGTTACACACAGCTGGAATTAATTTACTAATTAGTGACTTCTGGAGGCAATTGGTCAGTCAAGAAACTATTTGACTAATTACAGGCGACTGAATAAAAACTTCACATCTCAATTTGCAGATTTATCCTTTTAAAATATTTTGAAAATCAGGTATCATTTCCTTTACTCTTCACAAATACTTGCTTCTTTGTGTTGGTATATCACATAAAATTACAATAAAATACATTGTATAATGCAAAAAATAGTAATAGAAATTCACTTTACAAGATGGGAAAACTTCTTTAGTTTATTTAACTCAGCCTTCGGGATTTGTTTTTTATTGGCGGCGCGGTGTGGAAAGTGACAGTTCAGCGGGAATCTGGTTGAGCACAGGACAGAGGAGTGAAGGGTGGAGGATTGTGTGATGAGGATGTTAGCTGGAAGGCAAATTGTGTAATACAAATTAACAGGTAAAAGGTGAGCCAAGATTCTGCTCCAGATGAAAGGTGACAGGAGATATCTGTAATTGCTTTGGGTAGAGGAAAGGTGAAGATTTTATAATATGTATACTTGAAAAGCAAATAGAGGTTTCCCCTTGACATCGTAATGACCAGTAACCCTACTATTGCTACACTTAAAGGAACACTCCACCGATAGACTATTATATTTAGTGCAGGGCCACAGGGGCGGAGCTTTAATATTACTTTTTGCCCTTTTTGAGCCTTTAGTTCCACCATTATCTTACATATTAAGGTTTATTTTATTTTGTATTCATTAATAGCACCCAGTTGTTCAATCTCACCTCTGTTGCTGTCTTACTTCCCGACTAAACCCAAAATAAAAATAAGAATGATATATACCCTGCTGTACGTAAAAAGCAATAGTGCATATACAGGTGAATCTCAATAAATTAGAATATCATCCAAAAGTTAATTTATTTCAGTAATTCAATACAAAAAGGGAAACACATATATTATATAGAGTGTTAGGCATTCAGTCAGCCTTACACACGCCTTACCACCCACAGTCATCAGGGAAAGTGGAAATGTTAAATGGAACTCTAAAGCTCAAACTAGCCAAGGTAGTGGAGGAGACTGGTAGACCATGGACAGAATGTCTCCCCATAGCTCTTTACTCTATAAGGACTACCCCGCAGGGAAAGCACAGACTCTCACCCTTTGAAATACTCTTTGGTAGTGCACCCAGATTAGGATGCTACTTTCCGCAGGAGTTACACCTGCAATGTGATAGCCTAACGTCTTATGTTGTTTCCCTGCAGAAGAGACTAACTGAAACCCACCAAAGGGTCTATTCTTCTCTACCTGATCCTGATACCGTTCCAGGAACCCACTACCTAAAGCCTGGTGACTGGGTTTACATAAAGAAGTACGTGAGAAAGACCCTTGAGCCACGATTCGAAGGGCCTTTGACTGTCCAGTTGACCACTCCAACCTCCATCAAACTTGAGGGGAGATCGACATGGGTCCATGCCAGCCACTACAAAAAGGCCTAATACTGCTGATAAGTATTTCTATTTGTACTTCCTTTCTGGGGCCTTCTACACCACGGCAGAATTCATTTGAGACCCACCATGAAGTGTTAGCGAAAAACTTGGGATCTCAGACTGCTGGATATGTACACATGCACATGTGACAGCCTCTTCTATGCCTTACTTAGCTATACCAGTCCCAATAAACAAAGTGTTTCAATGGGGAGGCTGTTACAATAGGCTATCAGTCAATGACACAAAGTATCAAAAACTGTGGAACACTAATGTGCCCATACCAATTGTAGGATGGGTAGATTTCCCCTGGTGGCAAGGCAACCTTACTACCGGCCTTCCCGGAAACCAGCAATTCTTAGCCTTTGAAGGAAGCAGCTGGGTACCCTGTAATTACACAAAAACACCTACTATGGGCAAGATTCCAACAGAAGGAATCAAAATAAGTTTTGGGTGAACCTCTGACAGTACTGATGCATTTAAACCCTTGCTGTTAGAGAGACATCTGCATGACCATGGATGGACACACAATTCATTGTTTCCAGAAGGCACAAATGATACTTGTTATTCCCAACCCGTAAATTTATGGTGCAATGATTCTGACCCGTATATGCCTGGCCGAGAAACCTGTGGTGAACAGTCCACAGGCTATTGTAGTCCCCTATGCCAACTTCCCGGATGGTGTATGCTCAGAAACATATCGGCCTTTATAGATATAGTACATAGACTCATACTACAACATTCTGCCACCTGGGATCTCCCGCCGCAGACCTACTGGGTTTGTGGTTATAATGCCTACAAATGGCTACCAGTAGGAGTAAATGGCACCTGCACCCTAGCCCGCTTGACTCCTGCCACCTTCATTATCAATACCACTGACATACCGGCAGGAAAAATGCCTCTCCACCTACTGGTAAAGAGAGCGGCAGACAACAATGACAGGCCTAGTGGCCGACCCCATGTGATTCAAATGAGTCATGTCAACAAATTTTTCAGTTCCCTTTTTCTCTATCCCATGATAATGCAGATGTATGATAAGTTGGTGGACAGCACCGACTATCTTGATGATCAAATTTTTGAGGTTCTCCAAGCAGTAAATAGTACCATTGCCATACAGAGACAATTAATCATTGTAACCAACCAACATACTTTGGTACTGGATTACCTCACTGCGGCCCAAGAGGGGATGTTCCAAATAATAGGCCCCAGCTGTTGTCACTACATAGATCCAAAAGGAACCTTAAAAGCCAAAGCCAGTTTAACTGAGATACAAAAGCTGAGGAAAAAACATGATGAGGAGGTACTCAGAAGCTCAGATGTTTGGTGGAGCAATACCTTTTCCATGTTCAACCCTGCAAACTGGTTTAAGGGAATAGGAGGATGGTTCATGGGGATACTGCAATCAGTGTTCCAAGTGTTACTCTGTTTATTAGTTGCCTATGTAGTGTTTAGATTGCTAATGACATTGTTTTCCCGCTGCTTGAAGAAATGCAAATACAATGATTATTCAGCACCCCTATGAAATCACTAATATGCTTTTTTCTTCTCTACTCTTTCCTCTAGAAATCACCTTGGCGTATCATGATGTGACACCTGTCGGGAGGCATGCAGGCTCGGAAAGTATCTGGTGGCTAGCCTGCTCTACACCGCTTCTCGATGGGCCCCCGTCCATCACTCACGCCAAAAGGGGGGATTGTGAGGAAAGAGTTAACTTTTTACTGGTTAGAAAAGTCATGGACTCTCATTCTCCTTGCAAAGAAAATAACCAAGAATTGTTTACTTAACAGACTGAGACATTTTCAAGGACTCATTGTTTTGGCTTAAAGAAAGTGAAGAACACTGCTGACACAAACAGTTTTTTTTTGCTTTTAGAATAAAAGTCATCATGTTAATTTATTTTGCTGGGAACATGTAATCCACGCCTATAATAAATGTAGACTAATGAATATGTATGTTACATAGTTACGCCCTAATTAGTTTTGTATAACCCTGTGTATCTAAACAAATCAATACAGTTCTATTTGGGAGCTGCACATCTCCAGGGCTGTGTATAACAGTGTCTGCCTGTTTTCATTGAGACTGGTAAAGAGCAGGGGGGGGGGGGTTCCCGGGACTCCCTCCACATTTGGACATCGTTGGCAACAGTTGTGACCGTTAGGTCAACCTAACAGTAGTCCCCCTAGAGGACTATAAGGGTCAGCAGTCTGATTGCTTATTCATTTCTGTTAATCAGAGCTGAATAGCTCTGATCAGCAGAAATGCTGCTCTCCTGTTACAGCCGCTGTTTTGCCGGCTGTAACAGGAACTACGTCACGATAGCTACAGGTGTCATCATATGACCCGTCGCTACCATGGCAACCATCGGCTGCCCATGATCGCATCTTGGGGCCTCCAATGCCGGCCGAGAAAGGCAATTTCCCCTGCTGCGGCCATTTCCATCACGCTGACACATTTTGACATTGCGATCTAAGGGGTTAACCGGAGGATCTGTCATCCACATGCACCTGATAGCTGCACATGTTGGTGTTCAAATCAGCAGACATGTGCAGGGATCACCGCCGGCTCACTGCAGCAGCCGGCGGTGATCAACCATTCATCCGGTAAATCGTTAGTCGTGAAGGGGGTTAATGTTTTTTTTCATGTGAGCTACAGTCTTGAGAATAAATTAGGTAAATGGCCACGAACCTACCAAACAGATGAGCAAACACATCATTAATAAAGTGTGGAAACACTTCAGGCGCATTTGTGAACTCAAAGGGCGTTAACATATTTTCTTAGTGCCTCTTTGGCATATTAAATGCGGTTTTCAACTCATCCCCCTCACAGACCCTGATGAGATTATAGGCCCCCCTGATATCAAGTTTAGAAAGCCACATTGCACCACAAATTTGGTTAAAAAGATCAGGGATGAGGAGTACTGGATTTGGATCACGAACCGTAATCTGATTCAGCTCCCGGAAATGCAGACACGATCACAATCCACTAAGAAAAACCCGACTGCGACTGTAGAGGACGAAGGTCTAGTATGTCCATTGTTTAAGCTCTCAGCTATATACTCCTTGAGAGCCAGCCTCTCCGGGCCGGACAAATTGTCCAGTCTGCATTTTGGGCAAGAGAGTGGCTGGCTTCAGCCTGATAGTACAATCATATGGTCTGTGTGGCAGTAAAGCTGGGCTCACACATAGCGACAGCGACAACGACGTCGCTGTTACGTCACCATTTCCTGTGATGTAACAGCGACCATAGATGATCGCTAGTAAGCTTTCAAACATGTAATGTAAAGCAGCGACTTAGCAGCGATCACAACGATCTCGACGGTCGTTGGGGACGTGTCACACACGTCGCTGTGCAATGATTCAGACCTTGATAGAGGCGTGGTGTTTACCCCTAGACATGTTTTGCGTTGCCTCTTTTCACGCCCCTCTGTTCCGATTGGTGATCACTACAGCGCCTTTCTTCACGCCCCTCTGTTCCGATTGGTGATCGCTACAGTGCCTTTCTTCATGCCCCTCTGTTCCGATTGGTGATCACTACAGCGCCTTTCTTCACACCCCTCTGTTCCGATTGGTGATCGCTACAGTGCCTTTCTTCACGCCCCTCTGTTCTGATTGGTGATCACTACAGCGTCGCCTGATTGGGTGACCATGTCAAACAAAGGAAGACGCAGTAGTGCTTTCATTCATTCTACCTGAGCTTTTTCAAGACACAGTTTGTTGCAGTGATCCCATCTACTTTGTTATTGATTTCTTCGTGGATTTTCAAACTTCTTCTGACTTAAAGGTAGGTATTATCTGTGGGCAGTATTATACTTATATTTTTGTACATAGGGACATTATTATAGCAGCTGTAGTCTTGTATATAGGGGCAGTATTATAGTTGTTATAATTATTTATGTACATAGGGGGAAGTATTCTAGCTTTTATATTCCTGTACATAGTAATTATATATATATATATATATATATATATATATATATATATATATTCAATACAGCTGCACATATAGTTATGTTCTTGTACATAGGGGCAGTATTATAGTATTATAGTAGTTTAACTCCTTACAACCCTTCTCTGAGAACACATCCTTGAACTCAAACAAATATTTAGGAATGACAAACTGATAAAACAAGAGATACCAGTGCTCAGGGGCAGTGGACAAACAGTTAATGCTGCAGAGTGAGAAATCTATGGGCTGACAGTGTCTGGAGCCCTATTGTATGTACGCTCTTATCAGCTGTGGAGCTGCTAATAGTAAACACACTCTGCATGAGAGTGAATGAAAGGAATAATTAGTAACAAAATACTATAGCGCTCACAAAGAGATAAGGTGAGGGTTACAATTTTAACACAATTTAGACGATTTTAAATGAACGGGGAAAACTTAAGGTACCGTCACACTAAGCGGCGACGCTCCAGCGATCACACCATCAACCTGACCTGGCAAGGATCGCTGGAGCGTCGCTACACGGGTTGCTGGTGAGCTGTCACACAGGCAGATCTCACCAGCAACCAGTGATCAGCCCCCAGCCAGCAGCGACGCGTGGAAGCGATGCTGCGCCTGGTAACTAAGGTAAATATCGGGTAACCAACCCGATATTTACCTTGGTTACCAGCTCACACCGCTTAGCGCTGGCTCCCTGCACTCCTAGCCAGAGTACACATCGGGTTAATTACCCAATGTGTAGTTTGGCTATGTGTGCAGGGAGCCGGCACTGACAGCTGAGAGCGGCGGACGCTGGTAACGAAGGTAAATATCGGGTAACCAAGGAAAGGGCTTCTTGGTTACCCGATGTTTACCGTGGTTACCAGCGTCCGCAGAAGCCGGCTCCTGCTGCCTGCACATTTAGTTGTTGCTCTGTCGCTGTCACACACAGCGATGTGTGCTTCACAGCGGGAGAGCAACAACTAAAAAATGGCCCAGGACATTCAGCAACAACCAGCAACCTCACAGCAGGGGCCAGGTTGTTGCTGGATGTCACACACAACAACATCACTAGCAACATCGCTGTTACGTCACAAAAGTCGTGCCTCAGCAGCGATGTTGATAGCGATGTTGCTTAGTGTGACGTGGCCTTTACTTGTTGTAAGTGATAGCAGTAAATGTGGATGAATAGATGCGAATCCTTATCTGACCAGTGTGGACCGCTGCTGAGATGGTGTGTTTCAGGATGGCTGGGTTATTGGATTGCAGCTGCTTCTTCCCAGTGGGTGCGAGGACTTGCAGTGTGCTGCGGGCTGGCTTCACGGGGAAAGATCTGACCCAGTGGAAGGGATGTAAGTCAGAGCTGGCGTCTGTAACCAGGAGCCCCGGCCGGCAGCTTCCTTGGATACTTAGACGCGTACGTGTGGGGTAGCGTGTGATGTCACAGGGCTCAGGACAGGCTACGGAAGTCTGTAGCGGGCAAAAGGGGTTCCAACGCGTTTCAGAGGTGCAAAACGTGCCTCCTTCGTCAGGGGATGACCGCCCATGGTCACACTGCATCTTTATGCTCGTTATCCCAATGGAAGACGCCCAAACATGATTAGGTAAATTAAGTAAATTAGCCAGTATACCACATAACACAATTTTATTGGATTTTTATTGGTATTTTATGTAAACACAATTTGTGACACGCTCAACATAAAACAAAATCAAAATAAAATAAAATAAAATTTCCTTCATATGAATCTAACTCTAACCAACTGTCCAATATGCACATTAAGTATCAACACAGAAATTCCATCCTAAGTGCACTACTATGTGTACTCATTTTTGTTACAAACTTGGGACACTGCAGGGAGGGAGGCGCTCTCTGATCCACAGTACAATACCCTATTGATGGGCTCCACATTCTTACTGATACTGGCTAATTTACCTAATTTACCTAATCATGTTTGGGCGGCTTCCATTGGGATAACGAGCATAAAGATGCAGTGTGACCATGGGCGGTCATTCCCTGATGAAGGAGGCACGTTTTGCCCCTCTGAAACGTGTTGGGACCCCTTTTGCCCGCTACAAGCTTCCGTAGCCTGTCCTGAGCCCTGTGACGTCACATGCTCCCCCACACGCACGCGTCTAAGTATCCAAGGAAGCTGCCGGCCGGGGCTCCTGGTTACAGACACCAGCTCTGACTTACATCCCTTCCACTGGGTCAGATCTTACCCCGTGAAGCCAGCCCGCAGCACACTGCAAGTCCTTGCACCCACTGGGAAGAAGCAGCTGCAATCCAATAACCCAGCCATCCTGAAACACACCATCTCAGCAGTGGTCCACGCTGGTCTGATAAGGATTCGCATTTATTCATCCACATTTACTGCTATCACTTACAACAAGTAAGTTATCCCCATTCATTTAAATCGTCTAAATTGTGTTAAAATTGTACTAACCCTCACCTTATCTGTTTGTGAGCGCTACAGTATAGTCTTTTGTTACTAAATATTAAGGAATATCAGGAGTATTCGGAGTCACTGTATCAGGAGTAACGGTAGCCACACAGTCACCTAGGCTGTAAGCCTCACAGTATGAACCCCATTACAATATCTTGCGTCTTCCAATCTACTACAGGGTTGTGCAAAGAGAGCTGTGGGAACCCCAGCACCACCGGTGCAGGTAGGTCCTTTAGTACCTGGCAGGTAAGCCATTCAGTATGAAGGACCCCAATGTGAAGTTCCAAGTCCCGGACACACTTCATGAAGAACCCCTAGGAAAGCGGAGATGAGTCGATAGCCACAATTAGTATAGGACTGGGAAGTGCCTCCACCTGTAACCCAGATGTGTGGGCAAATTGCTCATCCACGATATTTGCCCCAGCACCATTATCCAGAAATATTTGAATGTACACCTCACTTTGGCAGGCAACAAACACTGAGTGGCCATCAGGGAAGAGATGTGCAAGCTCAGGCAGGAATCCTCCAATCCTCTCCGAGCCAAGCAGTTCTGCCGGTCGGCCTTTCTTGGGTATAGAAGGACATGAGCAGATAAAATGCTCCTTTTTACCACAGAAGAAACAAGACCTCCCAGATTTCTGTGTATCGAAACAAGCTTGTAGACAATCTTAACCGTAGTTTTCCACAAGACAGCAGTGAGGCACGCAGCATGCATTCTAGAATTCCAACCACAGAAACATTGCGTCGTCAACACAGAAACATTAGCAGCTGCAGCAGTTCAAGTGGCAGAAGTGATTTCTGTGAGGTTTGGCACACAATTTGTTTGGACCATTGCATGTGTGGCGCCCTGGACTAGCCAGGTCGTCACAAATAACACACAAACACCCCCACGCCCATCAGACAGGGACACCAGCCAAACAAAAACCCTTGTTGCCTCCCTCCAGTGTCTGATGTCCACACCAGGTGGGGCGGAGCCAATCAGTTGGCCCCTCCCACCGAGGAGTTCACAGGCCTGGAGGCGGGAAAAGTGACAGTTCAGTGTTGGAGGTTGAAGTGAGAGGAGTGAGCACTTGGGTGTCTGGGTTTGTGGCCCAGGCACTGACAGCAAGGTTGGCAGACGGTGGTGGCAGTCTGCAGGAGTGGTGAAGCAACGCGGAACCGTAGGACCGGGGTCGGGCGTTGGCCCGCCGGTACCGACCGGGGAGCGAAGTGAAGCCAGCACACACAGGCAGGGCCCTCGGACCCCGACCAGGCTTGGAGCCGCCGACAATAGTCAAATCCGAATGTGACCAGAACCCCAGGGGTTTCCTAACAGCAAATGTCCCGATTGAAGGCAACCGCCCACACCGTGAGGGTATACAGCTACCGCCTAAGGCTAGAGACCCAAGGGCCAGCGCCTGCGGGCAAACGGGCTCTTCCGGTACCCATACACCGGGGAGTGGACTACCATTGGGGATCCATAGTAGTCATACGAGAACATCAAGGTGCAGGGAAAGACAGCCTCCATCACCTGTCCGGGGAGAGACACGGCAGCCGGCTGCGGGACCCGTCCATCCAACCGTTTGGTTTACCGAGGACTTTGTACATTTCTTACTGAGTGAGTACACCTGTGCCATCTGGCACCGCGCCGCGCTGTCCCTGCAACCCTGCACCTCACCAACTCTGCCTCCCCGTCACATCATCGGCCCCCGGGACCACCGACCCCTACCCACAGAGGGGGAAAACAACATCCCAGCTACTCCCTACCATCGCTTCCGGGATCCCCGTCACCAGCAGCGGTGGTGCCCATCTTCACCATGACCCGTGGGTGGCATCACAGACTAAATCCCCCAAACCAACCACCCCTTTCACTCACGGGCGAGGAGCGCCGCTCGAGTCCCCGGATCCGGCACACTGCTCGAGCCACCGAGCAGCAGCAGCAGCCGAAGCAGCGCCGGACCCGAGCGTTAGCGAGAGCGCAGCAGCGACAGCATCCTCCCCGCCCGCGACACATGCACCAGCAGAAAAGAGTAGAAGTCTGACATATAGTGAATGAGTGGAGAGGATGGTGCAGGAGTATCTTGAGCTCAGTATCGAGGATATAAGGTTGAGATTGGATCCTTTTGCATTTTGGTCAACAAAAATAGAAGAATGGCCTGAGCTTGCCAGCCATGCCTTGGAAGTTTTGGCCTGCCCAGCAGCCAACGCTCTCTTAGAACGTGTCTTCAGTGCTGCTAGTGGTATATTGAAGGGATACGCACATCAAGCTGCCCCCTGAAAGCATAGACTGCCTAACTTTCATTAATATGAACAAGGCGTGGATGTCAAATGACTTTGCCACCCCATTACCAGACTGTGCAGACTAGGGGATGTTGTAGCACACATACTTGATACAGGCTTTCTTGTTTTTTCTTCGTTGAATTGCTCTGTGGCTGAGCCCCACCATGCCGTGAACCACAATTTAGGTTGTATTCCACCTGTCTTGATTTTGGCAATTGGTGGCTGTTCACATTCAGTCATCAAGCCCTGTCCACAGGCTACTTACTTCAAGCAGCACTTGCTTGGGCCTGTCCCGCCCACAGCCATTATTTAGTCACTAGAAGGTGGCCCGATTCTACGCATCGGGTATTCTAGAATTTACGTATTGTGTAGTTCATGTATGATTTTTGTTATATATATAGATGTTGTTGTGTGTAGTTACCAAGTGTTTGTGTAGGGCGCTGTACATGTTCTGGGTGTTGTCTGGGTGTGATGGGGGGTGAGAGCGGTGTTGTTTGTGTGTTGCGTTGTTTGTGGAGCGCTGTGTGTCTGTAGCGTTGTGTGTGTGTTGCGTGGTTTGTGTGTGTGTGGTGTGTTTTGGGGGGAGGTATGTTTTGTGCAATGTGTGTGTTGTGCAGTATGTGCGTATATTTGTGTGTGCAGCGTTGTCTGTGTGTGGGTGTCTGTGTAGGGCAGTTGTTTGTGGTTCCCAGTGTGTGTGTGTGTGGTGTGTTGTGCAGTGCGCGTGCGCGTGTGTGTGTGTTGGGGGGAGGTGTGCACTTCCCATCGTGCTCCATCCCCCATGCAGCGCACTCCCCATCGTGCTCCATCCCCCATGCAGCGCACTCCCCATCGTGCTCCATCCCCTATGCTGCGCACCCCCATCGTGCTCCATCTCCCATCCTGCGCACTCCCAAACGTGCTCCATCCGCCATGCTGCGCACTCCCAAACGTGCTCCATCCGCCATGCTGCGCACTCCCAAACGTGCTCCATCCGCCATGCTGCGCACTCCCCATCGTGCTCCATCCCCCATGCTGCGCACTCCCAAACGTGCTCCATCCGCCATGCTGCGCACTCCCCATCGTGCTCCATCTCCCATGCTGCGCACTCCCAAACGTGCTCCATCCGCCATGCTGCGCACTCCCAAACGTGCTCCATCCGGCATGCTGCGCACTCCCAAACGTGCTCCATCCGCCATACTCCGCACTCCCCATCGTGCTCCATCCCCCATGCAGCGCACTCCCCATCGTGCTCCATCCCCTATGCTGCGCACCCCCATCATGCTCCATCTCCCATGCTGCGCACTCCCAAACGTGCTCCATCCGCCATGCTGCGCACTCCCAAACGTGGTCCATCCGCCATGCTGCGCACTCCCAAACGTGCTCCATCCGCCATACTCCACACTCCCCATCGTGCTGCATCCCCCATGCTACGCACTCCCAAACGTGCTCCATCCGCCATGCTGCGCACTCCCAAACGTGCTCCATCCCCTATGCTGCGCACCCCCCATCGTGCTCCATCTCCCATTCTGCGCACTCCCAAACGTGCTCCATCCGCCATGCTGCGCACTCCCAAACGTGCTCCATCCGCCATGCTGCGCACTCCCAAACGTGCTCCATCCGCCATGCTGCGCACTCCCCATCGTGCTCCATCCCCCATGCTGCGCACTCCCAAACGTGCTCCATCCGCCATGCTGCGCACTCCCCATCGTGCTCCATCTCCCATGCTGCGCACTCCCAAACATGCTCCATCCGCCATGCTGCGCACTCCCAAACGTGCTCCATCCGCCATGCTGCGCACTCCCAAACGTGCTCCATCCGCCATACTCCGCACTCCCCATCGTGCTCCATCCCCCATGCAGCGCACTCCCCATCGTGCTCATCCCCTATGCTGCGCACCCCCCCATCGTGCTCCATCTCCCATGCTGCGCACTCCCAAACGTGTTCCATCCGCCATGCTGCGCACTCCCAAACGTGGTCCATCCGCCATGCTGCGCACTCCCAAACGTGCTCCATCCGCCATACTCCGCACTCCCCATCGTGCTGCATCCGCCATGCTGCGCACTCCCAAACGTGCTCCATCCGCCATGCTGCGCACTCCCAAACGTGCTCCATCCGCCATGCTGCGCACTCCCAAACGTGCTCCATCCGCCATGCTGCGCACTCCCAAACGTGCTCCATCCGCCATGCTGCGCCAGCATCAGCCTCTCTACCCGCAGCATCAGCCTCTCTGCCCGCAGCATCAGCCTCTCTCCTCTCAGCATCAGCCTCTCTCCCCGCAGCATCAGCCTCTCTGTCCCCAGCATCAGCCTCTCTGTCCCCAGCATCAGCCTCTCTGTCCCCAGCATCAGCCTCTCTCTCATCCCAGCATCAGCCTCTCTCATCCCAGCATCAGCCTCTCTGTCCCCAGGATCAGCCTCTCTGTCCCCAGCATCAGCCTCTCTGTCCCCAGCATCAGCCTCTCTGTCCCCAGCATCAGCCTCTCTCATCCCAGCATCAGCCTCTCTCATCCCAGCATCAGCCTCTCTGTCCCCAGTATCAGCCTCTCAATCCCAGCCTTCCCCAGGATCAGCCTCTCTCCTCCCAGCCTCCTCCAGCACGCCATGCTCCTCTGCCGACACTCACAGATCCGATCGCATACACTCACACACACCCACACACACCCGATCGCATACACTCACACACACCCGATCGCATACACTCACGCACACACACATTGACGATATTGCACATACGCGCTCATACTCACAACATCCGGAGATACCACATGCTTCTGGCCATGTGATCCTCCGGCAGGTCCTGGAAGGTCACAACAGCACAGTATCGAGGCCGAGAAGCAAGCGATATCGCCGGATGCTGTGAGTGTGTGGATGCGATGTGATGTATTTGTGAGGTGTGTGTGAGAGTGAGTGTGAGCCGGTGTACACTGGTAACTATGATACACATCGGGTAACCAAGGGACCTTAGTTACCCGATGTGTATAATGGTTACCAGCGTTCACGGCCTCCGTCAAGATCCCAGCATCGCAAGGTTATGTCTGGCGCTGCTGGGATCATGACGGAGCCGGTGTAGAAGCAAGCGATATCCCAGGATGTTGTGAGTGTGTGGATGTGATGTGTGAGGTGTGCGTAAGAGTGAGTGTGATCTGATGTGTGTGTGTGTGTACTCACCTGGGAGTCAGAGCTCCGTGTCAGTTGGGCCAGAGCGAGCGTGCATTGCGTGAGGGGGGCGGGGCCTGCAGAGAGCCGGGGCGAGAGGCCAATCCGTGTGGGGGGGCGGGGCCATGGCGAGCCCAGCGGCCAATCAGCTTTGTGTCACCGTAAGGACACAATTTTGGAGCATGACAGACAGACAGACAGACAGACAGACAGAATAAGGCAATTATATATATAGATGGGTACGGGATTGAAAAGTACCATGTAAGTGCTGCTAAGAACAGTTCTACTTTTTTATATGTGAGACAGTATGGCACATTTTATATAAAAGTATTTTAGAGTAGGACTGCCCCAAAGAGATTTGCTGTGACGTGGCGGGGTAGTTCAAGAAATTGCAATTTTTTGCCAAAAATGTCAAATTTTAATAATAAGTACTCAAGGTTGGAAGAGGATCCAGGGCACTGCTAGACACTATTGATTCACCTATTTTATAGTCCATCACGCATAGGTATAAAAATTGGTGCTGCTCTGGGGTGCACATACAGCAGAGAGACTATAATCCATATAAATTGGAAGAGAGATGGCACTCACCAGGTTGTTGCTGTGCATAAGGTGATTTTTTTTTAAACGTGGAGGCTACATGTGTGGGGGTTGGCGGGGAGGGAACATTCGCCAGACACGTCAGACGACGGCCGTTTCGCACTTCAAATGTGCTTCAGCTGATCTGAATCCGTATGACATCATGTCCGTTTTATCCACATGAAACATGTGACTGATGTCAAAACAATTAAAATATACTAAAAACAATATATACAACAAGAATTAATCTATAAAGAGATAGCAACAAATTTAGCAGTTAGATATTCCATATTATCCAGACATCATCCTAAAAATACACTTAAGTCATTTTTGTCGTTTAGCCCAAGTGGACCTGTGGCATTAAATTTCATGATATACTCAGCCTCTCTTCTGAGTAACATTCTATGGGTGTCACCACCCCTTGCCACAGGTTCCACCAGTTCTAGACCTGCAAAAGATGAAACGTTACAATCGGCATTATGATTTTCTTTAATGTGATTAATTAATCTCGTAGCTCCTATTCCGCTTGCAATAGAATTCCTGTGTTCTCTGAACCTGACAAAGAGCTGTCGTATGGTTTTGCCAATATAAAAATATTGGCAGGGATAGAAAATTATATACACAACCATCTTGGTCCTGCAGGTAATCAGATGCTTTACAATGTGTACATTACCTCCAATATCGAGCACTCTGCCGGTTTTATGAAAACCGCAGAATGAGCAATTGCCGCATCTATGATTACCTATCGGTCCAATCTGGTGTAACCAAGTCTTAGGCGGGCTTTGCACACTACGACATCACAGGTGCGATGTCGGTGGGGTCAAATTGAAAGTGACGCACATCCGGCATCGCATGCGACATCGCAGTGTGTAAAGCCTAAATGATATGATTAACGAGCGCAAAAGCGTCGTAATCGTATCATCGGTGCAGCGTTGGCGTAATCCATAATTACGCTGACGCGACGGTCCGATTATGTTCCTCGCTCCTGTGGCAGCACACATCGCTGTGTGTGAAGTCGCAGGAGCGAGGAACATCTCCTACCGGCGTCACCACGGCTTCCGTAGGATATGCGGAAGGAAGGAGGTGGGCGGGATGTTTACATCCTGCTCATCTCCGCCCCTCCGCTCCTATTGACCGCCTGCCGTGTGACGTCGCAGTGACGCCGCACGACCCGCCCCCTTAATAAGGAGGCGGGTCGCCGGCCAGAGCGACGGTCTCAGGGCAGGTGAGTGCATGTGAAGCCGGCGTAGCGATAATTTTCACTACGCCAGCTATCACAAAATATCGTACCTGCGATGGGGGCGGGGATTATCGCGTGCGACATCGCAGCATCGGCTTGCGATGTCGCAACGTGCAAAGTCCGCCTTAGGAGGCATGTAACGTTTCTTAACCAAGATGTCGGCAGTGTTCTTACATCTTCTATAGGTTACAAGCGGTTTATTGAGGGCCACAGGGCCGGATTAAGGTTGGTGGGGGCCCCTGGGCAGAAAATCTGGTGGGGGCCCTATAACGTTAACATTTTTTAGCCATAACAGTAGAGCGTGAACTGTAGCATTTAGATAGAAATCCAATGAACATTTATCCTGTTCTGCCACATTCAGATTTACAGTACTACAATACAGACACAGTCCAGGATCACTCACAGCCGTCACTTATACACGAAAAGTAGAGTTAAGGCTGCTTTACACATTTCGATCTCGTATGCGATCACACACGCCCCCATCATATGTGCGGAACAGGCAATTTGTTGCCCGTGTCGCACAAACGATTACCCCCATCACACGTACCTTCCAAACGACCTCGCTGTGGGCAGCGAACATCCACTTCCTGGAGTGGGAGGGACATTCGGCGTCACAGCAACGTCACACAGCGGCCGGCCAATAGAAGTGGAGGGGCGGAGATGAGCGGGACGTAAACATCCCGCCCACCTCCTTCCTTCCGCATTGCCGGCAGTATGCAGGTAAGCTGCAGTTCATTGTTCCCGGGGTATCACACGGAGCGATGTGTGCTGCCTCAAGAACGATGAACAACCAGACGTTCAATTTTTAGAAAATGAACGACGTGTCAGCGATCAACGTTTTAACGCACAATCAGGGTCGCACGTAGCTGTCACACACTACAATATCACTAACGATGCCGGATGTGCGTCACTTACGACGTGACACATCGTTAGATATATTGTAGCGTGTAAAGCTTTACTCACATTTTTTACTGATCCCAATATTAAGGCAGCCAGGGCCGGCTCCAGGTTTTTGTGGCCTCCGGGTGAAAGTCTCAGTGGGCCCCATCCACACACAGACACGCACATACACATACAGGCATACGCACATATACATATTTGAAGACAAATTCAGAAAAATACATATAAACAGACAAATATATGCAGTCATATACACTGACATACATGCAGACACAGACGCATTAGGGGTCATGCGCACGTTGTGTAATTCCATGCATTTACACTGCGTATAGCACTGCAGTGTAAATGCATGCGTTCTGCGTCCCCTATACAAGCTATGTAGATTGTGCATGATACGTGCACCCATTGCTTTTATGAACGCAGCGATTTGGGTGCTAAAATGTTGACCAAAATCTGTGCGTTCATAAAAGCAGATTGTCAATTATTCCGTGCGCTATGGATGCAGCTCCCGCTCTGTCTATGGTGGGGGCAGCAGCCAGAGCGCATGAAATCGGATTTTCTGTACAGAAAAACTGCATCCATTATGCGGTGTTTCTGCAGCGATTTGACGCGCACATGTGCTGTCAAATCGCTGCAGAATATTCAGCAGTTACGTGTGCATGAGCCTTTACAGGTATTAATATGGGGAAGTCGCCAGCAGCCTCACTCACCTCTCCCGCTTGTTTCCGTCCAGCTCCTTCAGGACATGTGGCTATGTTTCACGATGGCTGTCACTAACAGACATGACTGCACACTGACAGCACTGCTGTATATACATCACAGGAGGGGCAGGGGGCATAGACGTTACTGGAGTGGCAAACAGCTCTGGTGGTGTACTCATTACTGGGATGGGTGACATAGCGCTCTGGGGGACCCATATAGTTCTGGGGGGGGCCGCACAGACTGCTCTAATTCATATATACACACACACAGTACTGCTTCTTACACACACAGCTCTGACACACACACACTACAATGCACCCTCTACACACACACACACACACACTACAATGCACCCCCTACACACACAATGCACCCCACATCACCACACACTACAATGCAGCCCCACACACACACACTACACCCCACATCACCTCCTACACACACACACACACAATGCACCCCACATCACCTCACACACACACACACACACAATGCACCCCACATCACCTCTCACACACACACAGAGAATACAATGCACCCCCCCATTACCCCTCCCCCACACACAATACAATGCACCCCTCATTACCCTTCCCGGCACAGAATACAATGCACCCTCCATTACCCTTCCCCACACACACGATACAATGCACCCTCCATTACCCCTCCCCCCACACACAATACAACCCTCATCACCTCCTACACACACAAATTACACTGCCCCATCACTACACACTCCCCCCCCTTCCTCGGAATACAGTGCTCCTCCTCTGCCTGTCACAAAGCTGTGTTCCTTCACAAATGTTCCCCGTTGTGTCCTCAGCCCCTCCTCACTCATCCCCATTAACTACACCTGTCTCTTCAGCTCCTTCATGGAGCGCTCGCTTCCACTTGTCCCCTGTGTGGCGCCTGCAGCACTGTGATGACGTCAGCAAGGTGCTGATCTCATCACGTTGCTGCACGTCGGGGGCGGGGCCGGGTCCCGGCGCGCTGTTCAAATGTATTTACGTCTGAAAGATGCAAATACATTTGAATAGGAACGGAAAGCGGAAGCTGCGGTCATCGGCTCTGCTGCGCTCCTCTACACTGGGTGCATGCCGAGCACAGCACACAGCAGAGCCGACAGAGCACAGCGCGCTGCCTCCTGCTAGTGTGCCTGGCATGCACACAGTGTAGAGGAGCGCAGCGGGGACAGCAGATACAGCTGCGCACTACACCGTGCCCCTGCTTCTAGGGAGGGGGAGGGAGGGGAGGGGGGGCAGCTGCCCACCCCTCGCTGGGTACGGCCGCAGCACATAGCAGGGAGCATTAGCACACCTGACCCCGGAAGTACAAGCGGCCGCTGGTACTTCCGGTGTCAATCAGCGTCCTGTGCCCGCAGTTTGTTTTTCCGTCTTAAAGACGCAGATACAAATAAATAGCGGTGCTTCAACACCCCGCGCCCCCCCCCCCCCGAAAACACAGCTGATTTATTAGACTGTCTTTACGGAGGGGAGAGGGTGTGAAGAAAAAAAAATGCTGACAGGTGCCAAGTATGGTGGGGGCCCCCTTAAAAGCTCTTTTGGTGGGGGCCCCTGGGCTGGAGCCCCGTCTGCCCCGCCTATAATCCGGCCCTGGAGGGCCATATCTCTGAGCTCACTCACACCTTCAATAATGTGCCAGCTTTTATTTATGATGGTTTTAATCATCTGGTCCATGGGTCCATATTTGAAATTAAAAACAAAACATTTTAATTGTTTATTTCTTTGTTTCTTTCCATGTGTCATACCTGAATTCTCACTACATGGTTCTCTTTCAAGCGCGATTTTTTCCTCAGCTTGTTTTTGCGCTGAGTCAATCAGGCTCAAGGGATAGCCTCTTTCCCTGAAACGATGTTTCAGATCTAGAGTCTGTGTGTTCAATATGTCTGGGTCATTTGTTATCCTATTAAGCCTCAGAAACTGGCCAAAGGGCACTGATTTCAAAACATGCCCAGGATGGGCACTATCATGATGTAACATCATATTCACTGTAGTTGGTTTTCTATAAAGTTGCCGTATAATTTTCCCATCCTGGGCTGTCAATTTGACATCTAGAAACTCTATGCTTTTTTTCACCAAAATAATGAGTAAATAGCATGTTATAATTATTGGTAGAATTCAGGTATGAAACAAAGGATTCAACCATCCCATATTATTAGTATATCGTCCACAAAACGTAAATATTTTTTTATGTGTTTTATGTAAGGATTTTTCTGACTATAGACTAAGGTATCCTCAAGATGTGCGAGGAAAAGATTCGCAAGGGTACATGCCACCGGTGTCCCCATTGCTACCCCGCTGCATTGCTGAAACCATGAATGGCCAAATTTGAAAGTATTAATAATAAGTATAGTTTGGAATTTTTAGTGCTGTAGTGCACATTTAGTGCTGGCCTTCTTGTTTTTTTTCATACTTGATACAGGGCCTGTCCCAAGATTCCATGTTGCTTTGTTGGACTATTTGTAGTATGTGCCAATTGTTGTAACTTTTAATGTTGCCTGGCTTTTATTTTTGGAAATGTGTAGACTCCAAGTAGGGTCTCGAAATTGCCTTTTAACTGTAGTGCCAGGGTTCTGGGAGCAAGAGGCCTTCACCTGTCTCTCATTAATCTTTTGATTTTTACAATTAAAATGCCAGCGCACATCCTGTGTGTAAGTCAAGGTAATCAGACAGTGCTTAAATTAATATGCATTGGAGAATACAGTCAAACAGCTGCAGAGTTGTGGACCATTATCCAGGCCCAGTTTGATCAATGGCTGTCTCCATTTAACCTGGACCAAGGAAAGGCCGTGTGCAATAATGATGCAAACCTTACGGAGACAATATGCATGGGCAACATCACATGTGCATTGCATGCCTCACATACTCAACCTGGTTGTACAGAAATTTCTAGGACACTATTCCAGCCCAGATGCACTGCTGGCATGGTCGCTGTGTGCTCAATTTTTAAAACAGAAATGCCAGGCCACCTCCTGTCTGTTGCACAGCCCATACCTCTCTGCTGTGCAAAGACACTATGGGGAAATGAGGTGGGGGGGAGAGTAAATTGATGCCACTGTCCTGCTGTCTGCCTGCAATGTTTATAAATATCAAGACTCTAAGGGTGATCTCCAGGTAGTGTCTTGTATGTACTGGCAGGTGTATGGGAGCACCAGTCTTACACTTTCTCTCATCCACCTCTATATTTCTTATGTCAGTTGTTGCGGGCGGGGGAGGGGACGCTGCGCTCACCCACTGCTCGGGTCCGGCTACTGCTGCTGCTGCTCGGTGGTGGCTCGAGCGGTGGGCCGGATCCCGGGGACTCGAGCGGCGTTCCTCGCCCGTGAGTGAAACGGGGGGTGGTTTGGTTTAGGGATATTGTCCGTGTCGCCACCCACGGTTGTGGTGAGGTTGTGACACCACCGCTGCTCTGGACGGGGATCCCGGGGTAACGATGATGGGGAGCAGCTTGGATGTTATTTCTCCCCTCCGTGGGTAGGGGGTTGGTTGTCCCGGGGCCCGGTGTGGGAGGTAGGGGTGTATGACAGGCGGGTTACGGGGCCTGGCGAGGTGCAGGGTCGCGGGGGCAGCGCTGTGCCGCACGGCATGGTGGTACTCACTCAGCCAGTAACACACACGGAGTCTCTGATGAAACGGCTGGATGGACGGATCCCACAGACGGCTGCGGTTGTTCTCCTCCCAGTAGGTTGATGGTGACTGCCTTTCCCTGCACCTGTGTTTTGTGTTACGGTTCCATTGTCTTCCTACCGGTAACCCACTCCCCAGCTTGGATGGAGGCTGAGGGAGCCCCTTTTGCCCGCAGGCTCTGGCCCTGGGAACTGTAGCCTTGGCGGTGACTGTGTTTCCCTATACGGTTTGAGCGGTTGCCTTCAATCGGGTCTTGACTGCTGGGAAACCCCGGAGGTTCCCTTCGCTAACGGATTTGACAAATTTAACGGCGACTCCTAGCCTTGTCGGGGTCCGTAAGCCCCTGCCGTATGGTGCTGGCTTCTCTTTACTCTCCGATCCGGTACCGCCGGGCCACCGCCGGGCCACCGCCCGTCCACGGTCCTTACGGTTCGCTCCAAACGGCCTCTCCTGCAGACGGTCACCACCGTCTGCCAACCCTGCTGTTTGTGCCCGGGCCACACACCCGGACACGGTCAGTCTGCTCTGCTACCACTTTACTCCTCAAAACTCCAAACTGATCTGGTTCCTTTTCCCGCCTCCAGGACTGTGAACTCCTTGGTGGGCGGGACCAACCGCCTGGCCCACCCCCTGGTGTGGACATCAGCCCCTGGAGGAAGGCAACAAGGATTTTGTGTTTGGCTTCGGTGTGCCTAACCGGGGTGTGAGGTGTGTTGGTGTAGTTCTGTGACGACCTGGCTTGTCCAGGGCGCCACATTCCCCCTTAGTAAAATGCAGACCGTCCGCGGGCTGCCCGTCCATCACCGGTTTTATTTTCACAAACTGAAAAGATAGAAAACGTTAAAAACATGTAAAAACATCACAATCATGTTATAACGGTATGGCTTCCGCTCTTCTCCCACCCAAGCAACCTGGCCCTGATGCTGCCCCTAAGAAGTGGGCAGCACCCCTTGACCCCAGTCCAGCACCAAGTTGCCCGAGCGGGTTCTGTCTCTTTCAGGGGACCCACGTCCGGAGGATCGCCACCGGTTACGGTAGTGGCGGGCCTGGGCCATCACTTTCCTCCAGGCCCATCCTCCCAAATCAGCCTCTCCGGAGGCAGTAACGGTTTCAAGCCATCAAACATTTTTATTTACATGCCACTGAGTTTGTGGTTGCCCTGCAAGTTCTCGGGCTTGTCCGCAAGCAGTTCATTACGCAAGGATTGCAAACAGTCCCTACGGGGACAACAGTTGCCGGCAACGGCCGGTTCAATCACGGTTCAATCAGGTAAACCTCTTCGGTTGATTCACTTATCATTTTGAAACTTTCAAACTGTACTGGTGGTCCCAACGGGGACATCTTTTTGGCGCGGGACCGTCGGCTTCACTTCAGGTCCACCTCACTGACTGGGGTAGAGAGCTGAGCGGGCGCTTGAAGCCCCTGGCCTTCTCTCAGCCGTACACCCAGGGCATACCATCCCCTCTCCCCACAATGTCGGGTGTAGTTGACGAGGTCACCGGGGAGCAGATTGCGGCTGGGATGGTCTTCCGGTAAATGATCATTCACATCTCTCCGGGCCACGAAGACTTCGGCCTCCTGTATTGTGAATGTTAGTTATGTTTTGGCTGCTGGGAGGCTCCCTCTGGTGGCCAGGAATGGTTTGGACAGAGACCAGGTGTGTTGTGCAGTGGGTGTTTCCTTTGCTAACTCTCTGCTTATTTAAGTCCTGGTCTGATTGCAGGCTGTTGCCGGATGTCAGTTGTTCTTTGTATCTCCAGCCTGCTTAATCCTGCTCTACACCACATCTACTCCAGATAAGTGCTTGCTCTTTATTTATTGTCTGGTTCTTTTGCTTATCTGGGTTTGTCATTTGTTGTGGTTGGTTTCAGTTTATTTCCTTCTAGGGATTTTCCCCCTCAGTGGATTGTTGAGGAACTCCCTGCAGTTTTGTGTGGAGTATAGCTCCTTTAGGTCCATGTGTTTGTGGCTTGTTGAATTTGTTATAATTCTTGTTTTCTGTTCATTGGTATGACAAGGGCACCTGGTATAGGACGGAGTTCAGATCGAGCGATCTGAGGGCCTTTTTGTACTATCAGGAAGTTGGTATTTTGCAGGGTTTTTCTATGGCCACCATCAGTCCCTTTCCTGTCCTTTCCTATTTTAGTCAGCGGGGGCCTCACCTTTTGCTAATCCTGTCATCTACCCATGTATTGTGTTTTTCCTATATCACCGCAGTCTTTGAATGTGGGGGGTTTGCTATTCTTGTCTATTTTCTAAGGCAGAGAGTTATTTATCTTTCCTACCTTTAGGATAGTTAGTTCTCCGGCTGGGTTCGCGGTGCACAGGATGTTAGTTCACCCCTCGGCTACTTCTAGTTGTGATGGTTAGTAAGGGGATGGCGGCCAGATTAGTTGCCAATGCTCTTGTCACCTTTTTGCCAAAGATTTGTGGTGGTCTTCCATGGTTCCGGATCATAACACTCCTTGCCTGGTTCGTAAATGAAGCCATACCCCCTTCGGGTATCAAATCTCCGGACCTATCCTTCATATCTCGGGCCCCGCACCCGGAAGGTGGCTCTTCGGAGGCGCTCCTTCTCCTCAATAGTGCGGGCCACCAACTCCGCCTTCCTCCTCACCCTCTCGGAAATCTCCAGGCCCAGCGGTGTCGACTCCCTGTCCCAATACGGGGCCGCTGCGGGCCCCTGCGCATGGGTCGGGCCTGGGGTGCTGCCTTACAGCGGCGACCCGGCGCAACCTCAGCCGAGGTGTGGGGAACGGGCACAGGGATCCTCTCCCTCTGAGCCTCCGTCTCCTCCTGCACGAGACGGGCTGCCGGGGCTGGTACGGGGTCAGGCACAGTCCGCGGTGCCTCCGATTCAGCTTCACCCACCGGCTCGGCCTTTGGCGTCTTCCAAAGGAGCGGTGCTGCACGGTCACGGGCCTCGGCTGCAGGTCGGTCCGCTTGGGTGGACAGGCAGGGTACCGCTACCGGTTGGGCGGGTAGCGGGCCTAGTGGCGGGGCAGTAACGACTAACGCGGATAGCGGGGAAGACAGCAGGGTGAGCGGGCCGGGCCCCTCAGCCGCGATGGCCGATCCTTCCGGAATACAGGGGCGTGGGTCTCTTACCCTCTCCTCCAAATCTTTCTCCACCTTGCGTCTCCTTATAGCTGCCACCACCTCCGCCATGTCGGCCTCCCACTCCTCCAGGAGGAGCTGCACGCGGATCTGCAGCCGTTGCTGTAGCTGGGCGGTCCGGACCTCCACCCACGCCGCGGTTCCAGGCACGGGGGCTACGATGCTGCGGGACGGCTGATACATCGCTGTGGCAGCCTCTTCCAGGAACAAAAAGATGGCCGCAGGGTCCTGGCGTCCCTGCTTTTATAACCGCGGACTACATGCGGCCAGACGCCATCCGTCCCCCTTAGTCTTTTTCCGGTACCTCCTCTACAGGGGCGGGGTTTCGACTTTCGCGCCTCCACTGCTCGAGGGGACGCTCGAGCGGGGACTTTTCGCGCCCAAAATGGCGGCTTATCAAAATTTTCGGCCGGACACCTCCGGCGGTCACAAGGCGCACCTCTACCAGATGGCAAAGCGGTAAGATCCTGTTCGTGACGCCAAGTTGTCGCGGGCGGAGGAGGGGACGCTGCGCTCTCCCACTGCTCGGGTCCAGCTGCTGCTGCTCGGTGGTGGCTGAGCAGTGGGCCGGATCCCGGGGACTCGAGCGGCGTTCCTCGCCCATTAGTGAAAGGGGGGGGTGGTTTGGTTTAGGGATATTGTCCGTGACGCCACCCACGGTTGTGGTGAGGTTGTGACACCACTGCTGCTCTGGATGGAGATCCCGGGAGGGATGACGGGGAGCAGCTTGGATGTTGGTTCTCCCCTCCGTGGGTAGGGGGTTGGTTGTCCCAGGGGCCGGTGAGGGAGGTAGGGGTGTATGACAGGCGGGTTACGGGGCCGGGTGAGGTGCAGGGTCGCGGGGGCAGTGCTGTGCCGCACGGCACGGTGGTACTCACTCAGCCAGTAACACACACGGAGTCTCTGATGAAACAAATGGCTGGATGGACGGGTCCCACAGACGGCTGCGGTTGTTCTCCTCCCGGTAGGTTGATGGTGACTGCCTTTCCCTGCACCTGTGTTTTGTGTTACGGTTCCAATGGCTTCCCACCGGTAACCCGCTCCCCAGCTTGGATGGAGGCTGAGGGAGACCCTGGCCCTGGGAACTGTAGCCTTGGCGGTGACTGTGTTTCCCTATACGGTTTGAGCGGTTGCCTTCAATCGGGTCTTGACTGCTGGGAAACCCCGGAGGTTCCCTTCGCTAACGGATTTGACAAATTTAACGGCGACTCCTAGCCTTGTCGGGGTCCGTAAGCCCTGCCGGATGGTGCTGGCTTCTCTTTACTCTCCGATCCGGTACCGCCGGGCCACCGCCCGTCCACGGTCCTTACGGTTCGCTCCAATCGGCCTCTCCTGCAGACGGTCACCACCGTCTGCCAACCTTGCTGTTTGTGCCCGGGCCACACACCCGGACACGGTCAGTCTGCTCTGCTACCACTTTACTCCTCAAAACTCCAAACTGATCTGACTCCTTTTCCCGCCTCCAGGACTGTGAACTCCTCGGTGGGCGGGACCAACCGCCTGGCCCACCCCCTGGTGTGGACATCAGCCCCTGGAGGAAGTCAACAAGGATTTTGTGTTTGGCTTCGGTGTGCCTAATCGGGGTGTGGGGTGTGTTGGTGTAGTTCTGTGATGACCTGGCTTGTCCAGGGCGCCACACAATAATCTAGGAAGCTAATGGCTATGCCAAAACAGTGGTTTGTATGTATTTTTGCTGTTTTGGAAGATTTCCGACTCCCCTAAAGGTGTTTTCTCTGCCTTACATTTGGAATTCTATTGAATTCAACGGGATTCGAAAAGGCTCTAAATGGTTGGAAGTTCAGTTTGGAAAACCGTTCGGCGAATATAGTTTTTTTTCCGGTAAGGCTCAGAGAACCGAATTTTAAAAGGATCGTTCATCTCTGCTCATCAGCATTTTTTCTTAAAATGTCCCTAGTAAAGTCCCTATAGCAAACAGTTTAACAAAGCGTCATAATCAATAAATTTATAATTTAGTTTTTGCTGAATTCAAAGTCAATCCTCCAAGAACCGATCCACTCATCTTAACATGCAATACTACATAGGTATTTACAATCTAAAGAAAAATATGTTTTTAAAATATTATAATTTATTTTTATTTTTTGTCTCTTTGTTGTAGGACCTTGTATTTTTCATTTATATAGTAAATGACAGCTAATTAAAACTAAACAGTAATATCTGGGGCAGATGTGAGGAGGGTGGAGGTCTGTAGGATAATGCTGATAGGTGGAAAGCAAATGAAGTAATAATGTAAAAATTAACAGGTAAAAGGTGAGCCAGGATTCTGTTCCAGTGGAGAGGTGACATGAATTATCTGTGAGGTCACAACAGTTTTGGGTAGAGGAAAGGTGAAGCGTCAGACAATGTTTACATGGAAAGCAAATATTGGCTTCCATTCATCATAGTAATGTCCACAAAGTATAATGTTCTTATATTTAGAGCATATATAACTCCCAGCCCATTAGTGAGTTTGTAATGCTCTGATACTACTGAAAGTATACATAATAAACTACAAAAGAATATGAGGCTATGAAAAGAACCAAATTAATATAGTATAAAGTATTCATACAGCGTGAATGTGGCGCCCCTGCGGCCTAAGGCGCCACAGGGTACTGCACCTCACCCGAGGTGCAGTATTCATCTCGGATACGGAGGAGGTCATCACCGGTAAACTACCACAATTCACCACCATGCACAGTTAGTTGTCCTCTCACTGGGACTGGGCTGGGGTAGGGACATTGGAGGGTGGCCATCACTAATATAGTGGACCCTCTGCTCACTAGTCAGAAACCCAGGGGGTATGGGCTGGATGTCAACAAAGTATAATGTTCTCATATTTAGAGCATATATAACTCCCAGCCCATTAGTGAGTTTGTAATGCTCTGATACTACTGAAAGTATATATAATAAACTATCTACGAAAGGTTATGAGGTTATAAAAATAGCTTAATTTATATAGTAAAACGTTTTCATACACTGTGAACTTTTCCACATTTTTTCCCGTTACACTCACAAAGGAAATGATACATGGTTTTCTAAATATTTCAAAAATATAAATCTGAATATTGAGATGTGCATTTGTATTCAGCCCCCTGAGTCAATATTTTGCAGGACGACCTTTCAGTGCAATTACTGCTGCATATTTTTTGGGGTATGGCTCTGCCAAATTTGAACATCTAGAGGCTGAAATTTTTGCCCAATATTCTTTGCCAAATAACTCTAATGCCGGCATCACACGGTACGATTTATCGGGCGATATGTCGTCTGGGTCACGTCGTTAGTAGTGATGAGCGAGTACGCTTGTCACTACTCGGTACTCGCACGAGTATCACTGTACTCGGGCTACTCGGCAGGTACCGAGTAATTTTGAGATACTCGTGCTGTACTCGTGGTCTTCATCCCTGCATGTTGGCGCTCTTTTGAGAGCCAGCTCTCATGCAGGGATTGGCTGGCAGACCACTGCAATGCCACAGCCCTGTTAGTTGTGGAATTGCAGTGATTGGCCGGCCCGCACAGCGTGACCGAGCCTTTATACCGGCGGGCGCGCTGTGCTCTGCACACAGCCATCTCGTATTCCCTGCTTTCCTCGCCCACAGGCGCCTATGATTGGTTGCAGTGAGACACGCCCCAACGCTGAGTGACAGGTGTCTCACTGCAACCAATCACAGCAGCCGGTGGGCGTGTCTATACTGTGCAGTGAAATAACTAATTAAAGAAACCGGCGTGTGGTCCCCCCAATTTTAATACCAGCCAGATAAAGCCATACGGCTGAAGGCTGGTATTCTCAGGATGGGGAGCCCCATGTTATGGGGAGCCCCCCAGCCTAACAATATCAGTCAGCAGCCGCCCAGAATTGCCGCATACATTAGATGCGACAGTTCTGGGACTGTACCCGGCTCTTCCCGATTTGCCCTGATGCGTTGGCAAATCGGGCTAATAAGCAGTTAATGGCAGCCCATAGCTGCCAATAAGTCCTAGATTAATCATGTCAGGCGTCTCCCCGAGAAACCTTCCATGATTAATCTGTAAGTGACAGTAAATAAACACACACACCCGAAAATTCCTTTATTAGAAATAAAAAACACAAACCAATTCCCTCATAACCAATTTAATAAGCCCCAAAAAGCCCTCCATGTCCGGCGTAATCCACGGACCTCCAGCGTCGCTTCCAGCTCTACTGCATGGAGGTGACAGGAGCTGCAGAAGACACCGCCGCTCCTGTCAGCTCCACGCAGCAACTGAGGTGAGTAGCGCGATCAGCTGCTGTCAGTCAGGTAACTCACGGCCACCGCTGGATCCAGCGGTGGCCGCGGATAAGCTTAGTGACAGCTCAGCTGATCGCGTGGCTGTCTTCATTAGCTGCGTGGAGGTGACAGGAGCGGCGGTGTCTGCTGCAGCTCCTGTCACCTCCATGCAGCAGAGCTGGAAGCGACGCTGGAGGTCCGTGGATTACGCCGGACATGGAGGGCTTTTTGGGGCATATTAAATTGGTTAAGAGGGAATTGGTTTGTGTTTTTTATTTCTAATAAAGGATTTTTTCGGGTGTGAGTGTTTATTTACTGTAATTTACAGATTAATCATGGAAGGAATCTCAGGGAGACGCCTGACATGATTAATCTAGGATTTAATGGCAGCTATGGGCTGCCAATAACGCCTTATTACCCCGATTTGCCAAAGCACCAGGGCAAATCGAGAAGAGCCGGGTACAGTCCCAGAACTGTCGCATCTAATGTATGCGGCAATTCTGGGCGGCTGCTGACTGATATTGTTAGGCTGGGGGGCTCCCCATAACGTGGAGCTCCCCATCCTGAGAATACCAGCCTTCAGCCGTATGGCTTTATCTGGCTGGTATTAAAATTGGGGGGACCGCACGGCGTTTTTTTTAATTATTTAATTATTTATTTCACTGCACAGAATACACACGCCCACCGGCTGCTGTGATTGGGTGCAGTGAGACACCTGTCACTCAGCGTGGGGGTGTGTCTCACTGCAACCAATCATAGGCGCCAAAAAGCAGGAAAGCAGGGAATACGAGATTGTTTAATGAGCGGCCGGCTTTTTCAAAAGAGGAAAAGCCGCCGGAGTTTAGTGAACAGCTGTGCAGCGCCGCGGCAGTGATCGGGGAACGGTAAGTATGAGAGAGGGGGGAGACTGACCGACAGACTGTGAGAGGGGGACAAACAAGACAGAGAGAGACCGACAGACAGACAGAGAGACCGACCGATGGATTGAGGGAGATAGAATGAAAAAAAAAAATGACCGACATCGCTAGTAAAAAGCACAAAACGTGCGTTTTGGACATCGGAGTGCCACACAATGTTTTCACGTAAAATCTTTCATGTGATCTCAAAAAGTAACATACACCAGCTCTATCTCACTATTGGGTATGTGCCCTTAACATTTCCGCCATGAAAATTCATTTTGGTGTCATTTTGGAAGGTTTTCTGGTGAGTCCATAAAAATGGCGTAAAACTCGGACAAAATTGTTCACAGCTGTGACTTTTGAGTGATAAATGCTTCAAGGGGTCTTACCCATGCTGTTTCCATGTCATTTGAGCACTCTTCTAAGACTTTTGTGACATTTTTAAGGTTTCTACATGCTGCCGGGGGTTATTTCATAAAAATACTCGGGTCTCCCATAGGATAACATTGGGCTCGGTGCTCGGGCCGAGTACACGAGTATCTTGGGATGCTCGGCCCGAGCCTCAAGCACCCGAGCTTTTTGGTATTCGCTCATCACTAGTCGTTAGGGACGCACATCCGGCATCGTTAGACATATCGTAGCGTGTGACACCTCCGAACGACTGTGAACAAGCAAAAATACTCACCTTATTGTTGCTTGTTGACACGTCGTTCATTTTCAAAATGTCGGTCCTCCTTCTGTGCTCCGATTCTTCATCGTTCCCGTGGCAGCACACATCGCTCCGTGTGACACCTCTGTAACGATGAACACAGCTTACCTGCGTCCCGCCAGCATTGCAGAAGGAAGGAGGTGGGCGGGATGTTACGTCCCGCCCATCTCCGCCCCTCCGCTTCTATTGGCCAGCGGCTGTGTGACGTCGCTGTGACGCCAAACGTCCCTCCCCCTTCAGGAAGAGGATGTTCGCCACCCACAGTGAGGTCGTCCAGCAGGTAAGTACGTGTGACAGGGGTAAACGACAAATTGCCCGTGACGTACAAACGACGGGGGCGGGTGCGATCGCTTATGCGATCGCACGATTTATCGTCCCGTGTGACGCCGGCATAACTCAGTTAGATTGAACGGAGGCATCTGTGAATACAACTTTTCAAGTCTTTTCACATATTCTCAATGGTTTTCCTCCACCACTGCCCTGTGTTAGGTCCCACCATAATTTCATGAACTCTGCCCTGCTTCCCTGCCCCTGCTGAAGAAAAGCCTCCATACAGCATGATCCTGCCACTACCATATATGGTGGGGATAGTGTTTTCAGAGTAATATGCAGTGTTAGTCTTCCATCACACATAATGTTTGTACTTGGCCCAGAAAGGTCTACTTTGTTCGCA
This sequence comes from Anomaloglossus baeobatrachus, assembly GCF_048569485.1. Lineage (NCBI taxonomy): Eukaryota > Metazoa > Chordata > Amphibia > Anura > Aromobatidae > Anomaloglossus > Anomaloglossus baeobatrachus. The sequence goes on along the minus strand of NC_134355.1, from coordinate 663,831,356 downwards.
TTTGACCAAAGCACCATCTTCCCCGTGCCCACTATGTCCCCTATATGGCTTTTTGCAATCTGCAAATGGGACTCCTTGTGGTTTACTTTCAAAAATGGCCTTCTACCTGCCACTCTTCCATAAGGGCCAGATTTGTAGACTATTTGTGGGGCAAACCACTAATAGTTGGCCTGTGAAAAGATTCTCTCTCCTGACTCCTGAGCTATGGATCTTTTGCAGCTCCTTCAGAGTGACCATAGGCTGCTTCTCTAATTAATGCTCTGCTTCTTTGGTTTGTCATTTTAGGTGGACAATCATGTCTAGCTACGTTTGCAATTGGGCCACACTCCTTTCATTTTTGGATGATGGATTGATCAATGCTCTGTGAGATGCTCAGAACATGAGCTATTTTTTTATAACCTAACCTTGCTTTACTTTTCTCCACAACTTTATCTCTCTGACCTAAGCCAGGGAAGGAGTCTTGCGAGGATAATTTGCATATTCCCAGTTCCTTCTGGGATAAGTGAAGAGTCACCGCGAGCTCAAGGAGAACCGGGTTTTGGCCGTTACAGCCGGAAGGAAGACTTCTGAAAGCCAGGGAAGGAGTCTTGCGAGGATAATTTGCATATTCCCAGTGCCTTCTGGGATAAGTGAAGAGTCACCGCGAGCTCAAGGAGAACCGGGTTTTGGCCGTTACGGCTGGAAGGAAGACTTCTGAAAGCCAGGGAAGGAGTCTTGCGAGGATAATTTGCATATTCCCAGTGCCTTCTGGGATAAGTGAAGAGTCACCGCGAGCTCAAGGAGAACCGGGTTTTGGCCGTTACAGCCGGAAGGAAGACTTCTGAAAGCCAGGGAAGGAGTCTTGCGAGGATAATTTGCATATTCCCAGTTCCTTCTGGGATAAGTGAAGAGTCACCGCGAGCTCAAGGAGAACCGGGTTTTGGCCGTTACAGCCGGAAGGAAGACTTCTGAAAGCCAGGGAAGGAGTCTTTCGAGGATAATTTGCATATTCCCAGTGCCTTCTGGGATAAGTGAAGAGTCACCGCGAGCTCAAGGAGAACCGGGTTTTGGCCGTTACAGCCGGAAGGAAGACTTCTGAAAGCCAGGGAAGGAGTCTTGCGAGGATAATTTGCATATTCCCAGTGCCTTCTGGGATAAGTGAAGAGTCACCGCGAGCTCAAGGAGAACCGGGTTTTGGCCGTTACAGCCGGAAGGAAGACTTCTGAAAACCGCGCGCCTAGCGGTTCGCGCGAATTTTAGCCTGTCTTCTTCATTGTGACCGTAAGTGAGCAAAGTCTGAGCAAAAGTAAGTGTGAGTAGAATTGTTTGTATTTAGTTGTTTAATTACTTAACATTTGTTTAGTGCTATCCCCATTAGAAAATGTGCTCCACTATTGCTAATGCGATCCAGTGTACATCTTGTCTCATGTATGCAGTCCTTGAAAAGCCGTTCGAGGGTGCATACTGTTGTTCGAGATGTGAGCAAGTTGCACATTTGGAAGCCCAGATACTGGATCTAAATGAGCAGCTGGCAACTCTGAGATGCATTAGCAATATGGAAAGGAGTGTGCTGCTCACTGAGCAGCAGCTTGCTGGGTCAGATGTGGGGGAGGATCATAGTAGGGAGCGGCAGGACGGTGAGGTAGGTAGCTGGGTGACAGTTAGAAAGGGGGGTAAAGGGAAAAGTGCTAGGAAGGCTAGTCATGAACTGACACACCCCAATAGGTTTGCAAACTTGGCAGATGAGGGGGATGTCATTACAGGGGTAGCATTGCTGCAGCAAGGCATGACCTCTGAACGCCAGAGGAGTGTCTGCTCCAGTAAGGGGGGGAATAGGAGTGCAGGGCAGGCAAGACAGGTACTGGTAGTGGGGGACTCAATTATTAGGGAGACAGATAGGGCAATCTGTCACAAAGACAGGGATCGCCGAACAGTGTGTTGTCTTCCTGGCGCTTGAGTTCGGCACATCGCTGATCGGGTTGACAGATTACTGGGAGGGGCTGGGGAGGACCCAGCGGTCATTGTACACATTGGCACAAATGACAAAGTTAGAGGTAGGTGGAAGGTCCTTAAAGATGATTTCAGGGAATTAGGTTGTAAGCTTAAAGCATGGACCTCAAAGGTGGTATTTTCGGAAATACTACCTGTGCCACGAGCCACACCAGAGAGGCAAAGAGAGATCAGGGAGGTTAACAGGTGGCTCAGGAATTGGTGTAGGAAAGAGGGTTTTGGGTTCCTGGAGAATTGGGCCAACTTTTCAGTTGGCTACAGATTCTATGCTAGGGATGGGCTGCATCTTAATGGGGAAGGTGCAGCTCTGCTGGGGCAGAAAATGGCTAGAAGGTTGGAGGAGTGTTTAAACTAGGAATGGGGGGCGAGGGTATTCACTTTATAGAAGGGGAATGTAGTGCAGATAGTGACCAGGGCATAAGTAATGAAATTGGGGGTGGTACGGGGGGAAGGGTTAGGACAGTTAATACAGTAAGCAGGAATAGAGGTACAGAGTCATACGTAACGTGCGTGTACACTAATGCCCGAAGCCTCACAAATAAGGTGGAGGAATTAGAATTAATATTGTTGGAAGAAAATTATGATATAGTGGGGATATCAGAGACATGGCTGGATGAGAGCTATGACTGGGCTGTTAATTTACAGGGTTATAGCCTATTCAGGAATGACCGTACAAATAAGCGAGGGGGAGGTGTGTGTCTATATGTAAAATCATCCTTAAAACCCATCCTGCGTGACAACATATGTGAGGGTACTGAGAATGTAGAGTCCCTATGGGTGGAGATAAGGGGGGGTAGAATGAATAATAAAATACTGATAGGGGTGTGTTATAAAACGCCGAATATTATGGAAGAGGTAGAGAATCTCCTCATAAAGCAAATTGATAAAGCAGCGAGTCTCGGAGAGGTAATTATTATGGGGGACTTTAACTATCCTGATATAAATTGGGGAACAGAAACTTGCAGTTCCAGCAAAGGAAATAGATTTTTGATAACAATGAAAGATAATTACCTTTCACAAATGGTACAGGACCCCACAAGAGGGGGAGCAATACTAGACCTTGTACTAACCAATAGGCCAGACCGCATATCAAATATACAAGTTGGGGGTTACTTGGGGAAAAATGATCACAAAATAATAAGTTTTCATGTATTCTTTAGTAAGATGTCTAGTAGAGGGGCTACAAGGACACTAAACTTCAGGAAAGCAAATTTTAAACGGTTGAGAGATGATCTTAGTGCAATAAACTGGGATGATGTACTAAGTAATAAAAGTACACAAAGCAAATGGGAGACTTTTATGAGCATCCTGAATAGGGCTTGTGCAGAAAATATACCCTATGGGAACAAACATGCTAGAAATAGGAGGAAACCCCTATGGCTAAATAGAGCTGTAAGGGAAGCAATAAAAGAAAAACAGAAAGCCTTAAAAGAATTAAAGAGGGTAGGTAGTGATGAGGCATTATATAATTATAGAAAATTAAATAAAATATGTAATAAGCAAATTAAGTTAGCTAAGTTTGAGACAGAGAGACTCATTGCGAGAGAAAGTAAAAATAATCCTAAAATATTCTTTAACTACATAAACAGTAAAAAACTGAAAAGTGATAGTGTTGGCCCCCTTAAAAATAGTCTTGGTGAAATGGTGGAAGGGGATGAGAGTAAAGCCAACCTGCTGAATGACTTTTTTTCTACGGTTTTTATGCAAGAAAATGCCATGGCAGATGACATGACCAGTGATACCATAAATTCACCCTTGAATATTACCTGCCTAACCCAGCAGGAAGTACGCCGCCGCCTCGAAATCACTAAGGTTGACAAATCTCCGGGCCCGGATGGCATACACCCCAGAGTACTACAGGAATTGAGTTCTGTGATAGATAGACCATTATTTTTAATCTTCTCAGATTCCTTAATAACAGGGTCGGTACCGCAGGACTGGCGCATAGCAAATGTGGTGCCAATATTCAAAAAGGCGACAAAAACTGAGCCGGGAAATTATAGGCCGGTAAGTTTAACCTCTACGGTTGGTAAAATCCTTGAGGGGTTCTTGAGAGATGCTTTACTGGAGTATCTCAAGAAAAATAACCTTATGACAGAGTATCAACATGGGTTTATGAGGGATCGATCCTGTCAAACTAATTTGATCAGCTTCTATGAAGAGGTAAGTTCAAGTCTGGACCAGGGAAATGCAGTGGATGTTGTGTATATGGACTTTTCAAAAGCTTTTGACACGGTGCCACACAAAAGGTTGGTACATAAAATGAGAATAATGGGGATAGGGGAAAATATGTGTAACTGGGTTAAAAACTGGCTCAGTGATAGGAAACAAAAAGTGGTTATTAATGGTACGTACTCGGACTGGGTCTCAGTTCATAGTGGGGTACCACAGGGGTCAGTATTGGGCCCGCTTCTTTTGCGGAGTAGCATTTCAATATTTGCAGATGATACTAAACTCTGCAGGGTAATCAATACAGAGGAGGATAATTTTATATTACAGGGAGATTTATGTAAATTGGAGGATTGGGCTGAGAAGTGGCAATTGAAGTTTAATTTAGATAAATGTAAGGTCATGCACTTGGGTAGAGGAAATAACATTTATGATTATGTACTTAATTGTAGAACATTGGGTAAAACAGACACAGAAAAAGACTTGGGTGTATGGGTGGATGGTAAACTTCACTTTAGTGGACAGTGTCAGGCAGCTGCTGTCAGGGCTAATAAAATAGTGGGATGTATTACAAGAGGTATAAGTGTTCATGAAAAAAATATAGTTCTACCTCTGTACAAGTCACTAGTGCGACCGCACTTAGAATACTGTGTACAATTCTGGTCACCGATATATAAGAAGGACATAGCTGAACTGGAGAGGGTGCAGAGAAGAGCGACCAAGATTATTAGAGGAATGGGTGGGCTGCAATACCAACACAGGTTATTAAACTTGGGGTTATTTAGTCTGGAAAAACGAAGGCTTAGGGGGGATCTAATCACAATGTATAAATATATGAGGGGACAGTACAGAGACCTTTCCAAAGATCTTTTTACACCTAGGCCTGCGACTGGAACACGGGGGCATCCGCTACGTCTTGAGGAAAGAAGGTTTAATCATAATCACAGACGAGGATTCTTTACTGTACGAGCAGTGAGACTATGGAACTCTCTGCCGCATGATGTTGTAATGAGTGATTCACTACTGACATTTAAGCAGAGCCTGGATGCCTTTCTTGAAAAATGTAATATTACCAGTTATGTATATTAGATTTTATGACAGGGTATTGATCCAGGGAACTAGTCTGATTGCCGGATGTGGAGTCAGGAAGGAAATTTTTTCCCCATTGGAACTTGTTTGCCACATTGGGGTTTTTTTGCCTTCCTCTGGATCAACATGTTAGGCTACGGATTGAACTAGATGGACTTAGGCGGGCTTTGCACACTACGACATCGCAGCCCGATGCTGCGATGCCGAGTGCGATAGTGCCCGCCCCCGTCGCAGCAGCGATATGTGGTGATAGCTGGCGTAGCGAAAGTTATCGCTACGCCAGCTTCACACACACACTCACCTGCCCTGCGACGTCCCTGTGGCCGGCGACCCGCCTCCTTGTTAAGGGGGCGGGTCGTGCGGCGTCACTGCGACGTCACACGGCAGGCAGCCAATCAGAGCGGAGGGGCGGAGATGAGCAGGATGTAAACATCCTGCCCACCTCCTTCCTTCCGCATATCCTACGGAAGCCGCAGTGAGGCCGGTAGGAGACGTTCCTCGCTCCTGCGACTTCACACACAGCGATGTGTGATGCCGCAGGAGCGAGGAACAACATCGGACCATCGCGTCAGCGTAATCATGGATTACGCCGACGCTGCACCGATGATACGATTACGACGCTTTTGCGCTCGTTAATCGTATCATCCAGCCTTTACACACTGCGATGTCGCATGCGATGCCGGAAGTGCGTCATTTTCAATTTGACCCCACCGACATCGCACCTGCGATGTCGCAGTGTGCAAAGTGCCCCTTAGAGTCTCCCTTCAACCTTAAAAACTATGATACTATGATACCTGTCTGGTGTGTTTTTTGGTTTTTATTATCCTGCTTGATCCCTAATGCTCTCACAAAGCTCTGAGGCCTTCACAGAACATCTGTAGTTATAATGAGAAGACATTACACACAAGTGGAATTCATTTACTAATTAGTGACTTCTGGAGGCAATATAAATTTACATCACAATTTGCAGATTTACAAAATATTTTAAAACATTTAGAAAACCATACATCATTTCTTTTACTCATCACAAATACTTGTGTGACGCCCCTGGACTATCAGGTCATCACAGGGTACTGCACAAGCTGCTCTTATGTGCAGTATTCCACTTCCCTCTTGGTTCTGGGTCTCTAGCTAATGGTGTTGCCTTCAACAGAAAATCAAATCCTAGATGCACCCTGCACCACACTCACCAGACACAACAGTGGACGGCTTCAGTGGAATAGAGTTGCCCACCTGGGGGGGTCAGGGAGGGGAGGTGAGGAGTGTAGTCAGTCTGTGAGTGGAGAGAGAGTTGAGAAGTAGCCCTCGAGCTGTGAAGAGCTCAGAGGAGGTCAGGAGCGGCGGCTCCTGGACGAACTGTCTAGGTTGCAGATGGTGGTCTGGGCCTAGAGGAGTTGGACCCCCAGTCGCAGGGGATTGTGGCAATGTGCCTGGATCTGTTGAGGAGGACAGCAAGCAGCTTTGCACTGTCACCGGTCAGGGACCAAAGGCATGACGGCGTACACAGACCCTAGGTCGGGGAGTAGCTTCAGCCAACCCAACAATTCACCTGAGGAGAACGGAGCCTTTATGATCTGTTCCAACCCGCTCCAGAATCGGGGCATTAGCGCAACGAGGTGGATAGGACTTTCCAATCCAAAACGGTCCAGAAAATCCCAAGCGTGAGCCCTGAGAGCAAGCTCCCACTCTTAGCCATAGTGGGGAGCTGGGCTTGGCTAGTTCCATACTACTGGGCCACCCAGCTGAAGTCAAACTTAGTGCCAGGAGGCAGGTCACAGATCACCAGGCAACACTATTGGGGACTGGACCCGGACGCGCTCCCCTCAGCGGGAGCGGTACCCAGAGAATTGGTTTACCCGGTTGTCAGCGTCTGCTTATGAACAGAGTGAGTACGGGGGAGACCTCTGCACCCCACCGAGTCCGCGGCATCCCCCTACCTGTGGAGGGTTGCGGCGCCTTGCTGCCCCACTTCATCGCCCTGGGTACTCCCAACGGCAGCTGTGGTACTTCCCAAATTGCCATGCACCACGGGTGGCGTCACGAACTATATAACAACTGCGCTGTACATATACCCCTTACATTTGAGTAGCCGCACGACCCCCGGGTCCGGAGACCTTCGAGCCACAGCGAACCCGGATCCGAGCAGCTCGACTGCTTCCACGGGGGCGGCACACTTGCTTCTTGGTGTTGGTATATCACATAAAATTACAATAAAACACATTTAAATTTTTGGTATAATGTAAAAAAAATGTGGAACAGTTCATGTGGTATGATTACTTCTTAAAGTCCCTTGTAATAGGAATTCACTTTACAAGGTGGACAAACCTCTTTAATCTATTTAACTCAGCCTTGAATTTTTTTATTGGCGGCGCGGTGTAGAAAGTGACAGTTCAGCGGGAATCTGGTTGAGTCCACAGGAGGGAGGAGTGAAGGGTGGAGGATTGTGTGAGGAGAATGTTGGCTGCAAGGCAAATTGTGTAATACAAATTAACAGGTAAAAGGTGAGCCAATATTCTGTTCCAGATGAAAGGTGACAGGAGATATCTGTAATTGCATTGGGTAGAGGAAAGGTGAAGATTTTATAATATGTATACTTGAAAAGCAAATAGAGGCTTCCCCTTGTCATAGTAATGACCAGTTACCCTACTATTGCTACACTTAAAGGAACACTCCACCGATAGACTATTATATTTAGTGCAGAGCCACAGGGCAGAGCTTAAATATTACTTTTTGCTCTCTTTAAACCTTTAATTCAATGACTAACTTATGTACTAATTTGTTTTTTTTTATTTTTTTTTATTCATTAATAGCACTCTGTTGTTAAGGCGGCGTTACACGCTACGATTTATCTGACAATCTCGTTAGCGATGTGACACGCCCAGATCGTTGTTATGATTTGCCGAGATCGCTCATAGGTCGTTTATTAGTGGTCACACGTAACGATCGCACAAGCGACGAAAACTCGTTCAGCGATATATTGTTTGACCAAGGCGGTCGTGTGGATGTTGTTCGTCGTTGGCAGGGCGTCAAACGTACCAATATGTCTGATGCGTTCCAAACAACGAACAATATTTTGAAAGTGAACCACGTGTCAACGATCAACGATTTTCAACCTATTTGTGATCGTTCAGAGTCGCTCGTAGGTGTCACACGCAACAACGTTGCTAACGATGCCGGATGTGCATCACGGAATCCGTGACCCCGATGACATATCGTCAGATAAATCGTAGCGTATAACTACTACTTTCACACATCTGAATTTTGCCGACAGGCACAATCCGGAGGAAAAACTGCTGCGACGGATCCAGCGAAAAAAAAAAATCCATCGCATCAGTTTTTTCCATGCGTTCCTTCCGTTTTTTGATGGATCCGTTGTGATACTGAGCATGCTCAGTGTAACAAACCGGATCCGTCGCTGGATTCCGACATATGCTGGATGACTACGCTTCCGGCGCCCATAGGCTTCCATTATACACCATACCGGACGCCGCCGGATCCGTCGTCGTCCGATTTTTTGCTGTTGTCAAAAAGGGGTCCATGCTGTGTCATTTCTGGCAGCCGGATGAAGAAATTTTGCTGGATCCAGCAGACGGCGCATGCAACCCAAGGCCATCCGGCACAATCCGGTGCTAATACAAGTCTATGGGGAAAAAAACAGATCCGAAACCGGATCCATTTTATTCGCAATTTGCCGGATTGTGCCTGATGGTGAAAAACTGATATGTGAAAGCAGCCTTACATTCAGAAAACACCAAAAATATGAATAATGATGATATATACCTTCTGTAAGTATGAAAAAGCAACAGAGCATATAAATAAATAACAGAGTACTTAGAAACATTATTTTTGATCATAAAATAGTTAAGCTATCCCATCACGAGAAGGTGTACCCAAATTGGGATGGTACGTACACTCTCTAATGTTAAAATGTAACCATGTGTCACAACAGAAGCAACATCACATGCATCATCGTAACCGCTGTAGTCAATCACTGACGCCACAAACCTCGTACCTAATATGCAGGCATCACATGAAACCAGTGATTGGCTGCTGGGTCATTTAATTGTAAGTCGCATCATTATTGGTGTAAACCAGTGGCGTAACTAGAATTCAATGACCCTGGTGCAAAATTTGGACCGGGACCCCCCCTCGGGGTACAGGATGATTACGCTGACACTTGGCTCTTTCCCTCAGTACCCCGCTTTCCCATGTTTCGATATCTCTTTTTCCCTCAGTACCCAGCTTTCCATGTACTGATATCCATCTTGTCCTCAGTACCCAGCTTTCCATGTACTGATATCCATCTTGTCCTCAGCACCCAGGTTTCCAATGCTCTGCTATACAACTTTCCCTCAGCACCAAGCTTTCCCTTGATATCAGAGCATGGGAAAGCTGGGTGCTGAAGGAAAAATGTATAGCAAAACATGGGAAAGTTGAGTGCTAAGAGACAGATGTATAGCAAAGTATGGGTGGGTGATGCAGCCCCCAACATCAGAGCTGAGAACAAGATGGATATCAGAATATATGAAATCTGGGTCCTGAGGAATATTTGAGCATGGCAAAGCTGGGTGCTGAAGGAAAGAGCCTTTTTCTCTCAGCACTCAGCTTTCCCATCTCATGCTTGTATTTTTGTCCCCTATCCTGGTATATTGCCCTATCCATTTTTTTTAAGCTGTACACTTTATTTGTGCTATAAATAACATAAATGTATTCATGTTCCATGTAAAAATTGTAGTTTTTTTTTAATGGTACACCCGTTTTGGTATTATTAAGAGGGTTTTTTTGGCCCTTTTAGTATTAATTCTGCATTTTTAGTATCTGAATTTTAACAATGCCACACGTGTAGACATTCACACAAATGCAGACAGCTTTTTATATACTGTATATGTGAGCCTTTTGTATACACTGTATATACAAAGAAATATGAAAGTTGGATGTCTGACAGCAAACCATGAAGCTGAGGAGATGCGGCGACCATCACAGGACAGCGGTGAGGCATATCATCAGTTACAGGGCAGTGGGGGAAGGTGCAAGAGAGTGCAGCTCTGGGGAAGGGGGCAGGAGAGTGCAGCTGTGGAGGAGGGGGGCAGGACAGTGCAGTTCTGGGGGAGGTAGGTGTGATGCCCTGGACCCCAGGGGTCACAGGTCACTACACAACACCATTCACCCCCCCTTCCCAGGACAGGTCCCACCAGTCACACATGAAACCCTTGTTGCCACCCTCCAGGGTTGATGTCCACACCAGGTGGGGTGGAGCAAGGCGGTTAGCCACACCCACCGAGGAGTTCACAGGCTGGAGGTGGGAAAAATACAGTAGTCAGTCCAGTTGTGGGCAGGAGGGAGTGAGGAGTGAAAATTGTTGGTGTCTGGGTTGGAGCCCAGGCACTTCCAGCAAGGTCGGCAGATGGTGGTGGCCGTCTGCAGTAGTTGGCGAAGGTCAGCGGAACCGTAGGACCGGGGTCGGGCGGTGGCCCGCTGGTACCGAACCGGGGAGCCTATTGGAGCCAAGCACAAGGCAGGGTACTCAAACCCCGACTAGGCTTAAAGCCAACCTCTAGTCAAATTTTCTGATTGCGGTCTGGACCTCAGGGGTTCATTCCCACCCAAGTCCCGATTGAAGGCAAAAGCCCAACCGTTCCGGATAAGTGCCACCGTCAAGGGCCAGAGATCAAAAGGGCCAGCGTCTGCGGGCAAACGGGCTCCTCCGGCACGTATACGTCAGGGAGCGGACTCCCGGTGCCCAGGCATTGGAGTCAAGACACAAAACACAGGTGCAGGGAAACGACAGCCACCATCAACCCATCCAGGGAGAACACTGCAGCCGGCTGCGGGCCCCGTCCATCCAGCCATTTGGTTTACCAGAGACTCTGTCCATCTGTGTCTGAGTGAGTACACCAGTGCCATCCGGCACCACGCCGAGATGCATCGCAACCCTGCACCTCATCCTACGGGAATCCAACCTCCTACCGGGCCCCGGGACCAACCGCCCCTACCCACAGAGGGCTCAACACCTAGCTGCTCCCCACCATCGCTCCCGGGAACCCCGTCACCAGCAGCGATGGTGCCCACCATCACCACAACCCGTGGGTGGCATCACGAACTCTATACAAATCCCCAAATTCCTCCCCTTTTCACTCGTGGGCGAGGAGCACTGTTCGAGCCCCGAGTCCGGGCCCACTCGAGCCACCGAGGAGAAGGCACCAGATCCGAGCGCGATCTGCCCGAGCAGCCCCTGCGACGGGGAAGCTGGCCCCCGCCTCCCACATTGGCAGGAGAGTTCAGCTGTGAGAGGTAAATAGGACAGAAGAGGGAAGTGGGGGAAGGGGTGAAAGAGAGTGCAGCTGAGAGGGCAAATAGGTGGATATAAGAGGGTAGTGGGGTTAGATTCATCATTCAGGGAGCTCCAGTACTCACTTCAGGTCACATTGTGTCCTCTGGAGCCTCCCCCTCCTACTACTGCCGACTACAGAGCAATGGCAGTGCAAGGGAGAGGGATACAATCTCCTCAGAAGTCTCTTGTGTCACCCAGGAATAGGAGGTACTCAGATCCGGGCCAAGGGGTCGCTTCAGAAGGTATCACAGTGGCGTGACCCGGTCTGTGATCCCAGGCTCCACAGCAAAAAGGGGATTATATACAGGGGAGATTTGGTAGTCTATGTTCCGTGACGCCACCTGTGGTGTGCAGTGAGGTAATGGAGCACCGCCGCTGCCGGTCACAGGATCCCGGGGATGGTAATGGGCAGTAAGTTGGTGATTTTCCCTCCACGCGTAGGGTGTTGATGGATTGGGGAGTAACGGGTGCAGTCCACGGCTTGGACCGGGTGGTGCAGGAGTACTCACAGTATAAGGCAATAACTGACACGAGTCCAAGAATTAACCAAGTTGCTGGTAACTGGTGCCCACGGCTGCTCTGAGGACGGGTCCCACACCTGTGTGTAATTCGGGTGTTTTTCTCCTGCCTGGTGTCTGTGTCTGTGTCTGCTCCGTATACAGGAAGCGGCTGGCCTATTCCTGAGGCCCTCACTGCCACTTCTCCTAGCCCCACGCAGGGGCTGCTTCCAGACCTCTCTCCTCTTGCAGACTGACTGAAACAACACTCTGCTCTCCCCAAACGCCTCTCTCCCCCTAGCGGTTTTCGGAGGAGGGGGGGAGTGGGGCCTGATTGGCTGGTGCGTATTGGTGTGGGAAACTCCCCAAGGGAGAGTAAGCTCTGCACCATAAAGATGTATGCAGACCTCTGTGTCACCCTGGTTTTGCCAGGGCGGCACACTCTCATATTTCTGCAGCACTCCCTGCACAGGCCTGAGACTAAACAGCAGCTCTGTGGTAGTGGGCGGGGATTACTGCTGGTGGGCAGGGCTTACACACGTGAAGGTCCAGAGCAGTGCAGAGGATTTATTGCTGCAGAGGAGGCAATTCTCAGCATTTCTCCCTCTTCTGATGGATGAAATATGCAGCATATGTGCTGTATGATGGAGGAGAGACTGTCCAGGGCCCAGTGGGGGATCCATCGCCAGCAGATGCACAAAGCCAGCGGCTGGGTGATCACTGTGCCCATAAGGTTACCCACCTCTCAGCACGGGCTTCAGTGGAAAGAGGTGGACGGGATTATGGGCATGGAGAGAAGAGAATTTACAATTGCTTAAGTAGCCGGGACATGTGTGAGCTCCAGAGCCGGCTGCTGCCTCCGGTGACGCGGCAATCTGCAGGGACCAGACGGTCAGTGCTGCAATATATTTCAGCTGGATCTGCATACTTGGACGTACATCCATCTGATGCAAGTGCTGACTTCCTTGGGCCCCCTGAACCCTGGGCCTGGTGGCAGTGGCGACCCCTACGACCGCGATTGTTCTGCCCTGGTGTGGACCACTGGAGGATTAGTGTAGTTCTGGGGATTCGATGGGTAGAATAGGTTCATTATTAGGGATGATCAAATTCTTCGATTATTCGGCTTCGCGAATATTTTCTGAAAATCTCGCCACTATTCGACTGTTCGATACGCAATGTAAGTCTATGGGAAGCCCGAATAGTTCCAAATAGTTGTTATTCGGGTTTCCTATACACTTAAATTGCGCATTGAATATTCGCGAATAGTCAAATAGCGGCGAGGTATCCGGAAAATATTCGCAAAGTCGAATAATCGAACTATTCGATCATCCCTATTCATTATCCCTTTTGTATTAGTTTTTTTCAACTTTGTGGCCGGTTTCACACAACTGTTAAGCATAGACTGTGCTCATATAAGAAAGAACAGCCCGATTGCCAGGTCCTCTATGCTTAGCTGACTATTTCTTATAAGTCTATGAATTGGCTCAGGCTGGCAGACTTCAAGTAGAGCTGCATATTCCAACATGAGTTAGTCCCTACTTAATGGATGTATGCACCAACTTGCGGCCACATCCAGATGTCCATTTATTTCACATACACCATGTGCAGAATTATTAAGCAAGTTGTATTTTAGAGGATTTTTTTTATTATTGATCAACAATTATGTTCTCAATCAACCCAAAAGACTCACAAATATCAAAGCTTAATATTTTTGGAAGTTGGAGTGTTTTTTTTTTTAGATTTGGCTATTTTAGGAGGATATCTGTTTGTGCAGGTAACTATTACTGTGCAGAATTATTAGGCAACTTAATAAAAACCAAATCTATTCCCATCTCACTTATGTATTTTCACCAGGTAAACCAATATAACTGCACAAAATGTAGAAATAAAAATTTCGGACATGCAAAAAAACCCCCACAAAAAATTAGTGACCAATATAGCCACCTTTCTTTCTGATGACACTCAGCAGCCGACCATCTATAGATTCTGTCATTACTTGATCTGTTTACGATCTACATTGCATGCAGCAGCCACCACAGCCTCCAGACACTGTTCCGAGAGGTGTACTGTTTTCCCTCCCTGTAGATCTCACATTTTATGAGGGACCACAGGTTCTCTATGGGGTTCAAATCAGGTGAACAAGGGCGCTATGTCATTATTTTTTCATCTTTTAGACCTTTACTGGCCAGCCACGCTGTGGAGTAGTTGAATGCATGTGATGGAGCATTGTCCTGCATGAAAATCATGTTTTTCTTGAATGATACTGACTTCTTCCTGTACCACTGCTTGAAAAAGTTGTCTTCCAGAAACTGGCAGTAGGTCTGGGAGTTGAGCTTCACTCTATCTTCAACCCGAAAAGGTCCCACAAGTTCATCTTTGATGATACCAGCCCATACCAATACCCCACATCCACCTTGCTGGCGTCTGAGTCAGAGTGGAGCTCTCTGCCCTCTCTCTGACCCATCCATCTGGCCCATCAAGAGTCACTCTCATTTCTTCAGTCCATAAAACCTTTGAAAAATCAGTCTTAAGATATTTCTTGGCCCAGTCTTGACGTTTTATCTTATGTTTCTTGTTCAAAGGTGGTCGTTTATCAGCCTTCCTTACTTTGACCATGTCGCTGAGTATGGCCCACCATGTGCTTTTTGATAATCCAGTAATGTTGCAGCTCTGAAATATGACCAAACTGGTGGCAAATGGCATCTTGGCAGCTTCATGCTTGATTTTCCTCAATGCAGGGGCAGTTATTTTGCACCTTTTTTGCCCAACATGCTTCTTGCGACCCTGTTGGCTATTTTCCATGAAATGCATGATTGTTCGGTGAGCACGCTTGAAAAGTTGGCAATTTCAAGACTGCTGCATTTCTTTGCAGGACATCTCATAATTTTGGACTTTTCAGAGCCTGTCAAATCTCTCTTCTGACCCATTTTGTCAAAGTAAAGGAAGTTGCTTAATAATTAAGCACACCTTATATACGGTGTTGATGCCATTACACCGCACCCCTCCTCATTACAGAGATGCAAATCACCTGATTTACTTAATTGGTAGTTGACTCTCAAGACTATACAGCTTGAAGTAGGAAAACATCTATAAAAAGTATCATGTGATCAAAATACTCATTTGCCTAATAATTCTGCACACAGTGTAGATGAAAAATTGGCCAGTGTAAAGGGTGCTTTACACGCTGCGACATCGCTAGCGATGGCTAGAGATGTTGCGAGTGATAGCACCCGCCCCGTCTTTCGTGCGACATTTGGTGATCGCTGCCGTAGCGAACAATATCGCTACTGCAGCGTCACATGCACATACCTGGTCAGCGATGTCGCTGTGACCACCAAACAATCCCTTCTTCAAGGGGGAGGTGCGTTCGGTGTCAATAGCAGTGTCCGCCCAATAGCAGAGGAGGGGTGGAGATGAGCGGCCGGAACATGCTGTCCACCTCCTTCCTTCCTCATTGCCGGTGGACGCAGGTAAGGAGATGTTCGTCGTTCCTGCGGTGTCACAGATAGCGATGTGTGATACCGCAGGAACGATGAACAACCAGCGGCAAGCCCCACGAACGATATTATGAAAAGGAGCGACGTGTCAACAATCAACTATTTTTGACGTTTTTGCAATCGTTGATTCCTAGCTGTCACACGCTGCGATGTCGCTAACGATGCTGGATGTGCGTCACAAACACTGTGACCCCGACGATATATCATTAGCGATGTCGCAGCGTGTAAAGCACCCTTTAGTCTTAGGTCCATGTGTCAATTTTTCCTATCAGTCTGTCATAGTCCTGACCTGTGGTTCGGTTTCTGCATTGCGGTTTTCTGTTCTATCCTTCTGTGGTTCTGGTGTCTGTCTGTCCACCATAGGAAACTCCCCACTAGCATTTCCGGTACCCTTTCGGTGTCAGAAGGGCTGTCTGCTGGTCACTCTCTTGTTGGAGGGAAGGTTCGGCGTACCTGCTTTGTATTTTGCGTAATTGCTGGGCTTCTTTAGGGATCGGCGTCGGCCGGAATGACACCAGTCGTATTTTCTGGTTTGCTACTGTAGTGCCTGGCTCCTAGTTAGTTTGGTAGATTGATCTTGGTGCTCGACCGTGGACTGACCCCTTACTTTCCTCTGCCTGTTCCCCTTGACTCAATGTTACCACCTGGCTCCTGACCTCCTGTTCCTTCCTGACTATGGCCTTGTTTGCCTCCTTGTGTCTTTTACGTGCTCTCCTAGTTACCTGACCCTATGGCCTGGATACCAACTCTGTTCTTGTCTGCTCCCTGTGTATAGTTGCGTCCTCTTAGTACTGACCTTGGCTTGTTTGACTTCCCCGCTGCTCTTGCAGCACACACGTGCTCACAGCACCACCTAGTTACAACTCTATCCAATACACTAGTGTCTAGCATCACATCCCTGCCTGGGAGCGTCATGACACAGTGTTTCTATTGCAATTTTAAGAATGGTCACATCAAGGGTGCATATTGACTGCAGACTTGTGAATCGTCACATCGCATACACTGGGCACGGTGAGGATTTTCCTGTGTTAGAGTCCAGAACAGCAGTCATATGGCCACAAAAACACGATATCTAAATGTTTTGAGTGGGGCTGGAAACAGTATAGTTGTGTTTTTTCGGGGGGTTATTCATATTGCATACTAGTGGTCATGTGACCACCATTCCCTGCTTTGTTACCAGAAAATCCTCACAGTGCACATTGTGTGCGATGTGAGGAATCACAAGTCTGCAGTCACCTAGCGTTACATAGAGGGACTGCAGACTTGTCAATTTAGATCAGTCAACCTATTTGAGGCTATGTTCCTCGTCACACGCAGTAATATCGCTAGTGATATCGCTAGCGAGAGTACCCGCACCCGTCGGTTGTGCATCATGGGCAAATCGCTGCCCGTGGCGCACAATATTGTTCAGAGCCGTCACATGGACTTACCTGCCTAGCGACGTAGCTGTGTCCGGCGAACCGCCTCCTTTCTAAGGGGGCGGTTTGTGCGGCGTCACTAAGTGGCCTCCCAATAGAAACGGAGGGGCGGAGATGAGCAGCCGTAACATCCTGCCCACCTCCTTCCTTCCTCATTACCGGTGGCCGCAGGTAAGCTGTAGTTCATCATTCCCGAGGTGTCACACATAGCGATGTGTGCTGCCACGGGAACGACGAACAACCTGCGTACTCAACAATCAATGATTTTTTGAAAATGAACAACATGTCAACGATGGACGATTTGGTGAGTATTTTCCAATTGTTAACAGTCACTCGTTGGTGTCACACGCAACGACGTTGCTAACGATGCCGGATGTGCATCACGGAATCCGTGACCCCGGCAATTTATCGTTAGATACGTCATTGCGTGTAACGGGGCCTTAAGATGATCTTTTGGAGAGTTTTTGATGTTGCAGAACTTCTGCACTTATTATGTAAATTAGGTTGCTTTCTTTCTTTCATTGGATATTTGTGTGGTCTTTGTGTGATCTTTTTCACATGTTTTAATCTAATTTTTGACCACGGTATCTTTTGGAGATGTCATGTTTTAAACAAAGCTGCTGCATTTGTAATGCTTTTGTCACAACTCTGCTAAAATGCACTGCTATGTGTCTTGTGTACTTGCTGACAAGTTGTCTTTCAACACTAGGGAACAAGATGGTTTTCGGAGGTGTCTTCACAGATGCTCCTCATTCCTGGCGATTGCTCTTTTTCTTTACCGGACTTGCTCTGCTTGTGCTTCACCAGTCATATTTCCTGTTTGCTCAGTTTGCTCTTTGCTCCTGTCTGGTTTAGTGTTCTGATCTCGGCTTCTGACCTCGGACCTCTTCCTGACCATGTCTCTGTCTGCTCCCTGAACCCTATACGTTATTTCCTGGAAATTATCCCGGCTTGTCTGACTACCCTTCTATTCATACTGCTCGTAGTGTCTAGAATCACCGCTGCTTTGTTTTTGATACTTCTTGCTATTTGGTTTTGACAAAAGTTTATTGATACACTTATATATGTATTTACAATTTTTATCTGCAGTTTTTCATAAGTAATGCAACTCTGTGGGGAGAACCTCAGCGCACCCGCAAAAGAAATTGACATGTTGCGGATTTGAAACCCGTACCGCAGGTCAGCTTGTGGGGAGTAAAAAAGAAGCACAGTGGGTAGGAGATTTCTATGAATCCCATCCAGTTTGTAGAATCTGTAAGACTCACTGAAAACTCATTGTGGGCATATAGACTAAGGGGATACTTTACACGCTGGGATATCGCTACTCTACGATATCGTCGGGGTCAAATCAAAAGTGACGCACATCCGGCGCCGGTAACGACGTCGCAACGTGTAAAGCCTAGATGCGCCGATAAACGATCGCAAAAGCATCGTAAATCGGTGATCTGTGTAGCGTCGGTCATTTTCATAATGTTGCACCAATAGGAGATACGATGTTGTTCCTCGTTCCTGCGGCAGAACACATCGCTGTGTGTGAAGCTGCAGGAGCGAGGAACATCTCCTTACCTGCCTCCACCGTCTATACGGAAGGAAGGAGGTGGGCGGGATGTTTACGTCCCGCTCATCTCCGCCCTTCCGCTTCTATTGGCCGCCTGTCGTGTGACGTCGCTGTGATGCCGCACGACCTGTCCCCTTAGGAAGGAGGCGGGTCGCCGGCCAGAGCGACGTCGCAGGGCAGGTAAGTGCGTGTGAAGCTGCCATAGCGATAATGTTCCCTACGGCAGCTATCACAAGATATTGAATGTGCGATGGGGGCGGGGACTATCGCGCTCGGCATCGCAGCATCAGTTAGCGATGTCGCAGCGTGCAAAGTACTCCTTAGGTGTTAAAGGGAAAAATACTTTAAGATATAAATCAAGTATCTATTTTTTGAATATTAATTAAAAATATTATGAATTGCAAATGAAAGATTTTGCTTTGGTTGGTGTAAAAGAGATAAGGTGAAATCTATTTTCAAATAGACAGGTAAAAGTGGAGCCAAGATTATCTTCTAGATGAAAGTTGACATGATAAGACATTAGTTAATAACTGCCTTGGGTAGAGGAAAGGTGAAGCAATCATATTGTTTATTGAAAGCAGATAATGGTTTCCACTAGTCATAATAATGTCTGCAAAGAGCAAGATGTTCTTATATTTAAAGGAATAGTCCAGTGATAGAATTCTATTCAGTGGAGACTATTGGACCAATGGATATAGAGCTCTAAGGGCTTCAGACTTTTCCCGCATGGAGCGCTGGTTATGTCGATCTTATTGTTGTTCTCATGGTGGTAGTTCTATTAGATATTTCCTTATTTGTCAGTTGAAAGCCCGCTTTACACGCTGCAATGTATCTTACGATGTGTCGGCGGGGTCACGTCGTAAGTGACGCACATCCGGCATCGTAAGGTACATTGTAGTGTGTGACAGGTACGTGCGATTGCGATTGAACGAAAATCCGTTCATCGCATGCACGTCGTCCATTCCTCATGAATTGAACATGAGGTTGTTCAATGTTCCCGAGGCAGCACACATCGCAGTGTGTGACACCCCGGGAACGATGAACAGATCTTACCTTCATCCCGCGGCTCCAGCCGACTATGCGGAAGGAAGGAGGTGGGCGGGATGTTTACGTCCCACTCATCACCGCCCCTCCGCTTCTATTGGCCGGCTGCCGCGTGACGTCGATGTGACGCCGAACGTCCCTCCCACTCCAGGAAGTGGACATTCGCCGCCCATATCGAGGTCGTATGAACGGGTAAGTCTGTGTGACGGGGGTTAATCGTTTGTGCGGCACTTTCAACAAATTGAATGTGCCGCACATACGATGGGGGCGTTGCAAATCGCATACGATATCGTATGCGAAATTGCAATGTGTAAAGCTGGCTTAAGATGCACAGAAGGCCAGGCATGAGTGTCATGACTGTAGCTTGGCTCTGACGGGGTTAAGTCAGGTGGAGAGAGTCTGTTCGGTTGTGCCTCGTTCCGGGACTCATGTTGCTTTATTATGGTGTGGATTCTTCTGGGATGCCACCAGTAATAGCTCCTGCTCTGCAGCATGTGCAACTGGTTCTTGTGAGTTAGCCCTGACCAGCTTACCTCTCCCTGACCTCTGTTTCCCTTGTATTGCTTGTCTGCTCTGTCTCCCAGATCCTGGTTCCGTCTCAGTCCCCTCCCCCTCCTTTGTACTTACTTGCTCTCTTGGCCTCTGACCTCAGTAACGTTTCCTGACCACGACTCTGCTTCTCCTTTTGGCTTTTGATGTGACCTCTTGGCTTCTGATCTTCATGCTTCCACCTGTTTTCAGCTTGCTCACTCCCCTATTCAGACATGACTTCCTGGTTAAGACTTAAGGCCCTGTCACCATCACGCACAGAGATCAATCTTTGGCAGATCTGTGGTTGCAGTGAAATCATGGACATATTGTTCCATTTGTACACAGCCACAAACCTGGCACTGATTGTCCACAATTTCACTGCAATCACAGATCTGCCGCAGATTTATCTCTGTGTGTGACAGGGCCTTTAGGCTTGCTGACTTCTCTTTCACTGGTGTGTGAGCCCCTTAGTGGGCTTTTGTCTAACTGCTTTTTTGAGTTCAATCTACATTCTGCTTCTGCACCCCCTGGTGGAAGCCTGACAATGAAATTGGTAATTAGCGTAAAAGAAAACATTCCATTACTCTACCTAGTGTTTTAGGAGCCTCAATTAAGCCATTTTTCTCTTAGCCAATAGTCTCATTATTTAGATGGGGATTGTAGACCCAATGGACTCGTCACCACAGGGGTTCTCACATGCACGCCCAGGTGAGGGGCTAGACCTTAGAAAAATACCTCCACCAATGCACAGTTATCCCAGGGGGATACTTAAGACATTGACAAGGGGATGATGGGGGGTTGTTGCCACCTGGAGCTGGATACACATGCTATGGTCGTGGTATCCGTCATTGGGAAGAGTATAGGCTATGACAACCGAGACTGTACCGGGAGATACAAAAGTTGTGTGAAAAACTAAAAGTTAGGAGACAGTGCGTATCATCTAGTAAGGGGGCAGTGGAACTACCTGACCCAGTTTGGGATCTCGTGAACTGGAGGAATCTCTTTTTGGCCATCTACCAAGAGTTGCTGTAAGACCTTGGATGGAAAAAATTAAAATTATTCTTGCTTTGCTTATCTGCTTAGGTGATTAAGTGATTAATACAACTCACAACCTCAGATGGAGCTTAACTAATATTTAAAATATTATTATTAATATTTTTTATTGCACCATTTATTCCTTGGTGCTTTCTATCGGAAAAGGGGTATACATAATACGGACCAGTACAATAGCCATAAACAATACAAGGCACAGACAGGTACAGGAGTAAAGAGGACTTAAATGCTAATGTCATGCTTTATGCACTAAGCATAACATATTGTAGCAGTTTTTCCTGGAAATTTTGTTTATAAAAAAAAATCATATAATTTTATAGCACAATAAGAACCATACAAAATATCAAACGTAATGCGCAATATAATACTAGAAAGCCCGCAATGGAAAATGGTGAAGGGGAAAAAAGTTTTAGCTGTCCAGAATGTAGCAAAAAAAACGAGAACTTTGCAGAGCATATAAAGGGTTAAAGTACATAAAATCAAGGTGAAATATTTCTGTAATCATTGGAACGATTCCTTTCCAATTCCCTGGAATTTATTGTTGTGGGGTAAAGTAAGTTTTTCCAGGTTTTCAGTGTCTACTTGTGTTGTAATCGTGCAGTTTAATTATTCTCCAAGAGTTTAAAAGCAGCGGATTCACCGTGTGACGAGAGAAGATTGGAGACTGCAGCGGGGAACAGTATCTGCTGGACGCTCCACGCGGCACAAAGTAAGACACAAAGGGCTCGTTTATCAATAATGAAGCATTTAGATTCCATTCTATTGTTTTTTTTTAATCGTAATCTCTGAGCAAAAAATATATCAAAATCTTATTCAAATTGTCTCTCCATGAAAGGAGACAAACTCTAGCGCAGCGCCACCTATTGGAAGTAGCGATCCTAAAAGTCAGATGTGGATTTTTAACAATCTATGTGCTTTTTGTTAAATTTGCCATTAGGATTAAAGAATTTAACAAAAGTCATTTTTGGTCACTCCTTGAGAAGAATCATATTGTATAAAACTGTGGGGATCTTTTAAAAACGTATAAATCAGAATTGTAAATATCTTTGTGGCCAAACAAGTAAATCCTTATTTTGGAGAAATGTTTATCAAACCGGTCCAAAGTTCTTCCTTTATTATTTTTAAAGCCTTTTTTTTGATGATTACAGCACTTGACTGAAGTGACCAATCTTTAGACAAATTAGGAAGGTTGGACAAGACAACTGAACCCAATGATTGACTGCAGTGGTCATGCGCTGTTTAAAGGGAACCTGTCACCATAGTTGATGACAATAAGCTGCGGTGGGCTCTTATATACAGCAATCCAGAATACTGTATGTAAGAGCCCAGTCCGCTTTTTACAATGTAAAAAACACTTTTATTATTCTCACAAGAAGGGTGGTCCAGTCCGATGGGTGTTTATGCTCTCCGGTCCAGCTCCTCCTCTCTGCGACAATCGACGACCACCATCTTCTGTGCCCCATGTGCATAACGCATCCTACATCATGCACACAGGCCAGCATTGAGGTCCTGCGCAGGCGCATTTTGATCTGCCCTGCTCAGGGCAGATCAAAGTATTGTAGTGCGCATGCGCGAGCGGTCTTGAACCTCTTCACGACACATGACCAACTGGCTACGTCATGGATCGTGTATAGGTAATCACCGCTGGCTTCTGTGGTGAGCTGGTGGTGAGTCCTGATTTGAACAGCTGACATGAGCGGCTTTCAGGTGTGGGTGGATCCACGATCCACTTGCGCTTGATAACACCTTAGATTGCGCTGTCAAAATGTGACAGCGCTATTTAAATACCCGCCGCAGTAATCGTGCACTCACCTGCTGCCATTAAAAGTTACATAATGTGATCACGTGGAACCGATGGTTGCCATGGTAACAGATGTTCATGTGATGATCCCTGTAGCTATCATGGCTCACTTCTTACTGCCGGGAGGGAGCCATATGCTACTTTACTCTTACAGCGCTGGCTGTAAGAGTGATGTGAAGCCCCGCATGTGCAGTGTCGGTGCATTACCTTCAGGGACTCCACTCAGCTGGATCTGTCTGGTCACAGGTAGGAAACCTTCTTTGTAGTTTGTCGTGACGCCACTCTCAGATTTGCGGTCAGTGGGGACCGCCACTGCAGGTTAAGGGATGCCTGGGGCTGATGGTGGGTGCAGCCAGTTGTAGTAGCCTCCTGAGAGTGAGGCAAGCCCCAGGGCCCTGTGTAGATGTGTAGAACTACAAGGCGCAGAATGACTCAACACAGGCAGGATGTCTTTCAGGGTTTTTACTCACAGTTGATGGCAGGGTGAGTGACCCGGGCGTAGCTGGGATGAACCAAGTGGGAACCAGGTGTCCTTCAGGCTGACTTGTGAGGGTGACTACTAACTCGCCTTCCTTAGCCCTTGATGGTTTGGAGTGACCCCGACTTTGAGTCCCTATGGGGGTCACCCAGGGAAGTTGCTGAAGCCTCACTCCCCTTCGTTTGCCGTGTGCTTGTTGCCTGGGCCAGATCACTCCAGCTTCTTGCCTCCTGTGAGCTATGGGCCCTAACTGTGGCTACGTGGCTGCGGCTTTTGTGGTGTTGTGGCGTGGGCTTTGAGAGCCCCACACCGGCAGGTTTAGCAAAAGAAAGCTGGATCTATCTCCGCTTCGGGATCTGCCGCCCGTTTGGGCCTGGTACTCCCTAGCAGTCTCCTTACTTCCCACTCTGTGCTCTCTCTCTAGCTGGAGATGGGTTTCGGGTAGCCCTCCTAGTTGACCGTTCTCCCCCGTCGGTAGCCACTGCGCGGACGCTGTCAGGCTCCAGCAGCCCAGGGGAAGGGGTCAGCTCTTCTCGGAGCTCCCTGGACTCTGCTCTGAACTGGCTCACTGCTCCTCCTCTCCTGTTCTTGCCTACGCCACCTAGCAACCAGATTCTCTTACCACACCCCTTGAGAGGAGATGGAGGCTTTTGGCCCCCTCCACTATTCCAGTGAAGGTGAAGGCTTTTCCCCCTCCTGGGATCCCCAGGGGTCCTCTCATGGGTACATGTGTGAGACCTGATCACTATGCGCCTGTGTTCCACACCCCGGTCAGCCTTCTGGATTACCTGTATTGTACTGTCCCCAGCATGGGTGCAGTACTCAGTGGTGCCTGACCAGGTCAGGGGCGCCACATTCCCCCTTAGTTATCACCAGCACGTCCTCGGGCTGCAAGACAACATTTTAAAATGCATAAAACATTAAAACATGTAAAACATTTTTAAAAGCACCAGGTACCATGCATCACCACCCTCCACCCACAAGTCCGTTAACCCACCCAAACCCTTTCACGTTGGCCGCGACTTCAGCCACTTCTGGCAGGATGTAGAGGCGGCTTACATGGGCTGGTGGTTTCAGGGTATACCTGGCCTGGTGGATCCGCGCCTTCAGCCTCTTCTGGCAGGATGCAGAGGCGGCCTCCACAGTTGGTGCTGACCAGGTACCCTCTTTGTGGTGGAGAGCCAGGCCCCATAAACAGGCATGCTCTCTGGTCGCAGGTGAGCCAAGGCCCTATATACGGACGGGCTCCTCCTGGTTGCAGACGAGCCAAGCCCCTAAACAGGCTGACTCTGGTGGCGGTGGTGCCCTCTGGTGTAACTATTTACACTGCGAGAGTTTGTGGCTATAGCCAGTTCATAGCCTTAAGGTTTATTTCTCACAATAGTTTTTGTGGGCACATTCTTGAACTTTAAAACGTTGCAAAACAAACTTTCCAACTGGTCAAAACTTTAACTTGCTGTATGCTTTACTTTAACTTATGCAGACTCCTCTTCACCAGGGCTTGGGCCTGTAGGGCTGCGGCACCTGTTGGTTTCTTGACCTTTTTCCTCATCTGTAGTGGTCTCATCATTAGGTCTTTGGTCTTTTCTTTCTTTGTTACTGTCTTTCCTTTCTTCTCTGGGACATGGCACTACATCTAGGGCATACCACCCTCTTTCTCCTTGGTGCATGGTGAACTGCACTGTGTCTCCCATCTTTAAGTTTCTGCCAGGGTGTCCTCTGGGCAGATTAGCTCTGACGTCTCTCCGATTGACAAAAATACCTTCTTTTATACCAGGTGCTACGATGAACCCATATCCTGACTTGAGGCTGAAGTCCTCCACTACTCCTCTGCAAAGGGGTCCTCTGGCCTGGGCTTTGGCTCTTCTCAGGAACCTTTTCTCCTGTAGGTCTCTGGCCGTGACTTCTCTCTGCTCTGGGGATGGCGGTGCAGGGGAAAACTGGGTTCTGCTGCGGCGCTGTGTCTTGCGGGCTGGATTCTGCGAAGTGCAGCTTACAAGCTCCCAGGTGAGGCTTTGGGGCAGGTCTTCTTCGTCAGCAGGAGGTGTCAGGTCTTCCTCGTCCCAGCGGGAATATGGCAGCATCTCCGGCTCTGGGACTAGCACTGCTGCTGGCTCCGGGGGCAACTCCTCAACTTCTTGCCCTCCTCTCCCCCTTAGTTCTTCGCTGCACTCTGGTCGTGGCAGCGCTGGGGATGAGTGTTCCTCAGCTGGCCCAGGCGGTGGACTCTTCAGCGTGGTTGCTGCAGGGGTTGCCTTAGGGGTGTTCGGAGGGAGCATGTATCGGTCCACCATCTCCTGTGGGAACTTGGCCTCCAGGTCAGCCTTCAGCTGCCAGTATGCGGAGTCTTCACCTATCAGGGATTTCCTAGTAGGGACTTCCTTAGGCTGGGGAGCGGTGTCTGCTCTGGCCTTGCAGGCCGGGGAAAATGGTGATGCAATCTCTTGGCGGGCCGCGCCCTGTATGGCGGCGGCCTGGTCTTGGCGGGCCGCGCCCTGTATGGCGGCGGCCTGGTCTTGGCGGGCCGCGCCTGGCATGGCGGCGGCCTGGTCTGTGCGGGCCGAGCCTGGCGTGGCGGCGGCCTGGATCTGCGTCGCTGTTGCGGCCAGTTCTTGGCGGGCCGGACTGGGCGTTGCTGCAGGGACCGGGTCTTGGCGGGCCGAGCAGGGCATCGCTGCGGCGGCCGGGGCTTGGCGGGCCGAGCAGGGCATCGCTGCGGCGGCCGGGGCTTGGCGGGCCGAGCAGGGCATCGCTGCGGCGGCCTGGGCTTGGCGGGCCGCACCTGGCATGGCTGCGGCCTGGCTCAGCGTCGCCGCGCCGGGCGCCTCTTCTGGGACCGCGGTCGTAGCAGCAGGGGTTGGAGCACTTGCGCTGGCCGGGGCAACTCTGGACTCACCCATCAGTGGCACCATCGGGATCTGAGTCGTCGCCGCTCGATCTGGCAGGCGTCGCGCGGCTCCCTCCTCGTAGGTCCGAACCGCCGCAGCCATCTCCAGAAGCTCCGTGCGTCCCTCACTGAGCTGTCGCATAATCCTGGCCTCCAGCTGATCGCAGAAGATAGCAAGCTCCCGGCACCACCAGGCAGCAGAGCCTGGTTTCTGGGTATCCACGTCCGGACTCCATCTCTTCTCTCTGCAGCAGCAGGCTTGTGGCTCCCTTTCCTTTCCGCCGTCTCTGGACGCCTCCGCTCTCTTCACAAGCGAGGTCAGAACTCTGCAGGGGATCTCTGGGTAGCCACACCTCTTCGTGGGCGGTAACTTCTCCCAGCGCGGGCTGCTGTTGTTTTTCAGCGCGCTTTTCATGGTGGCAATATGGCGGCGCTTCCAGTTTTCCAAGCGGACCGCCCAGGCACATGGTCACCTGTCTGAACAGGTCTAGTCCTTATCCTGTTCGTGACGCCAGATGTGAAGCCCCGCATGTGCAGTGTCGGTGCATTACCTTCAGGGACTCCACTCAGCTGGATCTGTCTGGTCACAGGTAGGAAACCTTCTTTGTAGTTTGTCGTGACGCCACTCTCAGATTTGCGGTCAGTGGGGACCGCCACTGCAGGTTAAGGGATGCCTGGGGCTGATGGTGGGTGCAGCCAGTTGTAGTAGCCTCCTGAGAGTGAGGCAAGCCCCAGGGCCCTGTGTAGATGTGTAGAACTACAAGGCGCAGAATGACTCAACACAGGCAGGATGTCTTTCAGGGTTTTTACTCACAGTTGATGGCAGGGTGAGTGACCCGGGCGTAGCTGGGATGAACCAAGTGGGAACCAGGTGTCCTTCAGGCTGACTTGTGAGGGTGACTACTAACTCGCCTTCCTTAGCCCTTGATGGTTTGGAGTGACCCCGACTTTGAGTCCCTATGGGGGTCACCCAGGGAAGTTGCTGAAGCCTCACTCCCCTTCGTTTGCCGTGTGCTTGTTGCCTGGGCCAGATCACTCCAGCTTCTTGCCTCCTGTGAGCTATGGGCCCTAACTGTGGCTACGTGGCTGCGGCTTTTGTGGTGTTGTGGCGTGGGCTTTGAGAGCCCCACACCGGCAGGTTTAGCAAAAGAAAGCTGGATCTATCTCCGCTTCGGGATCTGCCGCCCGTTTGGGCCTGGTACTCCCTAGCAGTCTCCTTACTTCCCACTCTGTGCTCTCTCTCTAGCTGGAGATGGGTTTCGGGTAGCCCTCCTAGTTGACCGTTCTCCCCCGTCGGTAGCCACTGCGCGGACACTGTCAGGCTCCAGCAGCCCAGGGGAAGGGGTCAGCTCTTCTCGGAGCTCCCTGGACTCTGCTCTGAACTGGCTCACTGCTCCTCCTCTCCTGTTCTTGCCTACGCCACCTAGCAACCAGATTCTCTTACCACACCCCTTGAGAGGAGATGGAGGCTTTTGGCCCCCTCCACTATTCCAGTGAAGGTGAAGGCTTTTCCCCCTCCTGGGATCCCCAGGGGTCCTCTCATGGGTACATGTGTGAGACCTGATCACTATGCGCCTGTGTTCCACACCCCGGTCAGCCTTCTGGATTACCTGTATTGTACTGTCCCCAGCATGGGTGCAGTACTCAGTGGTGCCTGACCAGGTCAGGGGTGCCACAGTAAGGTAGCATTTCAGCAGATCACAGCTGTGCAGCTGTGATCTACAGACATGCACAAGCAATCAGACTGCCGATCCTTATAGCCCCCAAGGGGACTAGTAAAGAAAAAAGTTAAAAAAGTTTTAAAAAATTAAAAAAAAAACTAAAAATTTAAATCATCCCCCATTTGCCCCATTCAAAATAAAGGGTTAAAAAAATAAAAAATATAGACATATTTGGTATCGTCACATTTAGAAATACCCGATGTATCAAAATATAAAGTAAATTAATCTGATCGGTGAACAGCGGAGCAGAAAAAAAAATCCAAACCCCAAAATTAAGTTTTTTGTTCGCCGCAAATTTTGCTTAAAATGCAATAACAGGTGATCAAAATGTAGCATCTGCGCAAGCATAGTTCTGTTAAACATGTCAGCCTGAGACGCAAAAAAATAAGCTGTAAGTCAGCCCCAGATCGCAAAAAGTGAGAAAGCTAGGTGTTTCAGAAAATGGCACAAAAAGTACGCCACTTTTTTTGATCAAACTTCTGAGGTTTTTTTTAACCCTTTAAATAAAAGTAAACTTATACATGTTTAGTGTCTACAAACTCGTACCGACCTGAGGCATTGCACAGACACATTAGTTTTACCATATAGGGAACACAGTGAATAAAATATCCCAAAAACAATTGTGCAATCACACTTTATTTGCAATGTTTCTGCACTTGGAATTTTTTTGCCGTTTTCCAGTATACTATATGGTAAAACTCATGGTTTTTTTTAAAAGTACAACTCGCCCCACAAAAAATAAGCCCTTATATGGAAATATTGATAGAAAAATAAGAAAAGTCACGGTTCTCAGAAGAAAGGTAGCAAAAAAAAGACAAAAAACGGAAAATCACACGGAGATGAAGGTGTTAACCTTTTTTTGCACATTACAGTACTTTGAACTGCCTGAGCAGGGCAGATCACAGTGCACCTGTCGAAGACTACAATGCTGGCCTGTGTGGATGACGTAGGACATGTCATCCATACTGGTCTGAGTAGAAGGAGGATGGAGATCACTGCAGAGAGGAATTGCCAGGTTGGAGAGTGGCGACACCCATCAGACTGGACCACCCCTTTGGTGAGTAGTATAAAAGTGTTTTTTATGTTATATACAGCATTCCAGAATGCTGTATATAAGAGCATACTGGTGGTGGCCACAGCTTGTAGTCACCAAATCTGGTGACGGGTACATTTACACAATTTGCTGACTACCAGCACTAAAAGACTGTTAATGAGAAATTAATTAGCCATCGGCAGTCATTTAAAATACTGTGCTAAACGATGTGCACTGAGCAATCAGTAATTGATTGCAGGGCCGCCACTAGAAATTTCAGGGCCCTATACTGGACAAATTTTAGGCCTCCATAAGACTCTCCCCAGGCTTCACCCCAGCTCCCCCTCCACCCCTCAAACCTTCCACACTCACCGCCATTCTTGGAGTATGTGTGTGTTTGTGTGTGTGTGTGTGTATACTACTGGGATAGTAACTGTCTCTTTTTCTCTCTCCCAGTCTAATTCTGTTTGTATCTGTCTCTGTCTGTCTGTGTGTCTGTATCTCTTTCCATGTCTGTCTCTTTCTCTCTCTTTCCCCCTCTGTCTCTTTCCCCATCTGTCTCTTTCCCAGTCTGTCTCTTTCTCTGTCTGTCTCGTTCCAGATCTGTCTCGTTCCAGGGCTGTCTCGTTCCAGGGCAGTCTTGTTCCAGGGCAATGTTGTTCTAGGGCAGTCTCTTTACCCGTCTGTCTCTTTCCCCGTCTGTCTCTTTCCACATCTGTCTTTTTCCACATCTGTCTCTTTCCCCGTCTGTCTCTTTCTCTTTCCCTCACATTTTTCTTGTCTCTGTCTCTTTCCCTGTTTTTGTCTCTTTCTCTGTCTCTTTCTCTGTTTGTCTGTGTCTGTCTCTTTCTGTCTCTTTCACTTTCTGTCTTTCTCTGTCGGCCTTTGTCTTTTTGACTGTCTGTCTCTCTCTGTCTCTCTGTCTCTTTCCCTGTCTGCCTCTTACTCTGTCTGTGTCTGTCTGTTTCTCTTTCTGTCTCTCTCTCCGTCTCTTTCCCTGTCTGTCTCTTTTTGCCTCTGTCTCTTTGACTGTCTGTCTGTCTCTCTCTGTCTCTTTGTCTCTTTCCCTGTCTGCCTCTTATCTGTCTGTGACTATGTCTGTCTGTCTCTCTCTGTTTCTCTACCGACATCTTATTACCTCACACATAAGCTTATTATACTATGAATGTCTTTCGTTTCTATAGCAACCACTCACAGCTGCTATGAATAGCCTATAGCTTGTAGCTCCATTGACTTTAATGGAGGTAGGTTTGTTGGAGAGTAACTGTAAAGCGCGGGGTTAAATTTTCCTGTCAAAACGTAGTCTATGACGTCCCCTGAGTCACATGGAGTGTCTGTGCAACATTTTGTGATTGTAAATGCGACGGTGTGGATTCTTTTACCGGACATACACACACATACATACATACATACATACATACATACATACATACATACATACATACACTCAGCTTTATATATATATTAGATTGACTGACCTTTTCAAACAAGCCTACAACCTGCTGTAATACTCAGTCCACTATAGCATGGCACGACCATCTCTACCCTCACCTACTGTATCCTCACCTATCCCTTGTAGACTTTGAGCCCTTGCGGGCAGGGTCCTCTCTCCTCCTGTACCAATCCATGCCTTGTTTTGTTTGATTATTGTAGTTCTCCCTACTATTTATACCCCTTTTCATATGTAAAGTGCCATGGAATAAATGGCCTCTATAATAATAAATAATAATAATACTACACACATTAATGGCCAAAAGTGTTAGTGCCCTTGAAGTTGTTCCAAAAAATGAAGTATTTCCCTCAGAAAATTAATAATTCCCTCTACACCGCCCCTCTCCATAATATACCCTCTACAACGTCAATCTCCATAAAACACCCTCTACCCCGCCCCTTTCCATAATATCTCTCCCACACTTCCCCATGTATAATCTCCCACCACACACACTCTACCTCACTGTATAATATACACACAATGTCCCTGTGCATAATATCCCCCTCACACACTGCTCCTCTGTATATTATCCACCCACACACTGCTCCTCTGTATAATATCCCCCCATACTCTGATCCTTTGTATATTATCCCCACACACTGCTCCTCTGTATAATATCCCCACACACTGCCCCTCTGTATAATATCACTCAAGTATACTGCCCCATTGTATACTATCCCCCTTCACAAGCTGCCCCTCTTTATTTATATATTCTCACACACACTGCCCCTCTGTATATTATCCTCCCACACTGTCCCCTTCATGGAATACATATCCCCATCCTAGTATATTTGACCCGATCCTGGGCCCTCCCTGGTATGTATGTCTTCATCCTGGGCCCTTCCTGGTATGTATATCCCATCCTGACTTATTAGTCCTCCTGGTATATATGTCCCCATTCTGGGACCCTCCTCTGCACATTCTGGTATATATGTCCACATCCTGGGTTTTTCACCCTTCTTAGTATATGTGTCCTCCTTCTTGTATATATATCCCCTTCCAGGTTCCCTACTGGTGTATAATATATATATATCACTGCCCTGGGCACATTCTGGTATAATGTCCTCATCCGGGTTTTTGTCCCCTTCCTGGTATATATGTTCCCTTTCTGGGCCCCTCCTGGTGTTTATATATCACCCTCCTGGTATCTATGTCCCCAACCTGGTTTTTATCCCCTACCCTGCGTATTCGTCCTCTTCTTGTATATATGTGGCCTTCCAGGACCCCTCCTTGTGTATATATATCACCCTCCTGGGCACATTTTGGTATAATGTCCCCATCTTGATTTTCGTTCCCTTCCTGGTATATATGACCTCTTTCTTGTATATATGTCCCTTTCCAGGGCCCCTTCTGCTGTATACATATACCCCAGGTACATTCTGGTATATTGTCCCCATCCTGTTTTTTGTCCCCTTCCTGCTATATATGTCCTCTTTCTTGTATATATCCCTTTCCAGGGCCTCACCATGCATGATTGTCTGCTGCAAAAAGAAAAAAAAACAAACATGTCACTCCCCCTACCCTGCTCCCACGTCACGTGGGTCCTCTCTGAGTAGTGATGCATTTCAGCTGGATGGGCCCCCCCAGAACCCTGGGGATCTTCAGATTAAGGAACACCTACCTTTCCCCGCCGGATGCCATGTCCTTGCCACCTCCGCGTTGCCCACAGCACTGAAATGAGGTCGCAGTGATGACCTCATCACGATCGGCTGCGGGATGACATGCCGCCTCTCTGCTCTGCTTTACTCGCCTTTCTTCCGGCCACACGGCTAATTTGCATGCGATGCCTTATGCAATTTAGCTGTGAGTGCAGTGGCTGAAGCGACACCGCCGGGCCCCTCTGCTGCAGCTGTGACTGGGGCCTGGTGAAGAAGGGGTCCGAGCCTTCATAAAGCTAAGTAATTAAGACCAAGCTCGGCTGGGCCCCCCTTTTCTCCGGGCCCGGTACACCAGTCATGGTTGTAATCCCCTGATGGCGACCATGATTTATGGCTTAGTGCAAATAGGAATACATGCGGCCAAGAATGATGATTTTCACCCTATAAACCTGTTTTGCTCGCTCATCAGGTGATCTGCAGCCTTTGTAAACTGGAGGATTATCATGAAAGGAGTGTTCACAGGAATGCTCCTTCACAATGATCCATAGTGTAATTGCACCTTAAGTGAGGACACTGCTGCAGCCTGAAGCCTTGTCAATATTCACCCTCCAGTGTGAATGGTCACAGGAGTGATAGGGTAAGTACTGATTATTTGATACTAGTTATGAGTGAGTGCTAAAATGCTCGAGTGCTCGGTACTCAAATTGAGCAGGATGGGCTCAACTCAAGTAATGAGTATCATGGAAGTCAATGGGAAACTCATGTATTTTTCAGGAAAACCTCAGGAGATCTGGAGGGCAGGAAAATGACTTAATTAGATATAATCAGAGCTCAAATTCAATGGGAACAGCATGCGGAAAGATGCCTGGACGCATCTCCGACTCCAGGTCACAGATGGGAACAATATTGCCAGAATATTTCTCCAGTTTTATGGGCTGACAATAATACATACAAAACGAAAGATAGCATGGATTTTGTAAAAATTGTGAAAAATTTTGAAAAACTGTATATAAACATTATA
The DNA here is from genome assembly GCF_048569485.1 of Anomaloglossus baeobatrachus. Taxonomy (NCBI): domain Eukaryota; kingdom Metazoa; phylum Chordata; class Amphibia; order Anura; family Aromobatidae; genus Anomaloglossus; species Anomaloglossus baeobatrachus. Next base: position 663,798,149 of record NC_134355.1, on the reverse strand, counting down.
TCCAGTATAATGATCTCTATATAAGGCAGAATTTAAAAAAACCTCGCCTTCACCACCACTTAGACTATGTTCACATGTTGTGTTTTTTTCTGCTTTTTCACACTTTTTTCTTACTTTTAATGTTGAAAAAAATCTGCAAAAAAGCTGTAAAAACACTAAAAGAATTGACATGGGGCTTCCTTAAAAAATGCAGCAGTTTTCCATTGCAGTCAATCGTGTGTTAGATTTGTGAAATTTCCTAGCTTTAGCTGGTTCTGTAAAAATCAGCATTTAATTTACATAAAACTCATTACAAAAAGCTGCAAAAAATCATAGCAAAAATGTAACGTGTGAACATAGCTTTATTACTTGGGCTATTTCTCATTATATTTCCCTTTTGCCTATGATTAATGTAGATGACATAGTATCAGGGGAAATAGAACTACCCGTGGCGGTAATCACCGGTAAATGTAATGGTAACATTTTATTAACTTATCTGGGCGTGTGGTGTATGTGATGTGGTCAGACAGATCCTGTTTAAGTTTTGAAAGAGGGACTATATACCTCCCAAAGCCTATTCAGACAATGCAAGAATTGCCAAAAATTAAAAGGAAGAGGGACTTCTCTGCACTCTGTATTAGACTTAACACTAGAAGTCCCAGAAATTTCGAGCTCCCCCCTGAAGTCCCGAAAGAGGGTCAAATGACCCTTAATCCAAACTGAATAGAACTAACTTGAAACTAAATGGCTAAACTCAATGGAAAACAACAACCTCCTGTGGTGCGACAGTAATGGCATTAATTACAGACCAAAAGACAGTGATCATAGGATGTTAGCTAAAATCCTTCAGGTCATTCGGACACGTCTCTGGGTTCCAAAGGTAGAAATGTTAAATGACCCCTCTGTGGGACTTCTAGTGTTAAAGGGAACCTGTCACCAGTTTTTTGCCCTATAAGCTGCGGTCACCCCCAGTGGGTTCTTATATACAGCATTCTAACATGCTGTATATAAGAGCCCAGACCGCTGTGTAGAACATAAACAACACTTTATAATACTCACCTAAATCGGTCGCTGCGGTGGACGTGGCTCAAATGGATGTCTTCATCCTTCGGTGAAGGCGCCTCCTTTTTCGGCCATCTTCGTCTTCCTTCTGAAGCCTGTGTGCATGACACGTCTATGTCATACACACTCGCTGGTCCCGCGCAGGTGCACTACAATACTTTGATTTGCCCTGCTCAGGGTAGATCAAAGTGCGCCTGCGCAGAACATGAATGCCGGCGAGTGTGTATGATGTCGGACGCGTCATGTACCCCGGCTTCAGAAGATGGAGGACAAAAATGGCGGAAAGAGGAGAAAGACGCTCATTTGAGCTGCATCCGCTGCAGCGACCGGTTTAGATGAGTATTATAAAGGGGTTTGATGTTCTACACAGCGGCCTGGGATCTTATATACAGAATGTTAGAATACTGTATATAAGAGCCCACTGATGGTGGCCACAGCTTATAGAGCAAAAAAATGGTGACAGGTTCCCTTTAAAGTAGGGCCTCATACACATTTTATTAAAATTGTTAGGTAATGGGACTCTACACTCATAAAGCCTATGCACTAAGTGCAAATGTGCTAAAAATTAGAATGGACTACTCCAATACACCCAGGAAGACATGTAGAGAAGGACCTCAGAAAAGCATTTTTACCATTTTTAAAGGGAATCTGTCATCAGGATTGACAATGTAAGGTGGGACACCATGCTACGAGGGTTAAAAAAGTAAAAACATCTGTGTTTTTCATATCTTTGTTTGAGTTATTGTTTACGCAAGGGTTTATTGCTCTGTGATTAACATTGGTGTGACTCCTCTGCACAACCAGAGCAGACTGACGCGCCCCCAGCTGTGATTGACACCTCACAGTCAATGCACAATCTATATTGAGAGCCAGGTGTGAGCGGGGAAAGCTCCCAGCTCTGCTAAACTTAAGGCTGCTTTACACCAGGCAATCTATCGTGCGATAGATCGTCGGGGTCACGGTTTTTGTGACGCACATCCGGCATCGCTGGCGATGCCGGCCTGTGTGACACCTCCTAGCGACGCAGTATCGCTCACAAATCGTGAGTCGGGTACTGCTCGTTAGGTTCCATAAAATCGTTTAATTTAGTTGACCATCGTTTCCGTGGTAGCACACGCCGCTCCGTGTGACACCACGGGAACGATGAGCAGCTCACCTGCCTCCCGCGGCCGCCGCCGGCTCTATGTGGAAGGAAGGAGGTGGGCGGGATGTTTACATCCTGCTCATCTCCGCCCCTCCGCTCTCATTGGCCGGCGGCCGTGTGACGTCACTGTGACGCCGAACGTCCCTCCCACTCCAGGAAGTGGACGTTCGCCGCCCACAGCGAGGTCGCACGAGAGGTAAGCATGTGTGACGGGGATTACTAACTTTGTGCGACACGGGCAGCGATTTGCCCGTGACGCAAAAAGGACGGGGGCGGGTACGATCGATTGTGAAATCGCACAATCGGTCGTACCGTGTAAAGCAAGCTTTAATCTTGAAATAAAGTCAGAAAGGCTGCACACAGTGATCTAAGATAAACATGGATACTTTCAGAATCTCTTTGCCTACATCATACCGCTCAGATGCAGTAGCAAAACCTGATGACAGATTCCCTTTCAGAGTGGGACTCCTACACTAATAATGCCTATGCACTCTATGCAAGGCCTGCCAAAAATTAGAAGGTACTGCAAAACGCCATGGAAGACAAAACACTAGCTGCAGGGCAGGCCAGCACCTCCAAGACATAGAGGGACAGTTTATGCCATATGTCCAGCTTGGATACCCAATAGTTGTACGGCACAGATGAATCAATGAGGATGGTGGGACGGTAGGCTAGGTACTCCTTCACCATCTTCCAAGACTTTTCCCTCCTTGTCAGAGTACCCTGTAAATCAGTCCCTGGGTGCTTAAATAGTCTAATGAAACAGTCCCAGATCTTTAACCCCTTCACTACCTGGCAATTTTCAATTTTTCATTTTCGCATTTCTCTCCCCTTCTTCCAACAGCCATAATATTTTTATTTTTCAATCAATATAGCCATATGAGGGCTTGTTATTTGTGGGACCAGTTGCACTTTTGAAAGACAACATTTATTCTACCCCATATTGTTCTGAAAAAGGGAAAAAAATTCTAAATGCGGTGAAATTACAGAAAAAGTGCACTTGCATAACTGATTTTGTTTTTTTTTGTTTACCATGTTCAATATATGGTAATGCTAATCTGGAATTACGATTCCCCAGGATAGTATGAATTTGTAGATACAAAACATGTATAATTTTATTTTTATCTAAGTGGTGAAAAAAAATTCAGAAATTTGTCAAAAAAAAGAATTGCGCATTGGTCTCCATATTCTAAAACCTTTTCATTTTTCTAGATCGAGGGACGTGTGAGGGCTTATTTTTTGCGTCCGACTCCTGAGCTGTCAGTTTTAATTCTACCATTTTGTTTAGATGCATTGTTTTAATCACCTCTTATTAAATTTTATTGCAATGTTGTGGGAACCGAAATCTTTATTTTGGCTTTTTTTTTCTCGTTATGCTATCCAACGATCAGCTTAATTAATAATAATAATAATAATAATTATAATCATTAATAATAATAATAATAATAATAATAATAATAATAATAATAATAATAATAATAATAATTCATTAATTCATTTTATATTTGGATAGATCAGGCATATCTAGAAATGGCAATACCAAATATATGTATTTTTTTCTTTGCTTTATTTTCACTGAGGCCAAATCTTTTTAGGTTCTGTTCTGATTTTACTAGTCTCTTTAGGGGACATGAAGCTTGCACAGTCCGATTGCTTCTGCTCTGCATAGCGATGCTTTATCATCTCTCTGAGCAACAAAAATGCTGATGGTCTGTGAATACTGGCGCTCTGTCGGCACTCACAGCAATTTCATCATGACAGGAACAGGAGTGATCAGCCGACCCCAGGCTATCATGTCAACCCATCAGTGCTACGTGATCACGTCCTGGGGCCATCAATGGTGGCAAGGAATGGCATGATGCCTGCCAATGTGTGTTAGATCGTGCTGTAAAAATTTGACAGGGCAACCTAACTAGTTAATAGGTGCGAGTGGATCTTCGATAGACCCGAGCCTGTTACCTGCACATGTCAGCAGACAAGATCTGCATGGGGGAGAAAATTAGAGAAACAGGTAGAGGTATGGGTAGGTCCAAGGTCGTAAAGTGGTCAATAGTGTTCCCCTGTCTCTGAGGTACCTGGTACGTGTCTTCCTAGTCTCACCTCCTTAGTTGACCAAGGAAATATCACTTACATAGTTACTTAGGTTGAAAAAAGACCTAGGTCCATCTAGTTCTACCTTCCTCCACCAGTTCTACATTTGGTCACTAAGTCATTTATAACCAACAATGTTTTGTGTACTGAGGAAATCCTCCAGCCTTTTTTTAAAAGCTGTTATAGTATCTGCCATTACTACCTCTTGTGGTCGGCATTCCACAGTCTGACCGCTCTAACTGTAAAGAACCCTTTCCTATTTAGCTGTCGGAATCGCTTTTCTTCCACTCGCAGTGAATTCCCCCTGGTCCTTAGTATTGTCTTTAGAAGAAATAAGTCATGTGCCAGTCCTTTATATTGACCACACATGTATTTATACATATAAATGAGGTCTCCTCTGAGACGTCTTTTTTCTAAGCTAAACAAATCTAACTTTTTCAACCTGTCATCATATGGGAGGCCTCCATTCCTTGTAATAGTCTAGTTGCCCGCCTTTGAACTGACTCTAACTTCTGAATATCCTTTTTAAAATGTGGAGCCCAAAACTGGATCCTATATTCCAGATGTGGCCTTACAAGTGATTTAGAGAGGGGTAACAAGGGGTAACTTCTGCCATCTGTATTGACAAACTGGATTTTTTCAACCGATTCTTCAACTATGACCTTCTGGTATTGCACCATTTTAGTTGCCCTCTCTCTCCTGCAGGAAGGAGAGATGGAAAGTTCTCCTTGTACCGTGAGTCAAGAAGGGTGAGCAACCTGTAGTCAGTGTTGGACAAAATATAATGCAAAGGACCCAGGAAAGCAGTGGGACATAAAGTCAGCCATTTGTGCCAGACTCCCAACAGGCACGACTTCCCCGTCCTCACCAGGAAGACGACTCTCCATTTAATCCTCCTCCTCCCTCTCCTCCTCTTCAGGCCATCCATGCTGAACAAAATGGATGAAGCTGGTGTGGATAGTACCCACTGGGGTGCAGTCAACGTCTCCTGTTCCTCTTCCTCTTCCTCCTCATTAACATCCAATCCATGCTGAGATGATGAGATGACGCTGGGTAGTTTTACTCTGTGTATTTTCTTCCTTAGATAAAAGTAAAAGTATACATGTTTGATATCTACGAACTTGTAGCGACCTGAGGCATCATCATGTTAGTTATACCATATAGTGAATAGGGTGAATAAAAAAAACAAAACAGTCATGCAATTGCACTTTTTTTTTTGCAATTTCACCGCACTTGGATTTTTTCTTACCATTTTCCAGTACACTTTTTGATAAAAATTAATGGTTACAACTCATCCCACAAAAAAACAAGCCATCATATGGCAATATTGACAGAAAAATAAAAAAGTTATGGCTCTTGAAGAAGGGGAGGGAAAAACAAAAATAAAAAATGGAAAATCGCTGGGGGGTGTTAAGGGGTTAAGTTTGTAGCAAAATTCTAAAATGTCAGAACAGCAGTCCTCCTTCAAAATGTGAACACAGATATTACTCATGTCCCCTTTTTCTTTCCTAGATTTTAAAGAGCTCGCATTAACCATGGATCTGGTCACAGTTCTCCTCTCCATCATTGTCATCTTATTTTTGGCCAATGCGTTTAAGAACCAGAAACAAGGAAATTCCAAAAATTTCCCTCCAGGACCAAAACCTTTACCAATCATTGGAAATGTTCTTTCGATTGACATGTCAAAACCTTACAAAACTTTTATGGAGGTAAGAATATTATTAATCTCTTGTGTACACTGATTTCTGGCCTATTGCTACATTATGAGCCAACAATGTGGTGCTGAAGCTAAAAAGGCCAACACAATTTTGGGATGTATCAATACAAGCACTGATTCTAGATAAGAAGAGTGTAACGCTTGCAGCCGATGAGGGGGCAGCAAGCGGGATTAGTGGACACACTGGACCACAGTAGGGACCTAGGCTTGCCCTTTAGTGGAAGGGGCTTAACTAAGAGCCTACCGCAAGGCAGACATCAGGTACCACTCCCAGGACAGTGACTGAGACTGGGGCAGCTGACTCCTAGGACAGGTGAGAAACTCAGGGACTGGTGGGATGACTGAGGCAGGCTGGCCAGGTGGAAATGGACAGGTATGGTGGGCACAGCAGGGACAAGTAGGTATGCGAAGGCAGACTCAGGTATAGGCAACGGACACAGGGAAAGTGGGACCTGACAACTAGATAGACGGGTACTGACTAACACAATGTGTTGCACAGGCACCTCCTCTCATTGGCTGAGAGGCATTTCCAGTAAATGGTGCACCAGCCCTTTAGGAGGAGGGTTGGTGCTCACATGCGCAGCTTAGATGCACTCCTGGGAACCCTGTGCGGCATTTACAGGGCCCGGGAGGAGAAAGAGGCGGCAGCACACGTGGATGGCCGGGGAAGTGCAGGGGAGGATGAGACCAGCTGGGGCAGTGAGTAAGTAAGTGTCGCGGGTGGAGGAGGGGACGCCGCGCTCTCCCACTGCTCGGGTCTGGCTGCTGCTCGGTGGTGGCTCGAGCGGTGGGCCGGATCCCGGGGACTCGAGCGGCGCTCCTCGCCCGTGAGTGAAAAGGGGAATGGTTTTGGGTGTTTATAGTCCGTGACGCCACCCACGGTTGTGGTGAGGTTGTGACACCACCGCTGCTCTGGACGGGGATCCCGGGAGCGATGATAGGGAGCAGCTAGGATGTTGTTTTCTCCCCTCCGTGGGTAGGGGGTTGGTTGTCCCGGGGCCCGGTGAGGGGTAGGGATGGATGGCAGGCGGGTTACGGGGCCTAGTGAGGTGCAGGGTCGCGAGGGCAGCGCTGTGCTGCATGGCACGGTGGTACTCACTCAGCCAATGATGTACACAGAGTCTCCGGTAAAACAAACGGCTGGATGGACGGGTTCCACAGACGGCTGCGGTGTTGCTTCTCCCGGCAGGTTGATGGTGACTGCCTTTCCCTGCACCTGTGTAGTGTAAACGGTTCCAATGGGTTCCCACCGGTAACCCGCTCCCCAGCTTGAAGGTTGCTGAAGGAGCCCCTTTTGCCCGCAGGCTCTGGCCCTGGGAACTTTAGCCTTGGCGGTGACTGTGTTTCCCTCTCTCGGTTGGACTGTGGCCTTCTGTCGGGACTTGGCTGCTGGGAAACCCAGGAGGTTCCCTTCGCTAACGGATTTGGCAAATTGCACTGCAACTCCTAGCCTTGCCGGGGTCCGTAAGCCCCTGCCGGATGGTGCTGGCTTCTCTTTGCGTACCGGTCCAGTACCGCCGGGCCACCGCCCATCCACGGTCCTTACGGCTGGCTCCAATAGGCCACTCCTGCAGACGGTCACCACCGTCTGCCAACCTTGCTGTTCCGTCCGGGCCACACACCCGGACCAACTTCAGACTGCTCAACTGCCACTTACTTCTTCACTTCCCTAACTCTCTCCGAACTAACTGAACTCTTTTACCGCCTCCAGGACTGTGTACTCCTCGGTGGGCGGGACCAACCGCCTGGCCCACCTCCTGGTGTGAACATCAGCCCCTGGAGGAAGGCAACAAGGGTTTTTGTCTGACTTCAGTGTGCCTGACCGGGAGTGTGGGGTGTGTTGGTGTAGTGCTTGTGATGTCCTGGCTTTTCCAGGGCGCCACATAAGCGTTTCTGCAGAGATGCTGGCGCTACAGAGAGGCCATTACCCCCTATACTTTGCCCTGGTCAGACCCCACCTGGAATACTGTGTAAAGTTCTGGGTGCCCAAATTCAAGAAAGACATCAATATATTGGGGAAAGTCCATAAAAGAACAACCATGTATGTAGTTAATGAAGAGGAACAATTGAGCAAAATCTCATTGTCTAAACTGATCTGGTGGTCCCCATGTTGGTACGAGTTGTCAACTTGTCCTGGCCAGACTAAACCATTGCCAACATGTGGCCCACATAGCATACTGCTCACACAGCAGAAGTCCACAAACCTAGCCAGGACCATGTCTTTCACGTTGTATGCTGGTACGTGAGGAGGAATCGACCACTCACCAATGACGACTGCCCTGCTGCACTCTACACTATCATCTGAAACATACATGGCAAAATAATAGTATACATCATCTATTTCTGAACAGTGGAAGTTTCAGAAGAATAACCCCCATCTGCTGTGAGAATAGTGGTCATCAGATTCCATTTTATTGCTATGCATATGTGACGCCCTGGCAAAATCAGGTAGTCACAGTTAGGCCCCTGCATAACACCTTCCCTCACTAGGAAACACACAGCCGACCAGAAACCCTAGTCATCCCCCCTTAGGGAAAGATAGACACACCAGTGGGCATGACAAGGCGGTTGGGACACGTCCACCCAGGGGTCTAAGACAGCCCAGGGTGGGAAAACGAGCAGATTAGTCTGAAGTTCAGTTTGGAGAGGAGTGTGGGCTGGAGCTAGGTGTAGCTCCAGCAGGAGAGTTCAAGATGAACGGTACCAGGGTAGGAGCCTTGGTGCCACAGGCTAGGAGGCAGACGGTGGTCTCCGTCAGCAGAAGACGGGAAGACGACTCGGCAGAACCGATGTGGACCGGGACAGGGTTGTAGCCCGCCGGTACCGACATGGGGAACCGACCCGGAAACCGGAGCACAAAGGGCAGTACTCGGACCCTGAAGCCAGGACCAGAACCAACTGGAACTGGTTAATTAACCGATTGACTAGAGGTCCTGTCCCACCCAAAGTCCCTCATAGAAGACAGCAGCCCACCGATTAGGGATAAGAGGTCACTGCCAGGTCCCATAGATCCCACGGGCCAGCGTCTGCGGGCACGGCTCCTTAGGCCACATCCAGCCGGGAGCGGACTCCTGAGTTTCACACTAGGAAAGTCCACCTTACACAATGCAGTGCAGGAAAAGGATAGAGACCACCAGCCGGGTTGGGGGACCCGAAAGCGACCGGCTGCGGCACCGGCCACCATCACCTTGGTTTACCAGAGACTTGTGTGTGTTTTACTAACAGTGAGTACACCAACATCCCCTGCAGTCACCATCCCCTGCTCCGAGCCACCGGGTCCCGGGGCCACCATCCCTACCCACGGAGGGGTTAACAAATTGCTGCACAACATCTCCCCCGAGTGCCCCGTAACAGTAGCGGTGGTGTCACACCTCACCACACACCGTGGGTGGCGTCACAAACTTATTACGACCTAGCCTTTACATCTACGTCCCCCCATTTATTTGGCGTGTCCGCAAGACCCCCGGGTCTAGAGACCCTCGAGCCACCACCCCTGAAGGCCCGGATCCGAACAGCGTCGGCTGCTGGCACGGGGGCGGCACACCGCGAAACTTGGCGTCATGAACAGGATACTTACCCATCCACTTACCTTAAAATATCCCTTTAAATAGCAAATTGCAGAAATTTGATGCTCTGTGTTCTCTGTAGTACAGGACTTGATTAGCGCATGACACAAGGATTAAGAGCATAGAATACCAGTCATGGTCTGCTCTAGGCATTGCAAAGTAACAGTTTGAATAAATTGTTTCTGTAAAGAATTATTCCCATCTCCATTATTGATAACATGCAGTATCCAAAAAGACATGACGACATCATTTTGTAATAAATTGCTGTTGTGTTGTAGTTTTTCACCCTTTTAAAGTAAAATGTAAATCAATATCGAATACTCAGTTTCCCTGAAGAGCCATCACATGACATATCATACAGTAATTATACAGTTCTCATTAAAATCATCACACTGTCTATCTCAGTCCAAGTGGATTGTACTATTTTACTTACTGGTAGGCAACAAGCTTGATGGATAGGCAGTCATAATAAGCATCAGCAAGCTGAAACTGAGGTTGTTTATTTGTATACCCTGGCAACAGTTTGCCAATATCTGCAACAGTTTGCCAATATCTGCAACAGTTTGCTAGTAAACACCTCAGCAGCACTTCCTTCACACAAGTCACTGTCTCTTGAACAGAGCAACTCAGCAAACATCCCCAGTAATGATCACAGCCTTCCTCATGCTTACCTGTTCTAAAGGGGTATATTCAAGTTATTGTTCTAGTTACTAAGATAGCATGCAAATAAGCAAGTTTGCAATTGACTTGCTTTATCTACTGTATCTGCTGTTATTCTGTTCCTATGAGAACTTTTATTTTTCATAGTGTACAGCTGGTTAACACACAGCTCGACCACCAGTGTCTACCCAGGTCCTTGCCAAGTTTTTGGAGTAGTTACGCTACAGGAGAAAGGTTAACTCCCAATTTTCCAGCCAAATTTATCCAGCACATTGATTTCCATAAAGCAATTAGCTGCTCACTTCCTTCCTTCTTCCTCAGAGCTAGTAAGACATTTATAAACCATATAGCATGTCAGTGGTGGTTTAATAACTACATTTATTATGACTTATTCACATTACATTTATTTTATTTGGTCTTTTGGAGTTTTCTGTCTCAAAATTGAGCTATGTTATTTTAGTTAAGACATTCTTTACTTGTTTACTTGTATAACATCAATTTTGTGGACATTGCACCTGTTGAGTTTTCTATTTCAGAAAACATGTTTTCCCCAATTTGCAGCATCTACAATTTCTTGTTGTACCATTTTTTATTTATGTATTTATTTATTATTATTATTATTTTAAATTATTATTATTTTTTTTAAATCCATGAATAAATTACCTACTGGATTTCGCCAGTTGTCCTTGTATTCCTATTCAAATGTCAGATGCTCCAGAATGGGTACTAGATGTGGGTACACGGGTCTTTTTGTTTTTAATGGACATGTCAGGAGAGTTGGATTGAGTTAATCATGACTTAACTTGTGTTCACAGCTCTCGAAGACGTACGGCCCGATCTTCAGTGTCCAGATAGGAATGACAAAAACAGTTGTGCTATGTGGCTATGAAACTGTCAAGGATGCGCTCATCAACCAAGGTGACGCATTTGCTGACAGACCCGAGGCTCCTGTGACTACAAAAATATTAAAAAATCATGGTAAGCAGGTTTTTCTTAAATGCTATTGTCACAATGACTATGGAGATACTAGGAAGCCCGGGCTCCTAAGCTGACCCTCAGGCTAGGGGGCCCAATTCTATCCCAAGTTTAAGGGATACCCCTAAAGCAGGGGATAAATGAGTCTCTTTCGTGGCCCTGCTCCTGAGTAGCCCTGATCTGATACCCCCTCCCCCAGGGGCACCGGGACAGGACTGAGATTAAACCCACAAAAATAGTCAGACAGTGGAAACCAAAACTCTGTTTAACAGCACACGCTCACAGAGGTAAAAAACAATAAGATAAGGAGGAAAACAAGAGGAGGAAAGAAACAACAAGATGATGGGTAAACTCCACAACCACTCCAGGCAAAATCTTTCAAGATAGTCTGGGACACCAAAACACACAGACCAACACAGTATAATCTATCGCTGTCATGGATAGAATATTTCATGCAGCTTAAAGATGATAGGAGGAGTTGTGATTGACTTCCTCTCAACATGTGATCAAAGAGGTTAAAGGCAGCGTCACACGTAACGACGGATCTAACGATATATCGCCAGGGTAACGAATTCCGTGACGCACATCCGGCATCATTAGCAACGTCGTTGCGTGTGACAGCAAGGAACGACCGTTAACGATGGAAAATACTCACAAATTCGTCCATCGTTGACACTTCGTTCATTTTCATAAAATCGTTGATTGTTGAGGACGCAGGTTGTTCGTCATTCCCAAGGCAGCAGACATCGTTATGTGTGTCACCTTGGGAACGACGACCTACAGCTTACCTGCGGCCACCGGCAATAAGGAAGCAAGTAGGTGGGTGGGATGTTACAGCCGCTCATCTCCGCCCCACCGTATCTATTGGGCAGCCGCTTATTGACACCGCTGTGACGCTGCACGAACCGCCCCCTTAGAAAGGAGGCAGTTCGCCTGCAACAGCGATGTCACTAGGCAGGTAAGTACGTGTGACGGCTCCGAATGATATTGTGCTCCACGGGCAGCGATTTGCTCGTGACGCACAACCGACGGGGGCGGGTACACTCACTAATGATATCACTGCGTGTAACACCCCCTTAACACTTGCTAGCCTAACTATGACTGAGCACACAGCAGGTTGATGCCCGAGTCTGCCTGTGTTAATCAGTGACTCCATTGGGCGGAGTGTCAGAATCTGCATTGTGAACAGAGAGTGACGCCGGCATAACAGTCGGCAAACCATGCAAAACGCCGAGCGACAGGTATCTTACCATCCATTGAAAAAAAAGGCATAGCCTGATGGCTCCAACAAAACTCACACCTTCAGTGTCACAGGCAATACCAACTATGGCATCTAAAAAGTTTAACAAAAGTAGGGCGCTCCCTCTATTTATCCACAGTCAAATTATGATGATGGCTGGCAAAGCAGCTTATTTGGAAATTTGTTTTATTTCCCCCATTTTATCACATAAGTATATATTTTTTCTGTTTTTGTTAGTACATTATATGTCATATAAAATGATGCCATTAAAAACATACCTCCTTTAAGATATACAGCGCTGGCTGGCAAAAATTGTAGAGGGTTAGCAATCTATAAAAATATGAAGGAAAAGCCACTAAACTACTTATTGTGACACAATAAATTGTAAACCTCCTCATACTTTA